>NC_136279.1:18317244-18345343 GCF_964198595.1 Lampetra fluviatilis | reverse complement strand
GACAAAGTCATTGTTATGCAAGTCCAAGTCGAGTCGCAAGTCATCAAATTCATGACTCGAGTCTGACTCGAGTCCAAGTCACATGACTCGAGTCCACATCTCATAGGTGGGACAAAGTCATTGTTATGCAAGTCCAAGTCGAGTCGCAAGTCATCAAATTCATGACTCGAGTCTGACTCGAGTCCAAGTCACATGACTCGAGTCCACATCTCATAGGTGGGACAAAGTCATTGTTATGCAAGTCCAAGTCGAGTCGCAAGTCATCAAATTCATGACTCGAGTCTGACTCGAGTCCAAGTCACATGACTCGAGTCCACATCTCATAGGTGGGACAAAGTCATTGTTATGCAAGTCCAAGTCGAGTCGCAAGTCATCAAATTCATGACTCGAGTCCAAGTCACATGACTCGAGTCCACATCTCATAGGTGGGACAAAGTCATTGTTATGCAAGTCCAAGTCGAGTCGCAAGTCATCAAATTCATGACTCGAGTCTGACTCGAGTCCAAGTCACATGACTCGAGTCCACATCTCAGAGGTGGGACAAAGTCATTGTTATGCAAGTCCAAGTCGAGTCGCAAGTCATCAAATTCATGACTCGAGTCTGACTCGAGTCCAAGTCACATGACTCGAGTCCACATGTCAGAGGTGGGACAAAGTCATTGTTATGCAAGTCCAAGTCGAGTCGCAAGTCATCAAATTCATGACTCGAGTCTGACTCGAGTCCAAGTCACATGACTCGAGTCCACATCTCATAGGTGGGACAAAGTCATTGTTATGCAAGTCCAAGTCGAGTCGCAAGTCATCAAATTCATGACTCGAGTCTGACTCGAGTCCAAGTCACATGACTCGAGTCCACATCTCAGAGGTGGGACAAAGTCATTGTTATGCAAGTCCAAGTCGAGTCGCAAGTCATCAAATTCATGACTCGAGTCTGACTCGAGTCCAAGTCACATGACTCGAGTCCACATCTCATAGGTGGGACAAAGTCATTGTTATGCAAGTCCAAGTCGAGTCGCAAGTCATCAAATTCATGACTCGAGTCTGACTCGAGTCCAAGTCACATGACTCGAGTCCACACCTCTGCCTCTCTCTCTGTCACGCGGCATCACGCGACCCCGGTTTTTAGACCGTCGCGCTAAAAATGTGTGACGTTTGAATTTGATTCGCGTTACGCGCTTTGTTCATCGAGCCAGCAGATCTCACGGTTGGCTGGTTATTATATATATATATGTATGTTATATATAAGTGTGTGGAGGAGACCTGGACCCGTCATGGTAATGTGGAATTTCCACTGCTGTGGCTCAGGGCTGACAGTGGAGGTGAGTGCTGCTCGCCTGAGCAGGGAGAGGCTCAGACTCGGGCTTGTTATTTCAGCTGGCAAGGCCACATTGAGCCACGCAGCTCAGCGGGTCCTTACATACAGAGCCATAGAGCTACATACAGACTCATAGAGTTACATACAGACTCATAGAGTTGCATACAGAGCCATAGAGCTACATACAGAGCCATAGAGTTACATACAGACTCATAGAGCTACATACAGACTCATAGAGTTACATACAGAGCCATAGAGTTACATACAGACTCATAGAGCTACATACAGACTCATAGAGCTACATACAGACTCATAGAGCTACATACAGACTCATAGAGTTACATACAGAGCCATAGAGTGACAAAGACTCAGAGTTACATACAGACTCATAGAGCTACATACAGAGCCATAGAGCTACATACAGACTCATAGAGCTACATACAGAGCCATAGAGCTACATACAGACTCATAGAGTTACATACAGAGCCATAGAGCTACATACAGACTCATAGAGTTACATACAGAGCCATAGAGTGACAAAGACTCAGAGCTACATACAGACTCATAGAGCTACATACAGAGCCATAGAGCTACATACAGACTCATAGAGCTACATACAGAGCCATATAGCTGCATAAAGACTCATAGAGTTACATACAGAGCCATAGAGTTACATACAGAGCCATAGAGTTACATACAGAGCCATAGAGTTACATACAGACTCATAGAGCTACATACAGACTCATAGAGCTACATACAGACTCATAGAGCTACATACAGAGCCATAGAGCTACATACAGACTCATAGAGTTACATACAGACTCATAGAGCTACATACAGACTCATAGAGTTACATACAGAGCCATAGAGCTACATACAGACTCATAGAGCTACATACAGACTCATAGAGTTACATACAGAGCCATAGAGCTACATACAGACTCATAGAGTTACATACAGACTCATAGAGTTACATACAGACTCATAGAGCTACATACAGACTCATAGAGCTACATACAGAGCCATAGAGCTACATACAGACTCATAGAGTTACATACAGACTCATAGAGCTACATACAGACTCATAGAGTTACATACAGACTCATAGAGCTACATACAGACTCATAGAGTTACATACAGACTCATAGAGCTACATACAGACTCATAGAGTTACATACAGACTCATAGAGCTACATACAGACTCATAGAGTTACATACAGACTCATAGAGCTACATACAGACTCATAGAGCTACATACAGACTCATAGAGTTACATACAGAGCCATAGAGTTACATACAGACTCATAGAGCTACATACAGACTCATAGAGCTACATACAGACTCATAGAGCTACATACAGACTCATAGAGTTACATACAGAGCCATAGAGTTACATACAGACTCATAGAGTTACATACAGACTCATAGAGCTACATACAGACTCATAGAGCTACATACAGACTCATAGAGTTACATACAGACTCATAGAGTTACATACAGAGCCATAGAGCTACATACAGACTCATAGAGTTACATACAGAGCCATAGAGTTACATACAGACTCATAGAGTTACATACAGACTCATAGAGCTACATACAGACTCATAGAGCTACATACAGACTCATAGAGCTACATACAGACTCATAGAGTTACATACAGAGCCATAGAGCTGCATAAAGACTCATAGAGTTACATACAGAGCCATAGAGCTACATACAGACTCATAGAGTTACATACAGACTCATAGAGCTACATACAGAGCCATAGAGTTACATACAGACTCATAGAGTTACATACAGAGCCATAGAGCTACATACAGACTCATAGAGTTACATACAGAGCCATAGAGTTACATACAGAGCCATAGAGCTACATACAGACTCATAGAGCTACATACAGACTCATAGAGCTACATACAGAGCCATAGAGCTACATACAGACTCATAGAGCTACATACAGACTCATAGAGCTACATACAGAGCCATAGAGCTGCATAAAGACTCATAGAGCTACATACAGACTCATAGAGCTACATACAGAGCCATAGAGCTACATACAGACTCATAGAGTTACATACAGACTCATAGAGTTACATACAGACTCATAGAGCTACATACAGACTCATAGAGTTACATACAGACTCATAGAGTTACATACAGACTCATAGAGTTACATACAGACTCATAGAGTTACATACAGACTCATAGAGTTACATACAGACTCATAGAGTTACATACAGACTCATAGAGTTACATACAGACTCATAGAGCTACATACAGACTCATAGAGTTACATACAGAGCCATAGAGCTGCATAAAGACTCATAGAGTTACATACAGAGCCATAGAGCTACATACAGACTCATAGAGTTACATACAGACTCATAGAGTTACATAAAGACTCATAGAGTTACATACAGACTCATAGAGTTACATACAGACTCATAGAGTTACATACAGAGCCATAGAGCTACATACAGACTCATAGAGTTACATACAGACTCATAGAGTTACATACAGACTCATAGAGCTACATACAGACTCATAGAGTTACATACAGAGCCATAGAGCTACATACAGACTCATAGAGCTACATACAGAGCCATAGAGCTGCATAAAGACTCATAGAGTTACATACAGAGCCATAGAGTTACATACAGACTCATAGAGCTACATACAGACTCATAGAGTTACATACAGAGCCATAGAGCTGCATAAAGACTCATAGAGTTACATACAGACTCATAGAGTTACATACAGACTCATAGAGCTACATACAGACTCATAGAGCTACATACAGACTCATAGAGCTACATACAGACTCATAGAACTACATACAGACTCATAGAGTTACATACAGAGCCATAGAGCTACATACAGACTCATAGAGCTACATACAGACTCATAGAGTTACATACAGACTCATAGAGTTACATACAGACTCATAGAGCTACATACAGACTCATAGAGCTACATACAGAGCCATAGAGCTACATACAGACTCATAGAGTTACATACAGACTCATAGAGCTACATACAGACTCATAGAGTTACATACAGACTCATAGAGCTACATACAGACTCATAGAGTTACATACAGACTCATAGAGCTACATACAGACTCATAGAGTTACATACAGACTCATAGAGCTACATACAGACTCATAGAGTTACATACAGACTCATAGAGCTACATACAGACTCATAGAGCTACATACAGACTCATAGAGTTACATACAGAGCCATAGAGTTACATACAGACTCATAGAGCTACATACAGACTCATAGAGCTACATACAGACTCATAGAGCTACATACAGACTCATAGAGTTACATACAGAGCCATAGAGTTACATACAGACTCATAGAGTTACATACAGACTCATAGAGCTACATACAGACTCATAGAGCTACATACAGACTCATAGAGTTACATACAGACTCATAGAGTTACATACAGAGCCATAGAGCTACATACAGACTCATAGAGTTACATACAGAGCCATAGAGTTACATACAGACTCATAGAGTTACATACAGACTCATAGAGCTACATACAGACTCATAGAGCTACATACAGACTCATAGAGCTACATACAGACTCATAGAGTTACATACAGAGCCATAGAGCTGCATAAAGACTCATAGAGTTACATACAGAGCCATAGAGCTACATACAGACTCATAGAGTTACATACAGACTCATAGAGCTACATACAGAGCCATAGAGTTACATACAGACTCATAGAGTTACATACAGAGCCATAGAGCTACATACAGACTCATAGAGTTACATACAGAGCCATAGAGTTACATACAGAGCCATAGAGCTACATACAGACTCATAGAGCTACATACAGACTCATAGAGCTACATACAGAGCCATAGAGCTACATACAGACTCATAGAGCTACATACAGACTCATAGAGCTACATACAGAGCCATAGAGCTGCATAAAGACTCATAGAGCTACATACAGACTCATAGAGCTACATACAGAGCCATAGAGCTACATACAGACTCATAGAGTTACATACAGACTCATAGAGTTACATACAGACTCATAGAGCTACATACAGACTCATAGAGTTACATACAGACTCATAGAGTTACATACAGACTCATAGAGTTACATACAGACTCATAGAGTTACATACAGACTCATAGAGTTACATACAGACTCATAGAGTTACATACAGACTCATAGAGTTACATACAGACTCATAGAGTTACATACAGACTCATAGAGCTACATACAGACTCATAGAGTTACATACAGAGCCATAGAGCTGCATAAAGACTCATAGAGTTACATACAGAGCCATAGAGCTACATACAGACTCATAGAGTTACATACAGACTCATAGAGTTACATAAAGACTCATAGAGTTACATACAGACTCATAGAGTTACATACAGACTCATAGAGTTACATACAGAGCCATAGAGCTACATACAGACTCATAGAGTTACATACAGACTCATAGAGTTACATACAGACTCATAGAGCTACATACAGACTCATAGAGTTACATACAGAGCCATAGAGCTACATACAGACTCATAGAGCTACATACAGAGCCATAGAGCTGCATAAAGACTCATAGAGTTACATACAGAGCCATAGAGTTACATACAGACTCATAGAGCTACATACAGACTCATAGAGTTACATACAGAGCCATAGAGCTGCATAAAGACTCATAGAGTTACATACAGACTCATAGAGTTACATACAGACTCATAGAGCTACATACAGACTCATAGAGCTACATACAGACTCATAGAGCTACATACAGACTCATAGAACTACATACAGACTCATAGAGTTACATACAGAGCCATAGAGCTACATACAGACTCATAGAGCTACATACAGACTCATAGAGCTACATACAGACTCATAGAGTTACATACAGACTCATAGAGCTACATACAGACTCATAGAGTTACATACAGAGCCATAGAGCTACATACAGACTCATAGAGTTACATACAGACTCATAGAGCTACATACAGACTCATAGAGTTACATACAGAGCCATAGAGCTACATACAGACTCATAGAGCTACATACAGACTCATAGAGCTACATACAGACTCATAGAGTTACATACAGAGCCATAGAGTTACATACAGACTCATAGAGTTACATACAGACTCATAGAGCTACATACAGACTCATAGAGTTACATACAGACTCATAGAGTTACATACAGAGCCATAGAGCTACATACAGACTCATAGAGCTACATACAGACTCATAGAGTTACATACAGACTCATAGAGCTACATACAGACTCATAGAGCTACATACAGACTCATAGAGCTACATACAGACTCATAGAGTTACATACAGACTCATAGAGTTACATACAGACTCATAGAGTTACATACAGACTCATAGAGTTACATACAGACTCATAGAGTTACATACAGAGCCATAGAGCTGCATACAGACTCATAGAGTTACATACAGACTCATAGAGTTACATACAGACTCATAGAGTTACATACAGACTCTTAGAGTGACCTAAAGACTCAGAGTTACATATAGATCCATAGACTCAGCTAGCAAGGCCCCATTGCGATAAGTGGCTCTGTTACAATGACGACCGCAGCCCACGACCGTTGCAGTTGCACAGAGTTACGTAGCGATCCGTAGAGTTGCATACAGCCATCGAGTTGCATCGAGTAGCACATCGTTTGGTTTGAAGCTTTCGTGACTGCAGGAATCCAAACTCTTTGTTTCTTTTGGTAACGTGACGCAAGCAGAAGAATGAAACCACAAAAGAAAAAATCGTTTTTTGTTTTGTTTTCTTTTTCTACCTACGTGACTTTACCGACAGAACCAACGAGTATGTGAGTTCATAGCTACATAAGAGTTCCACAGAGACGCGCCGAGTTACATAGAGATCCGTAGATTTACATCGAGATACATGGAGTTAAATAGATCCGTAGAGTTACACGGAGACTCATGGGCCACAGTGAAAGGCCGCTGGTAGTAGCAGCACTTACTGGACAACGCAGGGTGGGGGACAAGCAACATAACAAGAGCAAAAACAACAGATTATATACAGGAAACCCGCACCAGAGCTGACCACAAACAGGACAAGCAATAAATAAACAGTACTTAGGATCGGGTCAGGTAGCCTCCCCTAGGGTAATTGTAGCCGGAAGGAACCCCAGAGCGTAGCCACAGTAGTGTACCTAGGCTGTGTACCTAGGCTGTGTATCTAGGCTGTGTATCTAGGCTGTGTACCTAGGCTGTGTACCTAGGCTGTGTCGCTAGGCTGTGTACCTAGGCTGTGTATCTAGGCTGTGTACCTAGGCTGTGTCGCTAGGCTGTGTATCTAGGCTGTGTACCTAGGCTGTGTACCTAGGCTGTGTCACTAGGCTGTGTACCTAGGCTGTGTATCTAGGCTGTGTACCTAGGCTGTGTACCTAGGCTGTGTACCTAGGCTGTGTATCTAGGCTGTGTATCTAGGCTGTGTCGCTAGGCTGTGTATCTAGGCTGTGTACCTAGGCTGTGTACCTAGGCTGTGTACCTAGGCTGTGTACCTAGGCTGTGTACCTAGGCTGTGTACCTAGGCTGTGTACCTAGGCTGTGTACCTAGGCTGTGTACCTAGGCTGTGTACCTAGGCTGTGTCGCTAGGCTGTGTACCTAGGCTGTGTACCTAGGCTGTGTACCTAGGCTGTGTACCTAGGCTGTGTATCTAGGCTGTGTATCTAGGCTGTGTATCTAGGCTGTGTCGCTAGGCTGTGTATCTAGGCTGTGTACCTAGGCTGTGTACCTAGGCTGTGTACCTAGGCTGTGTATCTAGGCTGTGTACCTAGGCTGTGTACCTAGGCTGTGTACCTAGGCTGTGTCGCTAGGCTGTGTACCTAGGCTGTGTACCTAGGCTGTGTACCTAGGCTGTGTACCTAGGCTGTGTCGCTAGGCTGTGTACCTAGGCTGTGTACCTAGGCTGTGTACCTAGGCTGTGTACCTAGGCTGTGTATCTAGGCTGTGTATCTAGGCTGTGTATCTAGGCTGTGTCGCTAGGCTGTGTATCTAGGCTGTGTACCTAGGCTGTGTACCTAGGCTGTGTACCTAGGCTGTGTACCTAGGCTGTGTATCTAGGCTGTGTACCTAGGCTGTGTACCTAGGCTGTGTCGCTAGGCTGTGTATCTAGGCTGTGTATCTAGGCTGTGTATCTAGGCTGTGTCGCTAGGCTGTGTATCTAGGCTGTGTACCTAGGCTGTGTACCTAGGCTGTGTATCTAGGCTGTGTACCTAGGCTGTGTACCTAGGCTGTGTACCTAGGCTGTGTATCTAGGCTGTGTACCTAGGCTGTGTATCTAGGCTGTGTATCTAGGCTGTGTACCTAGGCTGTGTATCTAGGCTGTGTACCTAGGCTGTGTACCTAGGCTGTGTCGCTAGGCTGTGTCGCTAGGCTGTGTACCTAGGCTGTGTACCTAGGCTGTGTACCTAGGCTGTGTCGCTAGGCTGTGTATCTAGGCTGTGTACCTAGGCTGTGTATCTAGGCTGTGTACCTAGGCTGTGTACCTAGGCTGTAACAGAGTATCAGGACTGTTGGAGTGCTGTTGTATTGTAATAAAGAAGTTTCCTCTACAAGTGTCTCCGGAACCCATTACACAGGAAACCCGCACCAGAGCTGAGCGCAAACAGGACAAGCGATAAAAAAAACAGTACTTAGGACTTCATTCTAGATCTGAAGCTTTCGTGACTGCAAGGATTCATATTGTTAAGTTTTTTCGGTAAAGTCACGTAGGTAGAAACATTAAAATTAATAAAAGTAAAATAAAATAAACAAATAAAACATCACGGCGTTTCGGAGGCAACACAAGCCTCCGTTTTCTTTTTTATTTGATTTTACTTTTATTAATTTTAATGTTTTACCTACGTGACTTTACCGAAAAAACCTAAGAATAGTACTTAGGACACTCATCTAACGGGCTCGGACATAAGTAAGCTCGGCCGCCGCGTTCACGGCCACAGTGACGGAGGTCATCCTGACAGCGCGGTCCGGACGGAGAATGTGGGGGACGCTACGGTCGGTTACGAGGAAGACCCGACGTTCGGTGCGCCGGGGCAAGGGAAGGCCGTGACGCCGACTCTCGCATTTGAGACGGGTGACGAGTACTTGCGTCGCCACTTGGAAACATTTCGATTTAAAGCTTTCGTGACTGCAGCAGGGATTCATCTTCTTGGTTCTTTCGGTAAAGTCACGTAGAAGGGAAATAATAAAATAATGAAAATAAAACATAATAAAATATTATGTAAATTTCGATTTAAAGCTTTCGTGACTGCAGGGATTCATCTTCTTGGTTCTTTCGGTAAAGTCACGTAGAAGGGAAGTAATAAAATAATAAAAATAAAACATAATAAAATGAACACTTGGAAACAGTTCTGCATTGGCAATCTGACTGGAAGAACTTCCGATTGGCGCGGTGGGTGGGGGAAGGGAAGGGGGGGGGGCTACGTATGGTGCGAGAGAAGTTCGACTTCCTCACATTCCCTGCAGCACAGCGTCCGCATGCAGACTGCAGTGAGTGATAGACGCAGCGTGGGGTGACCTCTCAGCCATGCCACACGGAGAACCTTTACACTGCTGGGCTCATCATCCACATCATCACGCGCCAGAGTCTATCCACTGCTGAGCTCACCATCCACATCATCACTCGCCAGAGTCTATCCACTGCTGAGCTCACCATCCACATCATCACTCGCCAGAGTCTATCCACTGCTGAGCTCACCATCACATCATCACTCGCCAGAGTCTATCCACTGCTGAGCTCACCATCCACATCATCACGCGAGGGTCTATCCACTGCTGAGCTCACCATCACATCATCACTCGCCAGAGTCTATCCACTGCTGAGCTCATCATCACATCATCACGCGCCAGAGTCTATCCACTGCTGAGCTCATCATCCACATCATCACGCGCCAGAGTCTATCCACTGCTGAGCTCACCATCCACATCATCACTCGCCAGAGTCTATCCACTGCTGAGCTCATCATCCACATCATCACTCGCCAGAGTCTATCCACTGCTGAGCTCATCATCACATCATCACGCGCCAGAGTCTATCCACTGCTGAGCTCATCATCCACATCATCACGCGCCAGAGTCTATCCACTGCTGAGCTCACCATCCACATCATCACTCGCCAGAGTCTATCCACTGCTGAGCTCATCATCACATCATCACGCGCCAGAGTCTATCCACTGCTGAGCTCATCATCCACATCTTCACTCGCCAGGGTCTATCCACTGCTGAGCTCATCATCCACATCATCACTCGCCAGGGTCTATCCACTGCTGAGCTCATCATCCACATCATCACTCGCCAGAGTCTATCCACTGCTGAGCTCACCATCCACATCATCACGTGCCAGAGTCTATCCACTGCTGAGCTCATCATCCACATCATCACTCGCCAGAGTCTATCCACTGCTGAGCTCATCATCCACATCATCACTCGCCAGAGTCTATCCACTGCTGAGCTCATCATCCACATCATCACTCGCCAGAGTCTATCCACTGCTGAGCTCACCATCCACATCATCACGTGCCAGAGTCTATCCACTGCTGAGCTCATCATCCACATCATCACTCGCCAGGGTCTATCCACTGCTGAGCTCATCATCCACATCATCACTCGCCAGAGTCTATCCACTGCTGAGCTCACCATCCACATCATCACTCGCCAGAGTCTATCCACTGCTGAGCTCACCATCCACATCATCACTCGCCAGAGTCTATCCACTGCTGAGCTCATCATCCACATCATCACTCGCCAGAGTCTATCCACTGCTGAGCTCACCATCCACATCATCACGTGCCAGAGTCTATCCACTGCTGAGCTCACCATCCACATCATCACTCGCCAGAGTCTATCCACTGCTGAGCTCATCATCCACATCATCACGCGCCAGAGTCTATCCACTGCTGAGCTCACCATCCACATCATCACTCGCCAGAGTCTATCCACTGCTGAGCTCATTATCCACATCATCACGTGCCAGAGTCTATCCACTGCTGAGCTCATCATCCACATCATCACGTGCCAGAGTCTATCCACTGCTGAGCTCACCATCACACCATCACGTGCCAGAGTCTATCCACTGCTGAGCTCACCATCACACCATCACGTGCCAGAGTCTATCCACTGCTGAGCTCATCATCCACATCATCATGTGCCAGAGTCTATCCACTGCTGAGCTCACCATCCACATCATCACACGCCAGAGTCTATCCACTGCTGAGCTCACCATCCACATCATCACGTGCCAGAGTCTATCCACTGCTGAGCTCACCATCCACATCATCACACGCCAGAGTCTATCCACTGCTGAGCTCACCATCCACATCATCACTCGCCAGAGTCTATCCACTGCTGAGCTCATCATCCACATCATCACGCGCCAGAGTCTATCCACTGCTGAGCTCACCATCCACATCATCACGTGCCAGAGTCTATCCACTGCTGAGCTCACCATCCACATCATCACGCGCCAGAGTCTATCCACTGCTGAGCTCACCATCCACATCATCACGTGCCAGAGTCTATCCACTGCTGAGCTCATCATCCACATCATCACGTGCCAGAGTCTATCCACTGCTGAGCTCACCATCCACATCATCACGCGCCAGAGTCTATCCACTGCTGAGCTCACCATCCACATCATCACGCGCCAGAGTCTATCCACTGCTGAGCTCACCATCCACATCATCACGCGCCAGAGTCTATCCACTGCTGAGCTCACCATCCACATCATCACTCGCCAGAGTCTATCCACTGCTGAGCTCATCATCCACATCATCACTCGCCAGAGTCTATCCACTGCTGAGCTCACCATCCACATCATCACTCGCCAGAGTCTATCCACTGCTGAGCTCATCATCCACATCATCACGCGCCAGAGTCTATCCACTGCTGAGCTCACCATCCACATCATCACGTGCCAGAGTCTATCCACTGCTGAGCTCACCATCCACATCATCACTCGCCAGAGTCTATCCACTGCTGAGCTCACCATCCACATCATCACGCACCAGAGTCTATCCACTGCTGAGCTCACCATCCACATCATCACGTGCCAGAGTCTATCCACTGCTGAGCTCACCATCACATCATCACGCGCCAGAGTCTATCCACTGCTGAGCTCATCATCACATCATCACGCGCCAGAGTCTATCCACTGCTGAGCTCACCATCCACATCATCACGCACCAGAGTCTATCCACTGCTGAGCTCACCATCCACATCATCACGTGCCAGAGTCTATCCACTGCTGAGCTCACCATCCACATCATCACGTGCCAGAGTCTATCCACTGCTGAGCTCACCATCCACATCATCACGTGCCAGAGTCTATCCACTGCTGAGCTCACCATCCACATCATCACGTGCCAGAGTCTATCCACTGCTGAGCTCACCATCCACATCATCACGCGCCAGAGTCTATCCACTGCTGAGCTCACCATCCACATCATCACGTGCCAGAGTCTATCCACTGCTGAGCTCACCATCCACATCATCACGTGCCAGAGTCTATCCACTGCTGAGCTCACCATCCACATCATCACGTGCCAGAGTCTATCCACTGCTGAGCTCACCATCCACATCATCACGTGCCAGAGTCTATCCACTGCTGAGCTCATCATCCACATCATCACGCGCCAGAGTCTATCCACTGCTGAGCTCATCATCCACATCATCACTCGCCAGAGTCTATCCACTGCTGAGCTCATCATCCACATCATCACGCGCCAGAGTCTATCCACTGCTGAGCTCATCATCCACATCATCACGTGTCAGAGTCTATCCACTGCTGAGCTCACCATCCACATCATCACGCGCCAGAGTCTATCCACTGCTGAGCTCACCATCCACATCATCACTCGCCAGAGTCTATCCACTGCTGAGCTCACCATCCACATCATCACGCGCCAGAGTCTATCCACTGCTGAGCTCATCATCCACATCATCACGCGCCAGAGTCTATCCACTGCTGAGCTCACCATCACATCATCACGCGCCAGAGTCTATCCACTGCTGAGCTCATCATCACATCATCACGCGCCAGAGTCTATCCACTGCTGAGCTCATCATCACATCATCACGCGCCAGAGTCTATCCACTGCTGAGCTCACCATCCACATCATCACGTGCCAGAGTCTATCCACTGCTGAGCTCACCATCCACATCATCACGTGCCAGAGTCTATCCACTGCTGAGCTCACCATCCACATCATCACGTGCCAGAGTCTATCCACTGCTGAGCTCACCATCCACATCATCACGTGCCAGAGTCTATCCACTGCTGAGCTCATCATCCACATCATCACGTGTCAGAGTCTATCCACTGCTGAGCTCATCATCCACATCATCACGTGCCAGAGTCTATCCACTGCTGAGCTCACCATCCACATCATCACGTGCCAGAGTCTATCCACTGCTGAGCTCACCATCCACATCATCACGTGCCAGAGTCTATCCACTGCTGAGCTCACCATCCACATCATCACGTGCCAGAGTCTATCCACTGCTGAGCTCACCATCCACATCATCACGCGCCAGAGTCTATCCACTGCTGAGCTCACCATCCACATCATCACGTGCCAGAGTCTATCCACTGCTGAGCTCACCATCCACATCATCACGTGCCAGAGTCTATCCACTGCTGAGCTCACCATCCACATCATCACGTGCCAGAGTCTATCCACTGCTGAGCTCACCATCCACATCATCACGTGCCAGAGTCTATCCACTGCTGAGCTCACCATCCACATCATCACGTGCCAGAGTCTATCCACTGCTGAGCTCACCATCCACATCATCAAGTGCCAGAGTCTATCCACTGCTGAGCTCACCATCCACATCATCAAGTGCCAGAGTCTATCCACTGCTGAGCTCACCATCCACATCATCACGTGCCAGAGTCTATCCACTGCTGAGCTCACCATCCACATCATCACGTGCCAGAGTCTATCCACTGCTGAGCTCACCATCCACATCATCAAGTGCCAGAGTCTATCCACTGCTGAGCTCACCATCCACATCATCAAGTGCCAGAGTCTATCCACTGCTGAGCTCACCATCCACATCATCACGTGCCAGAGTCTATCCACTGCTGAGCTCATCATCCACATCATCACGTGTCAGAGTCTATCCACTGCTGAGCTCATCATCCACATCATCACGTGCCAGAGTCTATCCACTGCTGAGCTCATCATCCACATCATCACGCGCCAGAGTCTATCCACTGCTGAGCTCATCATCCACATCATCACGTGTCAGAGTCTATCCACTGCTGAGCTCACCATCCACATCATCACGCGCCAGAGTCTATCCACTGCTGAGCTCACCATCCACATCATCACGCGCCAGAGTCTATCCACTGCTGAGCTCATCATCCACATCATCAAGTGCCAGAGTCTATCCACTGCTGAGCTCACCATCCACATCATCACGCGCCAGAGTCTATCCACTGCTGAGCTCACCATCCACATCATCACGTGCCAGAGTCTATCCACTGCTGAGCTCACCATCACATCATCACGCGCCAGAGTCTATCCACTGCTGAGCTCACCATCCACATCATCACGTGCCAGAGTCTATCCACTGCTGAGCTCATCATCACATCATCACGCGCCAGAGTCTATCCACTGCTGAGCTCATCATCACATCATCACGCGCCAGAGTCTATCCACTGCTGAGCTCACCATCCACATCATCACGTGCCAGAGTCTATCCACTGCTGAGCTCACCATCCACATCATCACGTGCCAGAGTCTATCCACTGCTGAGCTCACCATCCACATCATCACGTGCCAGAGTCTATCCACTGCTGAGCTCACCATCCACATCATCACGTGCCAGAGTCTATCCACTGCTGAGCTCACCATCCACATCATCACGCGCCAGAGTCTATCCACTGCTGAGCTCACCATCCACATCATCACGTGCCAGAGTCTATCCACTGCTGAGCTCACCATCCACATCATCACGTGCCAGAGTCTATCCACTGCTGAGCTCACCATCCACATCATCACGTGCCAGAGTCTATCCACTGCTGAGCTCACCATCCACATCATCACGTGCCAGAGTCTATCCACTGCTGAGCTCATCATCCACATCATCACGTGTCAGAGTCTATCCACTGCTGAGCTCATCATCCACATCATCACGTGCCAGAGTCTATCCACTGCTGAGCTCATCATCCACATCATCACGCGCCAGAGTCTATCCACTGCTGAGCTCATCATCCACATCATCACGTGTCAGAGTCTATCCACTGCTGAGCTCACCATCCACATCATCACGCGCCAGAGTCTATCCACTGCTGAGCTCACCATCCACATCATCACGCGCCAGAGTCTATCCACTGCTGAGCTCATCATCCACATCATCAAGTGCCAGAGTCTATCCACTGCTGAGCTCACCATCCACATCATCACGCGCCAGAGTCTATCCACTGCTGAGCTCATCATCCACATCATCACTCGCCAGAGTCTATCCACTGCTGAGCTCACCATCCACATCATCACTCGCCAGAGTCTATCCACTGCTGAGCTCATCATCCACATCATCACGCGCCAGAGTCTATCCACTGCTGAGCTCACCATCCACATCATCACTCGCCAGAGTCTATCCACTGCTGAGCTCATTATCCACATCATCACGTGCCAGAGTCTATCCACTGCTGAGCTCATCATCCACATCATCACGTGCCAGAGTCTATCCACTGCTGAGCTCACCATCACACCATCACGTGCCAGAGTCTATCCACTGCTGAGCTCACCATCACACCATCACGTGCCAGAGTCTATCCACTGCTGAGCTCATCATCCACATCATCATGTGCCAGAGTCTATCCACTGCTGAGCTCACCATCCACATCATCACGTGCCAGAGTCTATCCACTGCTGAGCTCACCATCACACCATCACGTGCCAGAGTCTATCCACTGCTGAGCTCACCATCACACCATCACGTGCCAGAGTCTATCCACTGCTGAGCTCATCATCCACATCATCATGTGCCAGAGTCTATCCACTGCTGAGCTCACCATCCACATCATCACACGCCAGAGTCTATCCACTGCTGAGCTCACCATCCACATCATCACGTGCCAGAGTCTATCCACTGCTGAGCTCATCATCCACATCATCACGTGCCAGAGTCTATCCACTGCTGAGCTCACCATCCACATCATCACACGCCAGAGTCTATCCACTGCTGAGCTCACCATCCACATCATCACTCGCCAGAGTCTATCCACTGCTGAGCTCATCATCCACATCATCACGCGCCAGAGTCTATCCACTGCTGAGCTCACCATCCACATCATCACGTGCCAGAGTCTATCCACTGCTGAGCTCACCATCCACATCATCACGCGCCAGAGTCTATCCACTGCTGAGCTCACCATCCACATCATCACGTGCCAGAGTCTATCCACTGCTGAGCTCATCATCCACATCATCACGTGCCAGAGTCTATCCACTGCTGAGCTCACCATCCACATCATCACGCGCCAGAGTCTATCCACTGCTGAGCTCACCATCCACATCATCACGCGCCAGAGTCTATCCACTGCTGAGCTCATCATCCACATCATCACGCGCCAGAGTCTATCCACTGCTGAGCTCACCATCCACATCATCACGCGCCAGAGTCTATCCACTGCTGAGCTCATCATCCACATCATCACTCGCCAGAGTCTATCCACTGCTGAGCTCACCATCCACATCATCACGCGCCAGAGTCTATCCACTGCTGAGCTCACCATCCACATCATCACGCGCCAGAGTCTATCCACTGCTGAGCTCACCATCCACATCATCACGCGCCAGAGTCTATCCACTGCTGAGCTCACCATCCACATCATCACTCGCCAGAGTCTATCCACTGCTGAGCTCATCATCCACATCATCACTCGCCAGAGTCTATCCACTGCTGAGCTCACCATCCACATCATCACTCGCCAGAGTCTATCCACTGCTGAGCTCATCATCCACATCATCACGCGCCAGAGTCTATCCACTGCTGAGCTCACCATCCACATCATCACGTGCCAGAGTCTATCCACTGCTGAGCTCACCATCCACATCATCACTCGCCAGAGTCTATCCACTGCTGAGCTCACCATCCACATCATCACGCACCAGAGTCTATCCACTGCTGAGCTCACCATCCACATCATCACGTGCCAAAGTCTATCCACTGCTGAGCTCACCATCACATCATCACGCGCCAGAGTCTATCCACTGCTGAGCTCATCATCACATCATCACGCGCCAGAGTCTATCCACTGCTGAGCTCATCATCCACATCATCACGCGCCAGAGTCTATCCACTGCTGAGCTCACCATCACATCATCACGCGCCAGAGTCTATCCACTGCTGAGCTCATCATCACATCATCACGCGCCAGAGTCTATCCACTGCTGAGCTCATCATCACATCATCACGCGCCAGAGTCTATCCACTGCTGAGCTCACCATCCACATCATCACGTGCCAGAGTCTATCCACTGCTGAGCTCACCATCCACATCATCACGTGCCAGAGTCTATCCACTGCTGAGCTCACCATCCACATCATCACGTGCCAGAGTCTATCCACTGCTGAGCTCACCATCCACATCATCACGTGCCAGAGTCTATCCACTGCTGAGCTCACCATCCACATCATCACGCGCCAGAGTCTATCCACTGCTGAGCTCACCATCCACATCATCACGTGCCAGAGTCTATCCACTGCTGAGCTCACCATCCACATCATCACGTGCCAGAGTCTATCCACTGCTGAGCTCACCATCCACATCATCACGTGCCAGAGTCTATCCACTGCTGAGCTCACCATCCACATCATCACGTGCCAGAGTCTATCCACTGCTGAGCTCATCATCCACATCATCACGTGTCAGAGTCTATCCACTGCTGAGCTCATCATCCACATCATCACGTGCCAGAGTCTATCCACTGCTGAGCTCATCATCCACATCATCACGCGCCAGAGTCTATCCACTGCTGAGCTCATCATCCACATCATCACGTGTCAGAGTCTATCCACTGCTGAGCTCACCATCCACATCATCACGCGCCAGAGTCTATCCACTGCTGAGCTCACCATCCACATCATCACGCGCCAGAGTCTATCCACTGCTGAGCTCATCATCCACATCATCAAGTGCCAGAGTCTATCCACTGCTGAGCTCACCATCCACATCATCACGCGCCAGAGTCTATCCACTGCTGAGCTCATCATCCACATCATCAAGTGCCAGAGTCTATCCACTGCTGAGCTCATCATCCACATCATCACGTGTCAGAGTCTATCCACTGCTGAGCTCACCATCCACATCATCACGCGCCAGAGTCTATCCACTGCTGAGCTCACCATCCACATCATCACGCGCCAGAGTCTATCCACTGCTGAGCTCATCATCCACATCATCACGCGCCAGAGTCTATCCACTGCTGAGCTCACCATCCACATCATCACGCGCCAGAGTCTATCCACTGCTGAGCTCACCATCCACATCATCACGTGCCAGAGTCTATCCACTGCTGAGCTCATCATCCACATCATCATGTGTCAGAGTCTATCCACTGCTGAGCTCATCATCCACATCATCACGTGCCAGAGTCTATCCACTGCTGAGCTCATCATCCACATCATCACGCGCCAGAGTCTATCCACTGCTGAGCTCACCATCCACATCATCACGCGCCAGAGTCTATCCACTGCTGAGCTCATCATCCACATCATCACGCGCCAGAGTCTATCCACTGCTGAGCTCATCATCCACATCATCACTCGCCAGAGTCTATCCACTGCTGAGCTCACCATCCACATCATCACGCGCCAGAGTCTATCCACTGCTGAGCTCATCATCCACATCATCACGTGCCAGAGTCTATCCACTGCTGAGCTCACCATCACATCATCACGCGCCAGAGTCTATCCACTGCTGAGCTCACCATCCACATCATCACGCGCCAGAGTCTATCCACTGCTGAGCTCATCATCCACATCATCACGCGCCAGAGTCTATCCACTGCTGAGCTCACCATCCACATCATCACACGCCAGAGTCTATCCACTGCTGAGCTCACCATCCACATCATCACGCGCCAGAGTCTATCCACTGCTGAGCTCATCATCCACATCATCACGCGCCAGAGTCTATCCACTGCTGAGCTCATCATCCACATCATCACTCGCCAGAGTCTATCCACTGCTGAGCTCATCATCCACATCATCACTCGCCAGAGTCTATCCACTGCTGAGCTCATCATCCACATCATCACGCGCCAGAGTCTATCCACTGCTGAGCTCACCATCCACATCATCACGCGCCAGAGTCTATCCACTGCTGAGCTCACCATCCACATCATCACGCGCCAGAGTCTATCCACTGCTGAGCTCACCATCACATCATCACGCGCCAGAGTCTATCCACTGCTGAGCTCACCATCACATCATCACGCGCCAGAGTCTATCCACTGCTGAGCTCACCATCACATCATCACGCACCAGAGTCTATCCACTGCTGAGCTCACCATCACATCATCACGCACCAGAGTCTATCCACTGCTGAGCTCACCATCACATCATCACGCACCAGAGTCTATCCACTGCTGAGCTCCTCATCCACATCATCACGCGCCAGAGTCTATCCACTGCTGAGCTCAACATCCACATCATCACGCACCAGAGTCTATCCACTGCTGAGCTCACCATCCACATCATCACGCACCAGAGTCTATCCACTGCTGAGCTCACCATCCACATCATCACGCGCCAGAGTCTATCCACTGCTGAGCTCACCATCCACATCATCACGCGCCAGAGTCTATCCACTGCTGAGCTCACCATCCACATCATCACGCGCCAGAGTCTATCCACTGCTGAGCTCACCATCCACATCATCACGTGCCAGAGTCTATCCACTGCTGAGCTCACCATCCACATCATCACGTGCCAGAGTCTATCCACTGCTGAGCTCACCATCCACATCATCACGTGCCAGAGTCTATCCACTGCTGAGCTCACCATCCACATCATCACGCGCCAGAGTCTATCCACTGCTGAGCTCACCATCCACATCATCACGCGCCAGAGTCTATCCACTGCTGAGCTCATCATCCACATCATCACGCGCCAGAGTCTATCCACTGCTGAGCTCACCATCCACATCATCACTCGCCAGAGTCTATCCACTGCTGAGCTCACCATCCACATCATCACTCGCCAGAGTCTATCCACTGCTGAGCTCACCATCCACATCATCACGCGCCAGAGTCTATCCACTGCTGAGCTCACCATCCACATCATCACGTGCCAGAGTCTATCCACTGCTGAGCTCACCATCCCCTTCATCACGTGCCAGAGTCTATCCACTGCTGAGCTCACCATCACATCATCACGTGCCAGAGTCTATCCACTGCTGAGCTCACCATCCCCTTCATCACGTGCCAGAGTCTATCCACTGCTGAGCTCACCATCACATCATCACGTGCCAGAGTCTATCCACTGCTGAGCTCATCATCCACATCATCACGCGCCAGAGTCTATCCACTGCTGAGCTCACCATCCACATCATCACGTGTCAGAGTCTATCCACTGCTGAGCTCACCATCACATCATCACGTGCCAGAGTCTATCCACTGCTGAGCTCATCATCCACATCATCACGCGCCAGAGTCTATCCACTGCTGAGCTCACCATCCACATCATCACTCGCCAGAGTCTATCCACTGCTGAGCTCACCATCCACATCATCACGCGCCAGAGTCTATCCACTGCTGAGCTCATCATCCACATCATCACGCGCCAGAGTCTATCCACCAGAGGTGGGACAAAGTCATTGTTATGCAAGTCCAAGTCGAGTCGCAAGTCATCAAATTCATGACTCGAGTCTGACTCGAGTCCAAGTCACATGACTCGAGTCCACATCTCATAGGTGGGACAAAGTCATTGTTATGCAAGTCCAAGTCGAGTCGCAAGTCATCAAATTCATGACTCGAGTCTGACTCGAGTCCAAGTCACATGACTCGAGTCCACACCTCTGCTATCCACTGCTGAGCTCACCATGCACATCATCACGTTCCAGGGTCTATCCATGGCGCGTAGGGGGCAGCCGCCATTTTTAACGGCTCTTCCGAGTTAACAGAGCGCACAAAAAGAGACGTGTGGTTAATTACACGGTTTTTGTTTTGGTCAACCAATTCTAACTTTGTCAACTTAATCGACCAAGAGGCGGAGCACAACGGTCGGTTAGGATCTTGACGGAGCTCGGCAGCGTCGTGGTGGGGCAGCGTCGTGGTGAGGCGGTGGGGCAGGGTGGTGGTGATGCAGGGTCGTGGTGGGGTGGTGGGGCAGGGTCGTGGTGGGGCAGGGTCGTGGTGAGACGTTGGGGCAGGGTCGTGGTGGGGCAGGGTCGTGGTGAGGTGGTGGGGCAGGGTCGTGGTGGGGCAGGGTCGTGGTGGGGCAGGGTCGTGGTGGGGCGGTGGGGCAGGATCGTGGTGGGGCAGGGTCGTGGTGAGGTGGTGGGGCAGGGTCGTGGTGAGGCGGTGGGGCAGGGTCGTGGTGGGGCGGTGGGGCAGGGTCGTGGTGGGGCAGGGTCGTGGTGAGGTGGTGGGGCAGGGTCGTGGCGGTGGGGCAGGGTCGTGGTGGGGCGGTGGGGCAGGGTCGTGGTGGGGCGGTGGGGCAGGGTCGTGGTGCGACGGTGGGGCAGGGTCGTGGTGGGGCAGGGTCGTGGTGAGGCGGTGGGGCAGGGTTGTGGTGCGACGGTGGGGCAGGGTCGTGGTGCGACGGTGGGGCAGGATCGTGGTGAGGCGGTGCGGCAGGGTGGTGGTGGAGCAGGATCGTGGTGGGGCGGTGGGGCAGGGTGGTGATGTGGGGGGCTACCTGTACGGCTGCGCCTCCTCGAGGAACCTGCGCTGCTCATCGGGGGGGGGCGCCCGACCGCAGCTCCTTGACGACGACGCGGGACGGGCTGAAGCCGGCAAAGATCTCTCCCAGCAGCACCTGCAGCAGGGCACGGGGGGGGGGGGGGGGGACCACAGCAGCAGGGTCAGTCGCGGCGGCGGCAGCAGCGAGAAGCAGAGGTCGCAAACGGGTTTTGATTCCTTACCCGTACCCAGCCGCACCAGGGTCGCAAACGGGTACCCGTACCCGGCCGTACCCGTGCCCTACCCGTACCCGACCGGGTACGGGTAGGGTACGGGTAGGGTACGGGTATCGGGTACCTGATTGCGACCTCTGGGATGAAGCCATGTTGCAGGCGCGGGTGGGTTGATTCTAGGAACTTGAATTGTGAGAAGAGACAAGACGTTGGGAAATGAGTGACAAACGGTTGCTCACCAGTGATTCACGGCCTACCCGTACCCGTACCCGGCCGCACCAGCGTCGGGTATCGGGTAGGGTACGGGTATCGGGTACCCGGTTGCGACCTCTGGCGAGAAGACTACAGCAACATCAGCAGCAGTATTTGCAGTACCAGCAGTAGCAGCGACAGGTCACCATGCGGCGCGTCGCGACGCGTCGATTCGGATCAAGATCAATCTTCACGCTCACGACACAATCTAAATCTAGATTGAAATCGAATTTCGTGAGAACTGATTTTCGTGTTTAGTTTTGTTGTCCTTCCACCCGCACCTCCGCGTAGCACGGTTGGCTACGTACGGCGCGAAAGAAGTTCAACATACATACTGTACTATACACTACACTATACACTACACACACTGCGCTATACACTGCGCACTATGCTACATTAAACACTACAAAACACGTCACTATACAATACACTACGACTATACACGACACCACTCTACTAAATAGAAAGCTCTAATGTTTAGAACTACTTTTTCGCGTTTGGTTTGTTGCCCTTCCACCCGCACCTCCGCGTAGCACGGATGGCTACGTACGGCGCGAAAGAAGTTCAGCATACACACTGCACTACGTAGCCCGCGTTTCACATCAGCTGATGGAGCGAACGGGGTCAGACAAACCGTAACACGCACAAGGGGCGGTGAAAGCATTCTCGAGTGGCATCGGGAACCCCCGAATTGTGACAATTTGTGGATACGCTGCGTGGGGGTGTGGTGTGGTGGGGGTGTGGTGTGGTGGAGGTGTGGTGTGGTGGGGGTGTGGTGGGGGTGTGGTGTGGTGGAGGCGTGGTGTGGTGGGGGTGTGGTGTGATGGGGGTGTGGTGTGGTGGGGGTGTGGTGTGGTGGGGTTTGGTGGGGGTGTGGTGTGGTGGGGGTGTGGTGTGGTGTGGTGTGGGTGTGGGTGTGGTGTGGTGGGGGTGTGGTGGGGGTGTGGTGTGGTGCGGGTGTGGTGTAGTGGGGGTGTGGTGTGGTGTGGTGGGGGTGTGGTGGGGGTGTGGTGTGGGTGTGGTGTGCGGGGGTGTGGTGTGGTGTGGTGGGGGTGTGGTGTGGTGGGGGTGTGGTGTGGTGTAGTGGGGGTGTGGTGTGGTGGGGGTGTGGTGTGGTGGGGGTGTGGAGTGCGGGGGTGTGGTGTGTGTGGTGTAGTGGGGGTGTGGTGTGGTGGGGGTGTGGTGTGGTGTGGTGGGGGTGTGGTGTGGTGTGGGTGTTGTGTGGTGTGGTGGGGGTGTGGTGGGGGTGTAGTGTGGGTGTGGTGTGGTGGGGGTGTGGTGTGGTGGGGGTGTGGTGTGGTGTGGTGGGGGTGTGGTGTGGTGTGGGTGTTGTGTGGTGTGGTGTGGTGGGGGTGTGGTGTGGTGGGGGTGTGGTGTGGTGGGGGGTGTGGTGTGGTGGAGGTGTGGTGTGGTGGGGGTGTGGTGTGGTGGGGGTGTGGTGTGGTGGAGGTGTGGTGTGGTGGAGGGGTGGTGTGGTGGGGGTGTAGTGTGGGTGTGGTGTGGTGGAGGTGTGGTGTGGTGGGGGTGTGGTGGAGGTGTGGTGTGGTGGAGGGGTGGTGTGGTGGGGGTGTAGTGTGGGTGTGGTGTGGTGGGGGTGTGGTGTGGTGGGGGTGTGGTGGGGGTGTGGTGTGGTGGGGGTGTGGTGTGGTGGAGGTGTGGTGTGGTGGGGGTGTGGTGTGGTGGGGGTGTGGTGGGGGTGTAGTGTGGGTGTGGTGGAGGTGTGGTGTGGTGGGGGTGTGGTGTGGTGGAGGTGTGGTGTGGTGGAGGGGTGGTGTGGTGGGGGGTGTAGTGTGGGTGTGGTGTGGTGGGGGTGTGGTGTGGTGGGGGTGTGGTGGGGGTGTGGTGTGGTGGGGGTGTGGTGTGGTGGAGGTGTGGTGGGGGTGTGGTGTGGTGGGGGTGTGGTGGGGGTGTGGTGTGGTGGGGGGTGGTGTGGTGGGGGTGTGGTGTGGTGGGGGTGTGGTGGAGGTGTGGTGTGGTGGGGGGTGGTGTGGTGGGGGTGTGGTGTGGTGGGGGTGTGGTGTGGTGGGGTGTGGTGGGGGTGTGGGTGTGGTGTGATGGGGGTGTGGTGGAGGTGTGGTGTGGTGGGGGGTGGTGTGGTGGGGGTGTGGTGTGGTGGGGGTGTGGTGTGGTGGGCGGCGGTGAGAATTGTGCGACGAACTAGCGAGGTCTTCCCCCTGTCGATTCCTTTCAATTGGGGGAGCAAGGCAAAGCGTTGAGGAATCGACTGCTCGTGATTGCGACACGGGGTTCAGGCTACCGGCTCTCAATTGACCAGACACGGAATGTCCTGTGCTTGTCGAGATCCGGTATACTGCGTTGCGTTGCCAGACGCACTGTACGGCGTTCCCTCGTTATTCGCGGAGATGCTCGTGACCAGCACATTACGCGCAAGATGATGTTGGCCTACTAAAACGTAGCTTTTGTAATGATTGACATGAAATAAATAAGCTACTAAATACATTAAAATTCATCATAACACGAAAAAATTGTCGTGATAAACATGAAGTAAATGAAACGTACGTTCAAATATTAAATACGCATCACCACATCTCATCACTTTATCTCATCACTTTATCTCTCCCGCTCTCTCTCTCTCTCGCGACGCAGTAGTCGTGGAGAGTTCCAGATGCGAGATTCGCGGACAGCCAAAATCGCGGATCGCCGAGTTCGCGAAACACACCGCAAATCCGTGTGGCGCGCTCCGTTTGACACACGGGAGTCAACGGAAGCGCTCGAGTCCGCTGGCCGGACGAGAGGACGACACGGAGACCACGACACGACGGCATCGTCGTCGTCGTCGTCGTTCGCCAAGCGCGAGTCACCGAAACGTGCCCGCCATCAGCCGTCACCGAATCCGAGGACGTCGGGGAACGCGCCTCATTCATTGCGACCGAATGCATTTTGCTTTCCACATTTCCCGCTCTTAACTTTTGTTAATTTTTGTTAAAATTTAAATTCCGGCTAAGTAACGGACACCCGTCGACTTGAGCCCGACCTTGCCTTTCTTGTTTGGGGTAGGGGGTAGAGGTGGGTTTTCGACGACAGAATGAAGCCACGAATTTTCCACGATCCTTGGCGACGATTAGAACGTTGCGGTTTCTCAATGACGCCCCAAACGCCTCGCGAACGCGCCGCACCCTCCACCCCCCCCCCCCCCGAGATAAACCGCGACTCGGGAACCCGACGGCATGAAAGCGGCAGAGCCGTCGGCATCCCGAGGTGTGGGGGGGAGGTGTGCGGGGGAGGGGTGGGGGGGAGGTGTGGGGGGGAGGGGTGAGGGGGAGGGGTGGGGGGGAGGTGTGGGGGGGAGGGGTGGGGGGGGAGGTGTGGGGGGGAGGTGTGGGGGGGGAGGGGTGAGGGGGGAGGGGTGGGGGGGAGGTGTGGGGGGGAGGGGGTGGGGGGGAGGTGTGGGGGGGGAGGTGTGGGGGTGTGGGGTGGGGGGCGCTCAGAGCACGCAGTGGGCAAGTGCTGCAATGTGAATTTGCTATCCTGCACTTCTACGCGCCCCCCCACCCACCCACGTCTTTGATTGCACTTCACCCAACAACCCGCACTGACCAGCGTGAAGCATCGTCAAAGAACACCTCCCCCCCCACCCCTCCCCCCTCATCCCTCCCCCCCCACCCCCTCCCCCCCCCACCCCTCCCCCCCCACCACCCCTCCCCCTCATCCCTCCCCCCCCACCCCTCCCCCCCCACCCCCCTCGCCACGGGGAGGCCCTCATCCAGCAGTGGAGTGACAGACGTGGATATGCGCGCACGCACACGCACGCACACGCACGCGCACGCACGCACATTCACGTCTGCCAATTGCGACTTAACTTTCCACTGGCAGTTGTTGTTTTTTTGGGGTTTTATTTGTCCACTTTTTTAGCTTGGATCGTTATCCGAGTTTGATGCGGTCACGGAGGGTACAGTGTTGCTCAGCTTGGAAACCGCGGAGCGGGCGGGCGAGCGGGCGAGCGAGGACACAGACGGGTGATGAGCTCCGCTTATCTCGCTCGCCATCGCACGTTTTTTGACTTTCCAACGAGTGTCCAAATATAACCGCGGTTGAGGCTTTATTTACACGCGTGTAGCGGCGGTGAAATAGCATAAAATAATAAAATATGGATTGCGTTTGTAAAAACAATTACAGACACTGTTCAACTAAACAATTTTTTAAAATTAAAACCAGGTTAGGCCCACTTCAGCTATACAGCTATTTTTTTCAGAAGCGACCACAAATGATAGCTCAACAAAGTGGCTTATCATCACGTGGACATTTACAGCAGCCAAAAATATGACGTCGAATAATGTGAGCCTGTGAATTTTCAGATTCGCTCGCTCTCTCTCGCTCCCACTCATTCGTGATTTGGATTTCTATACGAGGCCACGGTGTGACTCCGTCAGCAGCACGGCGCGCGCAGAAGCGTGGAGGTCAGAGGGCACAGCGCGGTGGCTGCAAGCCGAGAGGGCAGGAGTTTGAAAGTCAAGGACAAAAAAGCTGACATTGGAGAGCACAGCCGAGAAGGTCAGAATACGGAGGTCAGACAGCAGAGGTCGGATGGACCATGGGAGGGAGGTCGGAGGGCAAAATATACAAATCGTGGACATTGGGGCGCCACGGTGGCTAGATGTTAACAACCTCGCCTGGTATACAGGAAGTCGTGGGTTCGATCCCGACCCTGACGCCTGCTGCTGTATATTTGGAGTTTGCGTGTCTCTCTCTCTCTCATCATCATCACGGTTGCTAGGAGATGTTAACTACCTCGCCTGGTATACAGGAGGTCGTGGGTTCGATCCCGACCCTGACGCCTGCTGCTGCTGCTGTATATGTGGAGTCTGCGTGTCTCTCTCCCCGTGGTCGCGTGGATTTTTCTCCAGGTCCTTCGGTTTTCCCCTCCACATTCAGACTCAACGTGCGTTTAAGAAGACAAATTTCCACGTGATAATCCACATGGTTGAGCCGTCATTTGCAGGCAGGTCGCTTCTGAAAAAGAGCTGTAACTCAGTGCGCGTTACCTGGTTGTCAAAACATTTTCAGTTTAGTTTGCAAGGCTGAGCTGGGCAGAGAATGTTTACAGACTTTGCGGTCCCTGGGCTCCACGCTTCCCCCCCCTCCCCCCCCAAGCTTCCCCTTGCTTCCCATCGCTTCTCCGCGCTTCCCGTGCACACGACGCCGGAAACGTGCGGTTATAGGGCGGTTAAAGGACACGTCCGGCTCGGATGTAGCCAGTCGCGTGCGGAGATCCGCTAGGAGTCTCTGCTCCAGCAGAGACGCGCGGGGTGACGCGTTCGATGGTGAGGGGGGGGGAGGGGGATTTTTCACTTGGAACAAAAAATGTTTTTAAAAACGCAAACGAGAAACATCGGTTTGATGGACTCGTCATCATTACAC
>NC_136279.1:18297244-18314744 GCF_964198595.1 Lampetra fluviatilis | reverse complement strand
AACACACGCACAACACACGCACAACGCGCACACACAACAACACAACATTCCTGTACACGCTTCAAAAATCGGAAGCCAAACGTTCTGGGGTGGCAATCATCTCCATTGCAATTGCAATCCCTGGGTCGGCGCTGGCAGTTCCACATTCATATGGCCGGGACAAGTCCATCTGGAGGACGACCACTGTTGATGTCCCAGCAAAAGTGGAGCTACTAATTTCATCGACGAGAGATAGATGACGATGATGACGACAGAATCAGTCGAACACCCAACCGGGAATACAACTCGTGCCCTTGTGATGCGCGCGTGTGCGTGTGTGTGTGCATAATACACAAGGCGTGGCCGATAACTCGGTCATTTCCCTCTTCGCAATGAAAGCTTGAGCCACAAGATCGGTACGCCCAGCCTTGCATCATCGCTCACCACATGCTCATCAGCAGTTCCTCTATGTGGTGGTGGTGGTGGTTGGGTTGTCGCATTCCCACGTAAATTATGCTTCGGACCACACCCACCATCGCTCACCACCATCATCGCTCACCAACATCAGCCAGCATTGTGCACCATCACCACACCCAACACCACCAACACCCAACATCACCCACCGCAATCACCACCTGTGTACTGCTGTGCTCTGTGCTTCTGAACCGCTACGTGATGTGCTTGCCGAGTACTGCTACAGCAGTACTGTGTACTGTGTACTGCTGTGTGCGTCTTGCGTGCTGCTGTATTGTGTGCGCTTGCTGTGTACTGCTGCGTGCTGCGTACTGCTGTGTGCTGCCATGTACTGTGTACTGCTGAGTGCGGTGTACTGCCGTGTACTGTGTGCTGCTGCGTGCTGCGTACTGCTGTGTACCATGCACTGCTGTGTACTGCCATGTAGTGTGTACTGCCATGTAGTGTGTACTGCCATGTAGTGTGTACTGCCATGTAGTGTGTACTGCCATGTAGTGTGTACTGCCGTGTACTGCTGAGCGCTGCAGTCCGTCCCACCTTGCCGAACCACCCGCGGCCGATCTCGTGGATGTAGCTGAGGCTGCGTCGGATCTCCACACCTCCGCCGGCCTTCTTCAGCGCATCTGTCGCCAGACAGCGCGGAGACAGCAGCAGCGGCAGCGGTGAGACAGCGGCAGCGGTGAGACACAGCCACGCGGGGACAGCCACGCAGCCACACAGCTAGCCCCAGACAGCGCCGCTCTCACCAGATGGCACCGCTCACCCCCGGCGCCTGCTGTGCGTTTGCTGTCTGAGTGTCCCTCGATCCGTGGCGGCGTGTGGGGGGATTTTATTTTGTTTTTCCTCCGGGTCCTCCGTTTGTTCCCCTCCGAATTTAGCATCAACGTCACCGCGTTTAAGAGGATTTGGCTGCTGCTGCTGCTGCTGCTGCAGCGATAAATGTGCCACGTGATGATGATGATGATTATGACAAGCCACTTCCCACGTGATGATCATGATGATGATTGTGACAAGCCACTTCCCACGTGATGATCATGATGGCCACTCCCCACGTGATGATGATGATGATTATGACAAGCCACTCCCCACGTGATGATCATGATGATGATTGTGACAAGCCACTTCCCACGTGATGATCATGATGATGATTGTGACAAGCCACTCCCCACGTGATGATCATGATGATGATTGTGACAAGCCACTCCCCACGTGATGATCATGATGATGATTGTGACAAGCCACTCCCCACGTGATGATCATGATGATGATTGTGACAAGCCACTCCCCACGTGATGATGATGATGATGATTGTGACAAGCCACTCCCCACGTGATGATGATGATGATGATTATGACAAGCCACTCCCCACGTGATGATCATGATGATGATTGTGACAAGCCACTCCCCACGTGATGATGATGATGATGATTGTGACAAGCCACTTCCCACGTGATGATCATGATGATGATTGTGACAAGCCACTCCCCACGTGATGATCATGATGATGATTGTGACAAGCCACTCCCCACGTGATGATCATGATGATGATTGTGACAAGCCACTCCCCACGTGATGATGATGATGATGATTGTGACAAGCCACTCCCCACGTGATGATGATGATGATGATTATGACAAGCCACTCCCCACGTGATGATCATGATGATGATTGTGACAAGCCACTCCCCACGTGATGATGATGATGATGATTGTGACAAGCCACTTCCCACGTGATGATCATGATGATGATTGTGACAAGCCACTCCCCACGTGATGATCATGATGATGATTGTGACAAGCCACTCCCCACGTGATGATCATGATGATGATTGTGACAAGCCACTCCCCACGTGATGATGATGATGATGATTGTGACAAGCCACTCCCCACGTGATGATGATGATGATTGTGACAAGCCACTTCCCACGTGATGATGATGATGATGATTATGACAAGCCACTCCCCACGTGATGATGATGATGATTATGACAAGCCACTTCCCACGTGATGATCATGATGATGATTGTGACAAGCCACTCCCCACGTGATGATGATGATGATTATGACAAGCCACTTCCCACGTGATGATCATGATGATGATTGTGACAAGCCACTTCCCACGTGATGATGATGATGATGATCGTGACAAGCCACTTCCCACGTGATGATGATGATGATTGTGACAAGCCACTTCCCACGTGATGATGATGATGATGATGATTGTGACAAGCCACTCCCCACGTGATGATCATGATGATGATTGTGACAAGCCACTCCCCACGTGATGATCATGATGATGATTGTGACAAGCCACTCCCCACGTGATGATGATGATGATGATGATTGTGACAAGCCACTCCCCACGTGATGATGATGATGATGATGATTGTGACAAGCCACTTCCCACGTGATGATCATGATGATGATTGTGACAAGCCACTCCCCACGTGATGATCATGATGATGATTGTGACAAGCCACTCCCCACGTGATGATGATGATGATGATTGTGACAAGCCACTCCCCACGTGATGATCATGATGATGATTGTGACAAGCCACTCCCCACGTGATGATCATGATGATGATTGTGACAAGCCACTTCCCACGTGATGATGATGATGATGATGATTGTGACAAGCCACTCCCCACGTGATGATCATGATGATGATTGTGACAAGCCACTTCCCACGTGATGATCATGATGATGATTGTGACAAGCCACTCCCCACGTGATGATCATGATGATGATTGTGACAAGCCACTTCCCACGTGATGATCATGATGATGATTGTGACAAGCCACTCCCCACGTAATGATCATGATGATGATTGTGACAAGCCACTTCCCACGTGATGATGATGATGATTGTGACAAGCCACTCCCCACGTGATGATCATGATGATGATTGTGACAAGCCACTCCCCACGTGATGATGATTGTGACAAGCCACTTCCCACGTGATGATCATGATGATGATTGTGACAAGCCACTTCCCACGTGATGATGATGATGATGACAAGCCACTTCCCACGTGATGATGATGATGATTGTGACAAGCCACTCCCCACGTGATGATGATGATGATTGTGACAAGCCACTTCCCACGTGATGATGATGATGATGATTATGACAAGCCACTTCCCACGTGATGATCATGATGATGATTGTGACAAGCCACTCCCCACGTGATGATGATGATGATTATGACAAGCCACTCCCCACGTGATGATGATGATTGTGACAAGCCACTTCCCACGTGATGATGATTGTGACAAGCCACTTCCCACGTGATGATCATGATGATGATTGTGACAAGCCACTCCCCACGTGATGATGATGATGATTATGACAAGCCACTCCCCACGTGATGATCATGATGATGATTGTGACAAGCCACTCCCCACGTGATGATGATGATGATCATGACAAGCCACTTCCCACGTGATGATCATGATGATGATTGTGACAAGCCACTCCCCACGTGATGATCATGATGATGATTGTGACAAGCCACTCCCCACGTGATGATCATGATGATGATTATGACAAGCCACTCCCCACGTGATGATCATGATGATGATTATGACAAGCCACTCCCCACGTGATGATCATGATGATGATTGTGACAAGCCACTCCCCACGTGATGATCATGATGATGATTGTGACAAGCCACTCCCCACGTGATGATGATGATGATGATGATGATTGTGACAAGCCACTTCCCACGTGATGATCATGATGATGATTGTGACAAGCCACTTCCCACGTGATGATGATGATTATGACAAGCCACTCCCCACGTGATGATGATTATGATGATGATTGTGACAAGCCACTCCCCACGTGATGATCATGATGATGATTGTGACAAGCCACTTCCCACGTGATGATGATGATTATGACAAGCCACTCCCCACGTGATGATGATGATTATGACAAGCCACTCCGCACGTGATGATGATGATTATGACAAGCCACTCCCCACGTGATGATGATGATGATAAGCCACTCCCACGTGATGATGATGATTATAACAAGCCACTCCCACGTGATGATGATAATGATTATGACAAGCCACTCCCACGTGATGATGATGATTATGACAAGCCACTCCCACGTGATGATGATGATTATGACAAGCCACTCCCACGTGATGATGATGATTATGACAAGCCACTCCCACGTGATGATGATGATTATGACAAGCCACTCCCACGTGATGATGATGATTATGACAAGCCACACCCACGTGATGATGATGATTATGACAAGCCACTCCCCACGTGATTATGATGATGATTATGATGACAAGCCACTCCCCACGTGATGATGATGATTATGACAAGCCACTCCCCACGTGATGATGATGATTATGACAAGCCACTCCCACGTGATGATGATGATTATGACAAGCCACTCCCCACGTGATGATGATTATGATGACAAGCCACTCCCCACGTGATGATGATGATTATGACAAGCCACTCCCCACGTGATGATGATGATTATGACAAGCCACTCCCCACGTGATGATGATAATGATTATGACAAGCCACTCCCCACGTGATGATGATGATTATGACAAGCCACTCCCACGTGATGATAATGATTATGACAAGCCACTCCCCACGTGATGATTATGATGATGATGACAAGCCACTCCCCACGTGATGATGATTATGACAAGCCACTCCCCACGTGATGATGATTATGACAAGCCACTCCCCACGTGATGATGATTATGACAAGCCACTCCCCACGTGATGATGATAATGATTATGACAAGCCACTCCCCACGTGATGATGATTATGACAAGCCACTCCCCACGTGATGATGATGATTATGACAAGCCACTCCCCACGTGATGATGATTATGACAAGCCACTCCCCACGTGATGATGATAATGATTATGACAAGCCACTCCCCACGTGATGATTATGATGATGATGACAAGCCACTCCCCACGTGATGATGATAATGATTATGACAAGCCACTCCCCACGTGATGATGATAATGATTATGACAAGCCACTCCCCACGTGATGATTATGATGATGATGACAAGCCACTCCCCACGTGATGATGATGATTGACAAGCCACTCCCCACGTGATGATGATCATGATGATGATTATGACAAGCCACTCCCCACGTGATGATGATGATTGACAAGCCACTCCCCACGTGATGATTGTGATGATAATGATTATGACAAGCCACTCCCCACGTGATGATTGTGATGATGACAAGCCACTCCCCACGTGATGATGATGATTGACAAGCCACTCCCCACGTGATGATGATGATGATTGTGACAAGCCACTCCCCACGTGATGATGATTATGATGATTATGATGATTATGATGATGATGATGATAAGCCACTTGGTCGACTCAACATGTGCGACAGCCAGGTGGCTTCTGACAAACGAGCTGGATAGCTCAGTGGGGACCTTACACAGTAAAATAATACAGAGTTTAGACCGCTACAGCCGATACAGAGCACATACATGCTGCTACAGCTGACCAGGAACAGCTGTTCTAGCTGCAGTTATCCCAGATACACAACTGCAGCTATGCCGACACAGTTACCCCGCATACAGCTTTCCCAACGATATATATGATTATTTTCCCAGCTGCGCTATCTCGGCTTGCAGATGCAGCTAAGAAGACACGGCAAGCCCTATACGACATAGTACAGCCATCGCAGTACAGATATCCAAATGCAGTCAGTTACAGCTATTGGCACAAGTTCGCACTCACCCACTCACTCACCCACCCACCAACTCACCCACCCACCCACCCACTCACTCACTCACTCACCCACCCACCCACTGACCCACCCACTCACCCACTCACCCACACACCCAGCCACCCACCCACCCAGCCACCCACCCACTCACCCACCCACTCACCCACCCACTCACTCACTCACCCACTCACTCACCCACCCACTCACTCACTCACCCACCCACTCACTCACCCACCCACCCACCCACTCACCCACCCATTCACTCACTCACTCACTCACCCACCCACCCACTCACCCACTCACCCACCCACCCAGCCAGCCACCCACTCACTCACCCACCCACTCACCCACCCACTCACCCACCCACTCACTCACTCACCCACCCACTCACTCACCCACCCACTCACTCACCCACCCACCCACTCACTCACCCACCCACTCACTCACTCACTCACCCACCCACTCACTCACCCACCCACCCACTGACCCACCCACCCACCCACTCACCCACTCACCCACCCACCCAGCCAGCCACCCACTCACTCACCCACCCACTCACCCACCCACTCACTCACCCACTCACTCACCCACCCATTCGCTGACTCTTGCAAATGAGGCTCCTATCCTGGTCTCTTGAGTTCTTACCTGGTTAACAAATAATCAAATAAAATTCTGAATGCACTCACCCACTCACTCACTCACCCACCCACCCACAAACCCACCAACCCACTCACCCACCCACCCACTCACCCACCTACTTAGCCACCCACTCAGCCACCAACCCACTCACCCACTCACCCACCCACCCACTCACCCACCCACTCACCTACTCAGCCACCCACCCACTCACCCACCAACCCACTCACCCACCCACCAACCCACTCACCCACCCACCCTTGCAAATGAGGTTCCTATCCTGGTCTCTTGAGTTCTTACCTGGTTACACAAGCAACTAGAAACGTGTAAACAACAACAACAACAACAACTGCTGTCGCTGCTGTGTAGAGGGGCGCGCCCTGGTCTGACGCGGCGAGTCGCGTGCCTCCCCAATGAATCCGAATCCTCGCGCACATAGCCCTCGACACTCTACTCCACCAGAGTACTATTACACTGTACAGTAGTACTATTACACTGTACAGTAGTACTATTACACTGTACAGTAGTACTATTACACTGTACGGTACTATTACACTGTACAGTAGTACTATTACACTGTACAGTACTATTACACTGTACAGTAGTACTATAACACTGTACAGCACTATTACACTGTACAGTAGTACTATTACACTGTACGGCACTATTACACTGTACAGTAGAACTATTACACTGTACAGTACTATTACACTGTACAGTAGCACTATTACACTTACAGTACTTTTACACTGTACAGTAGTACTATTACACTGTACAGTACTATTACACTGTACAGTAGTACTATTACACTGCACAGTAGTACTATTACACTGTACAGTACTATTACACTGTACAGTAGTACTATTACACTGTACGGCACTATTACACTGTACAGTAGCACTATTACACTGTACAGCACTATTACACTGTACAGTAGGACTATTGCACTGTACAGTACTTTTACACTGTACAGTAGTACTATTACACTGTACAGTACTATTACACTGTACAGTAGTACTATTACACTGCACAGTAGTACTATTACACTGTACAGTACTATTACACTGTACAGTAGTACTATTACACTGTACGGCACTATTACACTGTACAGTAGTACTATTACACTGTACAGCACTATTACACTGTACAGTAGGACTATTGCACTGTACAGTACTTTTACACTGTACAGTACTACTATTACACTGTACAGTACTATTACACTGTACAGTAGTACTATTACACTGTACAGCACAATTACACTGTACAGCACAATTACACTGTACAGCACAATTACACTGTACAGTACTATTACACTGTACAGCACAATTACACTGTACAGCACAATTACACTGTACAGCACTATTACACTGTACAGTACTATTACACTGTACAGTAGTACTATTACACTGCACAGTGCTATTACACTGTACAGTACTATTACACTGTACAGTACTATTACACTGTACAGTACTATTACACTGTAGTACTATTACACTGTACAGTACTATTACACAGTAGTACTATATACACTGTAGTACTATTACACAGTAGTACTATTTAGACAGTAGTACTATATAAACAGTACTATTACACAGCGGTACTATTTACACACTAGTACTATATACACAGTGGTACTATTTAGACAGTAGTACTATATACACAGTGGTACTATTACACAGCGGTACTATTTACACACTAGTACTATATACACAGTAGTACTATTTAGACACTGGTACTATATAAACAGAGGTACTATTACACAGCGGTACTATTTAGACACTGGGACTATATAAACAGAGGTACTATTACACAGCGGTACTATTTAGACACTGGTACTATATAAACAGTGGTACTATTACACAGCGGTACTATTTGTTGACAACTCTGGCACCCCACCGAGTCCCTCGACCTCGTGCCCGAGTGCAGGCCCACGTGACGCACAGTGCAGGCCCACGTGACGCACAGTGCAGGCCCACGTGACGCACAGTGCAGGCCCACGTGACGCCCCAGTGCAGGACCACGTTACGCACAGTGCAGGCCCACGTGACGCACAGTGCAGGCCCACGTGACGCCCCAGTGCAGGACCACGTGACCCACAGTGCAGGCCCACGTGACGTATATAGATATTTTTTTTACTTTGCAGTAATATTTATTTACAACAGAGATGAATATGCAAAGAAAACAAAAATGAAATACATGTTGGGGGGGGGGGGGGGGTCACAAGACACCTGCACCCTACCCTGGACAGCACGGCGCATGCAAGGGGACACGTGGGTTCGATCCCGACCCTGACGCCTGCTGCTGGATATTGCAGTTTGCATGAAATCGAACACTACCGCTGCCCCACACAGACTCACACACACAACACTAAGTAGCGGTGATGTCCCCATGGCGCTTGTGCCAGGCTAGGTGCACCTCGAGGCCACGTGAAGTGTCGAACGCCCGCCGGCAGGAGGTCACGGGACAGACCCAGCAGGTGCCGTGGGTTGCGTGACTGAGATGACCGGCAGATGCACAGACCCACACACAGAGAGACCCCCACACACACAGACACCCACACACACACAGAGACCCACACACACACAGAGACCCACACACACACAGAGACCGACACACACACAGAGACCGACACACACACAGAGACCCACACACACACCGACTCACACACACACAGAGCCCCCCCCCCCCCCACACACACAGACAGAGACCCACACACACACAGACAGACCCACACACACACAGAGACCGACACACACACAGACCCACACACACACAGAGACACACACACACACAGAGCCCCCCCCCCCCCACACACACACACAGACAGAGACACACACACAGACAGACCCACACACACACACACAGAGACCGACACACACACAGACCCACACACACGCAGAGACACACACACACACACAGAGCCCCCCCCCCACACACAGACAAAGACACACACACAGACAGACCCACACACACACACAGACACACACACACAGAGACCCACACACACAGACCCACACACACGCAGAGACACACACACAGAGCCCCCCCCCCCACACACACAGACAAAGACACACAGACAGACCCACACACACACACACAGACACACACAGAGACCCACACACACACACAAACCCACACAAACCCACACACACAGACCCACACACACACACAGAGACTCACACACACACAGAGCCCCCCCCACACACACACCCATACATAAAGATAAAAAGATCCCCTGTGTAGCCTGTTGCAGACTGTAGCAGACTGTGGGGGCAAGTGCTGTTAGCGAGCACCTATGAAGGCCGGCACGGCACACGAGGGAGTGGGTGGCCAACACCACACCCGGCCGCCTTTGTCTCCCCAGTGGCGATGTTTACACATCGCACCAGGAAATCATTTGAGGCTGAGTCGATCTAGGGGAGGCCCAGGACCAGTTCAGATAATCGTCACTGGTGGTGTTGGCCGTGAGCGGGAATCGAACCCGGGTCACCGGGTTCATAGCGCAGCGCGCTAACCGCTACACCACCGCTCACCACTCGCACACACACGGACACACACACACAGACACACACGGACACACACACACAGACACACACACACAGACACACACACACACAGAGACCCACACACGCAGACGGACACAGACACAAAGAGACCCACACACACAGAAACACACACAGACTCGCACACAGAGAGACTACCACACGCACACAGAGACTCACACACACAGAGACACACAGACCCACACAAACACAGACCCACACACACAGGGACCAACACACACAGAGACCCACACACACACAGAGACCCACACACACACAGAGACCCACACACAGAGACCTACACACACACACCCACAGACCCACACACACACAGAGACCCCCACACACACAGAGACCCACACACACACACAGAGACCCACACACAGAGACCCACACACACACAGAGACCCACACACACACAGAGACCCACACACACAGAGACCCACACACACAGAGACCCACACACACACACAGACCCACACACACACAGAGACCCACACACACACAGAGACCCCCACACACACAGAGACCCACACACACAGAGACCCACACACCCACAGACCCACACACACACAGAGACCCACACACACACAGACCTACACACACACAGAGACCCACACACCCACAGACCCACACACACACAGAGACCCACACACACACGCAGACCCACAGAGACCCACACACACAGGGACTCACACACAGAGACCCACACACACACAGACCTACACACACACAGACCCACACAAACCCATACCCACACTCACACAGAGACCCACACACACAGACCCACACACACACACAGACCCACACTCACACAGAAACCCACACACAGAGACCCACACACACACAGAGACCCACACACACACAGAGACCCACACACCCACAGACCCACACACACACAGAGCCCCCCCCCCCCACACACACAGAGACCCACACACACAGACACTACCACACACACACACACAGACCCACACTCACACAGAGACCCACACACAAACAGAGACCCACACACACACAGAGACCCACACACACACAGACCCACACACACACACAGACCCACACACACACACAGACCCACACACTCACACAGAGACTCACACACACACACAGACCCACACACACACACACAGACCCACACACACACACACAGACCCACACTCACACACAGACCCACACACACACAGACCCACACTCACACACACCTGTGGTGCAGCAGCAGAAGCAGGCCTCGTCTCTCCGTCTCTTACCCCCCAGCCGCGTGTTCGTCTTCATGCGCGCCTCGCCTCGCCTGCCGAAGCCACCGCTCCCGCCACCACCACTCCCACCGCTCCCACCACCGCCCCCACCACTATCGCCACCGCTCCTAAGCGCTCGCTCCCGTCCGCATCTCCGCCGCCGCCCTTTCTCTCTCTGTGACTCTCGACAACGACCTCTGCACTTTCATTACTTGCTTTGCCGCCCCTTTAAAGTGAACATTCCCACCAACGCCGTTGTTTTCCCAGCCCCCCCCCCCCCTTCTTCGGGATTAAATGTTTCAATTTGCTGCAGCTGTTATTTTTTTTGAGACGAGAGATTTAAACAGAGCGAAAATATATTAGGACGTAAAACAAGTTAATGTAGTTAATGTAGTAGTCGTAGTTACTGCTGCTGCTGTTTTTATTATATTTGAGATAAGTGATTTAAACAAAAAAAAGATAGATGGATGTATAACAAGTTCGCAGAGGAGTCTAAGTCACTGCTGCTGCTGCTGCTGTTGTTGTTGAGGATGTCGACGGGATGCATTGGCAAACTGCGTGGAAGTGGACCGAAATGTCACACGATTGTAAAACACAGCCCCCACCCGCATGCGCACGCGACAGACGCGTTGGCGAAACACGGCAGCGAGTTCGCGCAGCGTGCGGAGAAACTCTGCAACTGAGTGGGGAGGTGGGAGGAGGAGGATGGGGAGGGTGGGTGTGTGGAGGAGGAGGATGGGGAGGTGGGAGGAGGAGGATGGGGAGGGTGGGTGTGTGGAGGAGGAGGATGGGGAGGTGGGAGGAGGATGGGGAGGGTGGGTGTGTGGAGGAGGAGGATGGGGAGGTGGGAGGAGGATGGGGAGGGTGGGTGTGTGGAGGAGGAGGATGGGGAGGTGGGAGGAGGATGGGGAGGGTGGGTGTGTGGAGGAGGAGGATGGGGAGGTGGGAGGAGGATGGGGAGGGTGGGTGTGTGGAGGAGGAGGATGGGGAGGTGGGAGGAGGATGGGGAGGGTGGGTGTGTGGAGGAGGAGGATGGTGGGTGGGTGGAGGAGGATGGTGGGTGGAGGATGGTGGGTGGGAGGAGGAGGAGGATGGTGGGTGGGTGGAGGAGGATGGGTGGGTGGAGGATGGTGGGTGGGTGGAGGATGGTGGGTGGAGGAGGATGATGGGGAGGTGGGTGTGTGGAGGAGGAGGATGATGGGTGGGTGGAGAATGGGGAGGTGGGTGGAGGAGGTTGGTGGGTGGGTGGATGGAGGAGGAGGATTGTGGGTGGGTGGGTGGAGGATGGTGTGTGGAGGAGGAGGATGATGGGGGGGGGGCACAGGAACCGCCTTGGCCCCGCCGCGTCACCGTCCCCCTTCCTTCTCACGCTCCGAGCGGGAAAGAGGAAGAGAGGCCGCCGCCTCCTCCTCCTCCTCCACCAGCAAAGACAAAGATCCCCCGTGTAGCCTTCACAGACTTCTGGGGGTCAAGTGCTGTTAGCGAGCACTGCAGCACCTTTGGAAACCGGCACGGCACACGAGGCGGTGGGGGGGGGGGGAAGCACCACGCCCGACCGCCTTTGTCTCCCCAGCGTCGATGTTTACACGCAGCACCGGGTAGCAGAGGTCGCAACCGGGTACCCGATACCCGTACCCTACCCGATACCCGGCTACCCGTACCCGGCCGGGTACGGGTACGGGTAACCGTTTGCGACCCTGGTGCGGCCGGGTACGGGTACGGGTAGGCCGTGAGTCACTGGTGAGTCACCGTTCGTCACTCATTTCTGGTAGGGTACGGGAAGGGCACGGGTACCCGTACCCGGCCGGGTAGGGTACGGGTACCCATTTGCGACCCTGGTGCGGCCGGGTACGGGACCGAGTAAGAAATCAAAACCCGTTTGCGACCTCTGCCGGGTAGTCGTTTGAGGCTGAATCGACTTAAGAGAAGACCCGGGATCAGTTCAGATAATCGTCGCCGGTGTTGACCACCACCACCACACCAACTTTCTCTGTGCGATGATCCAGCACTCTCTCTCTCTCTCTGATCCTCTGTGTTGTTCCCTGTCATCTTACCGAGCCTCTCTCTCTCTCTCCCTGCGCGTGTGTGTGAGAGTCTCGTATTCACGTTGCACACTCTCTCACTCTCATCTTCATGGGTTCAGTTCGGTCGAGTTCGTCCCCTTCCGTGTCTCTGCGATTTCTCCGTCTTCTCGCTCGCTCTCGCTCTCTCTCTCGACTTCTCTTCGCCTCTGGCCACAACTCTCTCACCTCTTTAACTATCTCTCTGCACGTCTTCTTCGAACGCTGAGGAGCCGGAAAAGCCCCTCGGTCCCGAGCCCACGAAGCGTGTAGACAGGCCCAGGCAAATCAGCCACATAGCCAAAAGTGACAGCCAAATCCGAGTTAACCTACAAACATGGAGATTCACCTCCCCTCCCTCTCTCTCTCTCTGTTTCCGGAAAAGCCCCTCTCTGCACCAGCGTGGAGGGCACCCTCGTGGTGTTCACCTTCTGAAGCGCTCGCTCGTCACCGTGGCGTGCGTGATGATCACCACCACCACCACCACCACGTGACTTTTCTTTTGTGTCGTGCGCGATGACCACCACCACCACGTGACTTTTCTTTTGTGTCGTGCGCGATGACCACCACCACCACGTGACTTTTCTTTCGTGTCGTGCGCGATGACCACCACCACCACGTGACTTTTCTTTCGTGTCGTGCGCGCTGCATTTAGCACCACAGCGCGTGGATTTATAGCGATTATTCGTTTGTGTTGCTGGTGACTTTGTGTATTTCATATCGGAATCGCCTCCAGTGCTGCTGCTGCTGGCGGCAATAAAAGTTGTTTAAAAGTCAAAGTCTCTCTGTCTCTCGTCTCACTCTCCGACTCTCCTGTTTTCATCCCCCCCCCCCTCTTCTCTCTCACCCGCCTCTCTGTGTGTGCCTCATCTCTCTCCATCGCTCTCTTTTTTTTACGATCAGTGGAAACAAGAAGATGCTCGGTGTAGTCGTCACTTTGCTTCGTTCATTATTTCGTAATTTTTTTTTTATAACTTTGCTTTATGTAAACCCCCACCTCTCGCTCACTCTCTCGCTCATTCTCTCGCTCACTCTCTCAATCTGCGCGTCTTTTTCGCCTCTCCCACCGCGTTACCCTGGTACGGTCAACAAGAGTTGACCCGATGGACCGGCGCAGTTGACTTAAATACAGCAATTAATACCTCTATATACGAAGTAGATGCGTTCCTGTAACTTCGTTCGTATATTGAAACAACGTACATTGAATCACCTATAGCATTAGCACGATGAGGATGCGTTCCCAGCCTTCGTAACTTACCCTTTCATACTATAAATACTTAATAACTTAGCATTCATATTGTAAACAAATGCAATTTATATTGACGTTAATATTTTATGCCGTGCAGTATTAAAATGTAAAACTAACAAAAATAAAAGTAACAGTGAAGAAACATAACTGTATTCGTATTTGTCTAGTGCTTTCGATCGATGAATGTATTATTTACGTATTAATTTAAGTGCGTCTATTTATTTATGTATTGCATTTTAGCTCTCTGTGTAAAATAATGGTATAACAAAACCTAATTTCGTTACACCCAAACTTCGTTAATCGAATACAGGCATATCAAGGTTTATTTTTTATTTTTGTAAAGTTCCATTTCCGTGATATCATGAGTCGGGCACATCTTACCAGCATGACTCCCGAGCAAAACCCCAAAATTCCTGCGGGGCGAACAGCCTGCCGGTAACCGCATCGCCGAGACAATGAATTGTTTAATTCATGGTCAGCTTGACACGATCCCACTGCCCACAACGTCTTGGGCGGTGCAATTCCTGCTCAGTCGGAATTCCGGCGCATGGCGAATTCGCCCCCGAGCCCACGAAGCGTGTGGACAGGCCCAGGGGAATCAGCCACATAGCCCACAGTGGCAGCCAAATGCGAGTTAACCTACAAACATGGAGATTCACCTCCCCTCCCTCTCTCTCTCTCTCTGTTTCCGGAAAAGCCCCTCTCTGCACCAGCGTGGAGGGCACCCTCGTGGTGTTCACCTTCTGAAGCGCTCGCTCGTCACCGTGGCGTGCGTGATGACCACCACAACCACCACGTGGCTTTTCTTTCGTGTTGTGCGCGGTGCTTTTAGCGCCACAGCGCGTCGATTTGTAGCGTTTATTTCATTTGTGTTGCTGGTGACTTTGTGTATTTCATATTGAAATCGCCTCCAGTGCTTTTGCTGCTGGCGGCAATAAAAGTTGTTTAAAAAGTCAAAAAGTCTCTCTCTGTTTCGAGCCGCGATTTAACTTGCTTTCTAAATCGTCCCTTGATGGACGAACAGCGACTGACTCGCCATCCAAACTCTCCTGACCTCTCCACTTTCCCCTCCATCAACCTCCCCTCCACCAACCTCCCCTGCCACCTGCACGCACCCTCTGGCGGCAACTCCTGCCACCGCTACCTCACTCTCGTGCCGCCGGCCACGGAACACAGCTCAAGTCCTGGCCGAGTTGCGGCAAGCGGGGGCCACGGTTTCACTTGGGGACAGAAGAAGGTGGTGGAGGGGTGGTGGTGGTGGTGGTGGGGGGCAGTTGCTTTGACCCAGTGGGTGGGTGAGGTGGGGGGGGGGCTCGGAGTTGGTGCCACCGAGAAGCAGCCGGCGGCAACGATCCTGGAATAAAAATTCCCCGTCGCCTGTCGCTCGAACGATGCCAATAAAACCGAAACGACTTCCACGGAACTTGTTAAAAACAAAAGACAATTGATCACGCGTCGCCTCGACTGCACCGCGGTTCCATCCCCTGGGTGGAGAATGAACATCACTAAATCTGGTGCGGTGGCTCGGAGATGTTAACTACCTCGCCTGGTATGCAAGAGGTCGTATAGGTTCGATCCCAACCCTGACGCCTGCTGTGTATTTGGAGTGTGCGTGTCTCTCCCCGTGGTCGCGTCGATTTTTTTCTCCGGGTCTTCTGGTTTTCCCACCTCCACATTCAGAATAAACATCATGCGCTTGGAGTTATTCGGCTGCTGCTATAAATGTCCGCGTGATCGCTTGTGGCTACGCAACTCAGTCGGGCCTTACCTGGTCAAATTAAATAGTTTCACACGTAGGCTTTCGCGACCAATATCATTCATAATCAACGTTTTTGGGTTTCGATCTGGCGAATTGCCCGATGATGCTGGATGCAATTACCAGCGAAACGTCGTGCTACTCAAATTGTAAATGTTGTGGCTTCACGCTTCAACACACCGGTGGGCTAAAGCAGTGAACTATTTGTCTTTTGTCAACGTGACACTTTTTTACTGATTGGCCGTGTCGGGTGGTGGAGGGTTACGACACATTTATAAATAACGCGATCTAAACCCAAAAACGTTGATTATGATTAAATAGTTTCGTTTAAAAGCCCCCCCCCCCTCCCTCACCCTCCCGTGGGGTTGGAGAGAACTGTGACACCGTGTTAATGTCACATAGCTCGGACGGGGGTGGGGGGGGGGGTGAGACGCTCATTCAGAATGGGCCCCTTCATCAAAAAACACGTGGCACTGATTTGAAATCGTAATCAATTTTATCCGCGCTTGGCAGTTGCGCGCAGTTTGTGACCCTCGCGCCGCGAGCAGCCGAAATTAAACCCCCCCGCCTCCCCCCCCGCGACTAAACGCATCTGTCCAAAAGTCCCCGCGTCGCCGGGTCGATGTTGCAAGCCTCCGTCCCGTTGGAATGTATCCTTCCTCCCACCCCCCACTCTCTACACACACACTCGCTCGCTCGCCCGCTCGCCCGCCCGTTCTCACGTATGAACACAAATAATCATTTGGCAGCGATTGAAAAATGTCGCACCACCGTCATTCATGATGCCGGTTTCTTCGCTACGTGGCCGTGCCCTGT
>NC_136279.1:18289744-18292244 GCF_964198595.1 Lampetra fluviatilis | reverse complement strand
GTGGTGGTGTTGATGGTGATGATGATGGTGGTGTTGATGCTAATGACGGTGATGATGGTGGTGGTGATGGTGATTATGATGGTGGTGTTGATGCTAATGACGGTGATGATGGTGGTGGTGATGGTGATTATGATGGTGGTGTTGATGCTAATGACGGTGATGATGGTGGTAATGATGGTGATTATGATGGTGGTGGTGATGCTAATGACGGTGATGATGGTGGTGGTGGTAATGATGGTGATTATGATGGTGGTGGTGATGCTAATGACGGTGATGATGGTGGTAATGATGGTGATTATGATGGTGGTGGTGATGCTAATGACGGTGATGATGGTGGTGGTGGTGGTAATGATGGAGGTGCTAAACAGTAGTGGTGACAGTAATAGCAGCAAATGGCGGTGGCGTTTGCGGTGGTGGTGGTGGTGGTGGAAATGGTGGTGGTGGCGGCGGCGTTGATGGAGACAATGACAGTTGGGGTGATGATGGTGATGATGATGATGATGGTGGTGTTGATGGCGGTGGTGGTGGCGTTGATGGTGATGATGATGGTGGTGGTGTTGATGGTGTTGATGGTGTTGATGGCGGTAGTGGTGGCGGTGGTGTTGATGGTGATGATGATGGTGGTGGTGTTGATGGCGGTGGTGGTGGTGTTGATGGTGATGATGATGGTGGTGGTGTTGATGGTGTTGATGGTGTTGATGGCGGTGGTGGTGGCGGTGGTGTTGATGGTGATGATGATGGTGATGATGGTGGTGGTGTTGATGGCGGTGGTGGTGGCGGTGGTGTTGATGGTGATGATGATGGTGGTGGTGTTGATGGCGGTGGTGGTGGCGGTGGTGTTGATGGTGATGATGATGGTGGTGGTGTTGATGGTGTTGATGGCGGTGGCGGTGGCGGTGGTGTTGATGGTGATGATGATGGTGGTGGTGTTGATGGTGTTGATGGCGGTGGTGGTGGCGGTGGTGTTGATGGTGATGATGATGGTGGTGGTGTTGATGGTGTTGATGGCGGTGGTGGTGGCGGTGGTGTTGATGGTGATGATGATGGTGGTGGTGTTGATGGTGTTGATGGCGGTGGTGGTGGCGGTGGTGTTGATGGTGATGATGATGGTGGTGGTGTTGATGGTGTTGATGGCGGTGGTGGTGGCGGTGGTGTTGATGGTAATGATGATGGTGGTGGTGTTGATGGTGTTGATGATGGTGGTGGTGGTGGCGGTGGTGTTGATGGTGATGATGATGGTGGTGGTGGTGTTGATGGTGTTGATGGCGGTGGTGGTGGCGGTGGTGTTGATGGTGTTGATGGCGGTGGTGTTGATGGTGGTGGTGGTGGCAGCAGCAGCAGCAGCGTTGGGGACAGTTCGCAGCACGATCTGCTCAACTCCCGACTGTCGAGACAAATTGCGACAGAGGCGCGCGGGTGGGGAAGGAGAGAGGGAGGGTTTCAAATGCGGGTCACGCAAGGGACGCCAGACAGCCCCCAACAAAACCCCTGCGGTGAAAGATAGCATCGCTTGCACATATCAGCATCGTCAGCGTTAGCATCATTATTATTACTTTCATTTTTTAAAAAAATCGCCACTTTCAAATTCACGTTTTTTTGGGGGGGATTTGTCAGATTTATCGCCGCACGGCCCGGAGCGGGGTGGCGGGTCGCGAGATAAAGACTGAAAACCATTTCGTCCTCTCCCTCTCTACCCCGGCGATGAATCCGAGACGCCGACAAAGCGGCGCATTCACCACCGAGCGGAGCCGCGGTTTCGCATTCGATGCCGTGTGATGTCACCGGCGCAGTTGGCGCTCTCGGGGGCCGAGAGGGCAGCGTGTGGGGAGGGCAGCGTGTGGGAGGGCAGCGGCAAAGAGGGAGGACAACGCAGCGAGCAGACAGGGCAGCGGAGGGCAACAGAGGAGAGGGCAGGGGTGGAGAGGGCATTGGGCGCGCCACTCCGCCAGTCCATGCGGCCGCCGCGTGCGACCTGGCACTGCCCCAACGACGAATTCCCCAAATTCCCGCAACGCTCCTATAACACGCTCGAATTTCTATATTTTATTTATAAAAAATATATAATTATATATGACCCACGAAGCTCTTTTTTCACGGGTAAATATATAAATTGTCAAGATGAAAAACACCAAGGATCGCTTTTGGGACCGCGTCCCAAAAGTGGCTTTTTTTTCTCGAGTGACTTTCTGGCTTTTAACGGGGCCTTTTCCCAGGGTCCACGGCGTGGAGTTTGGCGTGGGGTTTGGCGTGGGGTTTGGCGTGGGGTTTGGCGTGGGGTTTGGCGTGGGGTTTGGCGTGGGGTTTGGCGTGGGGTTTGGCGTGGGGTTTGGCGTGGGGTTTGGCGTGGGGTTTGGCGTGGGGTTTGACGTGGGGTTTGGCGTGGGGTTTGGCGTGGGGTTTGGCGTGGGGTTTGGCGTGGGGTTTGGCGTGGAGTTTGGCGTGGGGTTTGGCGTGGGGTTTGGCGTGGGGTTTGGCACCAGGGGGTGCCGCGGTGTGGCGT
>NC_136279.1:18273570-18289544 GCF_964198595.1 Lampetra fluviatilis | reverse complement strand
TTCCACCCCCCCTCGCCCCCCCCACGTGACCCCTCCCTCGTTCCACCCCCCTCGCCCCCCCCCCCACGTCACCCCTCCCTCGTTCCACCCCCCTCGCCCCCCCCCCCCAATTGGTAACGGCCTTCCCCAGTCTGCCTTCGCAAAGGCAATTTATCAATAAATCAATCAATAAATCTCGCCCCCTGCTTATTATTGTTATAATATCACGATAATAATTATAATGTAGTAATGAAATAAGGCAATTTGTAAGAATTACACTATCACAATCATATACAATGTACGGAATATTATTTAATGATGGTAATGTACACTAATTTTAATACTATTATGAATAATACGATAATATGAGTAGTATAATACTCTACATGTTGAGATATTGCTCGCTGCTTTTGACTTCGAGATCACTCACCCGATTCTACGAGATCAAGTTGTAAAACTATAGAATATAGACTAGAGTGGAGAGTCTAGAGCAGCTGGACTAGAGTGGAAAGTCTAGAGCAGCTAGACTAGAGTGGAGGGTCTAGAGCAGCTGGACTAGAGTGGAGAGAGCAGCTAGACTAGAGTGGAGAGTCTAGAGCAGCTAGTCTAGAGTGGAGAGTCTAGAGCAGCTAGACTGGAGTGGAGAGTCTAGAGCAGCTAGACTAGAGTGGAGAGTCTAGAGCAGCTAGACTAGAGTGGAGAGTCTAGAGCAGCTGGACTAGAGTGGAGAGTCTAGAGCAGCTAGACTGAAGTGGAGAGTCTAGAGCAGCTAGTCTAGAGTGGAGAGTCTAGAGCAGCTAGACTAGAGTGGAGAGTCTAGAGCAGCTAGACTAGAGTGGAGGGTCTAGAGCAGCTAGACTAGAGTGGAGAGTGGAGAGCAGCTAGACTAGAGTGGAGAGTCTAGAGCAGCTGGACTAGAGTGGAGAGTCTAGAGCAGCTAGACTAGAGTGGAGAGTGGAGAGCAGCTAGACTAGAGTGGAGAGTCTAGAGCAGCTAGACTAGAGTGGAGAGTCTAGAGCAGCTAGACTAGAGTGGAGGGTCTAGAGCAGCTGAACTAGAGTGGAGACTGTAGAGCAGCTAGACTAGAGTGGAGAGTCTAGAGCAGCTAGACTAGAGTGGAGAGTCTAGAGCAGCTAGACTAGAGTGGAGGGTCTAGAGCAGCTAGACAAGAGTGGAGAGTCTAGAGCAGCTGGACTAGAGTGGAGAGTCTAGAGCGGCTAGACTAGAGTGGAGAGTCTAGAGCAGCTAGACTAGAATGGAGGGTCTAGAGCAGCTAGACTAGAGTGGAGAGTCTAGAGCAGCTAGACTAGAGTGGAAAGTCTAGAGCAGCTAGACTAGAGTGGAGAGTCTAGAGCAGCTAGACTAGAGTGGAGAGTCTAGAACAGCTAGACTAGAGTGGAGAGTCTAGAGCAGCTGGACTAGAGTGGAAAGTCTAGAGCAGCTAGACTAGAGTGGAGAGTCTAGAGCAGCTAGACTAGAGTGGAGAGTCTAGAGCAGCTGGACTAGAGTGGAAAGTCTAGAGCAGCTAGACTAGAGTGGAGAGTCTAGAGCAGCTAGACTAGAGTGGAGAGTCTAGAGCAGCTAGACTAGAGTGGAGAGTCTAGAGCAGCTAGACTAGAGTGGAGAGTCTAGAGCAGCTGGACTAGAGTGGAAAGTCTAGAGCAGCTGGACTAGAGTGGAGAGTCTAGAGCAGCTAGACTAGAGTGGAGAGTCTAGAGCAGCTAGACTAGAGTGGAAAGTCTAGAGCAGCTGGACTAGAGTGGAGAGTCTAGAGCAGCTAGACTAGAGTGGAGAGTCTAGAGCAGCTAGACTAGAGTGGAGAGTCTAGAGCAGCTAGACTAGAGTGGAAAGTCTAGAGCAGCTGGACTAGAGTGGAGAGTCTAGAGCAGCTAGACTAGAGTGGAGAGTCTAGAGCAGCTAGACTGGAGTGGAGAGTCTAGAGCAGCTGGACTAGAGTGGAGAGTCTAGAGCAGCTAGACTAGAGTGGAGAGTCTAGAGCAGCTAGACTAGAGTGGAGAGTCTAGAGCAGCTGGACTAGAGTGGAGAGTCTAGAGCAGCTAGACTAGAGTGGAAAGTCTAGAGCAGCTGGACTAGAGTGGAGGGTCTAGAGCAGCTAGACTAGAGTGGAGAGTGGAGAGCAGCTAGACTAGAGTGGAGAGTCTAGAGCAGCTAGACTAGAGTGGAGGGTCTAGAGCAGCTAGACTAGAGTGGAAAGTCTAGAGCAGCTGGACTAGAGTGGAGAGTCTAGAGCAGCTAGACTAGAGTGGAGAGTCTAGAGCAGCTGGACTAGAGTGGAGAGTCTAGAGCAGCTAGACTAGAGTGGAGAGTCTAGAGCAGCTAGACTAGAGTGGAGAGTCTAGAGCAGCTAGACTAGAGTGGAGAGTCTAGAGCAGCTAGACTAGAGTGGAGGGTCTAGAGCAGCTAGACTAGAGTGGAAAGTCTAGAGCAGCTGGACTAGAGTGGAGAGTCTAGAGCAGCTAGACTAGAGTGGAGAGTCTAGAGCAGCTAGACTAGAGTGGAGAGTCTAGAGCAGCTAGACTAGAGTGGAGAGTCTAGAGCAGCTGGACTAGAGTGGAGAGTCTAGAGCAGCTAGACTAGAGTGGAGGGTCTAGAGCAGCTAGACTAGAGTGGAGAGTCTAGAGCAGCTGGACTAGAGTGGAGAGTCTAGAGCAGCTAGACTAGAGTGGAGGGTCTAGAGCAGCTAGACTAGAGTGGAGAGTGTAGAGCAGCTAGACTAGAGTGGAGAGTCTAGAGCAGCTAGACTAGAGTGGAGAGTCTAGAGCAGCTAGACTAGAGTGGAGGGTCTAGAGCAGCTAGACTATAGTGGAGGGTCTAGAGCAGCCAGACTAGAGTGGAGAGTCTAGAACAGCTAGACTAGAGTGGAGAGTCTAGAGCAGCTAGACTAGAGTGGAGGGTCTAGAACAGCTAGACTAGAGTGGAGAGTCTAGAGCAGCTAGACTAGAGTGGAGAGTCTAGAGCAGCTAGACTAGAGTGGAGGGTCTAGAGCAGCTAGACTAGAGTGGAGAGTCTAGAGCAGCTAGACTAGAGTGGAGAGTCTAGAGCAGCTAGTCTAGAGTGGAGAGTCTAGAGCAGCTAGACTAGAGTGGAGAGTCTAGAGCAGCTAGACTAGAGTGGAGAGAGCGGCTAGACTAGAGTGGAGAGTCTAGAGCGGCTAGTCTAGAGTGGAGAGTCTAGAGCAGCTAGACTAGAGTGGAGAGTCTAGAGCAGCTAGTCTAGAGTGGAGGGTCTAGAGCAGCTAGACTAGAGTGGAGAGTCTAGAGCAGCTGGACTAGAGTGGAGAGTCTAGAGCAGCTAGACTAGAGTGGAGAGTCTAGAGCAGCTAGACTAGAGTGGAGAGTCTAGAGCAGCTGGACTAGAGTGGAGAGAGCAGCTAGACTAGAGTGGAGAGTCTAGAGCGGCTAGTCTAGAGTGGAGAGTCTAGAGCAGCTAGACTAGAGTGGAAAGTCTAGAGCGGCTAGTCTAGAGTGGAGAGTCTAGAGCAGCTAGACTAGAGTGGAGAATCTAGAGCGGCTAGTCTAGAGTGGAGAGTCTAGAGCAGCTAGACTAGAGTGGAGGGTCTAGAGCAGCTGGACTAGAGTGGAGAGTCTAGAGCGGCTAGACTAGAGTGGAGGGTCTAGAGCAGCTGGACTAGAGTGGAGAGTCTAGAGCAGCTAGACTAGAGTGGAGAGTCTAGAGCAGCTAGACTAGAGTGGAGAGTCTAGAGCAGCCAGACTAGAGTGGAGAGTCTAGAGCAGCTAGACTAGAGTGGAGAGTCTAGAGCAGCTAGACTAGAGTGGAGAGTCTAGAGCAGCTGGACTAGAGTGGAGGGTCTAGAGCAGCTGGACTAGAGTGGAGAGTCTAGAGCAGCTAGACTAGAGTGGAGAGTCTAGAGCAGCTAGACTAGAGTGGAGGGTCTAGAGCAGCTGGACTAGAGTGGAGAGTCTAGAGCAGCTGGACTAGAGTGGAGAGTCTAGAGCAGCTAGACTAGAGTGGAGAGTCTAGAGCAGCTAGACTAGAGTGGAGAGTCTAGAGCAGCTAGACTAGAGTGGAGAGTCTAGAGCAGCTAGACTAGAGTGGAGAGTCTAAAGCAGCTAGACTAGAGTGGAGAGTCTAGAGCAGCTGGACTAGAGTGGAGAGTCTAGAGCAGCCAGACTAGAGTGGAGAGTCTAGAGCAGCTAGACTAGAGTGGAGAGTCTAGAGCAGCTAGACTAGAGTGGAGAGTCTAGAGCAGCTAGACTAGAGTGGAGAGTCTAGAGCAGCTAGACTAGAGTAGAGAGTCTAGAGCAGCTGAACTGGAGTGGAGACTGTAGAGCAGCTAGACTAGAGTGGAGAGTCTAGAGCAGCTAGACTAGAGTGGAGAGTCTAGAGCAGCTAGACTAGAGTGGAGGGTCTAGAGCAGCTAGACTAGAGTGGAGAGTCTAGAGCAGCTAGACTAGAGTGGAGAGTCTAGAGCAGCTAGACTAGAGTGGAGAGTCTAGAGCAGCTAGACTAGAGTGGAGAGTCTAGAGCAGCTAGACTAGAGTGGAGAGTCTAGAGCAGCTAGACTAGAGTGGAGAGTCTAGAGCAGCTAGACTAGAGTGGAGAGTCTAGAGCATCTGGACTAGAGTGGAGAGTCTAGAGCAGCTGGACTAGAGTGGAGAGTCTAGAGCAGCTGGACTAGAGTTGAGAGTCTAGAGCAGCTAGACTAGAGTGGAGGGTTTAGAGCAGCTAGACTAGAGTGGAGAGTCTAGAGCAGCTAGACTAGAGAGGAGAGTCTAGAGCAGCTAGACTAGAGTGGAGAGTCTAGAGCAGCTAGACTAGAGTGGAGAGTCTAGAGCAGCTAGACTAGAGTGGAGAGTCTAGAGCAGCTAGACTAGAGTGGAGAGTCTAGAGCAGCTAGACTAGAGTGGAGAGTCTAGAGCAGCTAGACTAGAGTGGAGAGTCTAGAGCAGCTGGACTAGAGTGGAGAGTCTAGAGCAGCTGGACTAGAGTGGAGAGTCTAGAGCAGCTGGACTAGAGTTGAGAGTCTAGAGCAGCTAGACTAGAGTGGAGGGTTTAGAGCAGCTAGACTAGAGTGGAGAGTCTAGAGCAGCTAGACTAGAGAGGAGAGTCTAGAGCAGCTAGACTAGAGTGGAGAGTCTAGAGCAGCTAGACTAGAGTGGAGAGTCTAGAGCAGCTAGACTAGAGTGGAGAGTCTAGAGCAGCTAGTCTAGAGTGGAGAGTCTAGAGCAGCTAGTCTAGAGTGGAGAGTCTAGAGCAGCTAGACTAGAGTGGAGGGTCTAGAGCAGCTAGACTAGAGTGGAGAGTCTAGAGCAGCTAGACTAGAGTGGAGAGTCTAGAGCAGCTAGACTAGAGTGGAGAGTCTAGAGCAGCTAGACTAGAGTGGAGAGTCTAGAGCAGCTAGACTAGAGTGGAGAGTCTAGAGCAGCTAGACTAGAGTGGAGAGTCTAGAGCAGCTAGACTAGAGTGGAGAGTCTAGAGCAGCTGGACTAGAGTGGAGAGTCTAGAGCAGCTGGACTAGAGTGGAGAGTCTAGAGCAGCTGGACTAGAGTTGAGAGTCTAGAGCAGCTAGACTAGAGTGGAGGGTTTAGAGCAGCTAGACTAGAGTGGAGAGTCTAGAGCAGCTAGACTAGAGAGGAGAGTCTAGAGCAGCTAGACTAGAGTGGAGAGTCTAGAGCAGCTAGACTAGAGTGGAGAGTCTAGAGCAGCTAGACTAGAGTGGAGAGTCTAGAGCAGCTAGTCTAGAGTGGAGAGTCTAGAGCAGCTAGTCTAGAGTGGAGAGTCTAGAGCAGCTAGACTAGAGTGGAGAGTCTAGAGCAGCTAGTCTAGAGTGGAGAGTCTAGAACAGCTAGACTAGAGTGGAGAGTCTAGAGCAGCTGGACTAGAGTGGAGAGTCTAGAGCAGCTGGACTAGAGTGGAGAGTCTAGAGCAGCTAGACTAGAGTGGAGAGTCTAGAGCAGCTAGACTAGAGTGGAGAGTCTAGAGCAGCTAGACTAGAGTGGAGAGTCTAGAACAGCTAGACTAGAGTGGAGAGTCTAGAGCAGCTAGACTAGAGTGGAGAGAGCAGCTAGACTAGAGTGGAGAGTCTAGAGCAGCTAGACTAGAGTGGAGAGTCTAGAACAGCTAGACTAGAGTGGAGAGTCTAGAGCAGCTGGACTAGAGTGGAGAGTCTAGAGCAGCTAGACTAGAGTGGAGAGTCTAGAGCAGCTAGACTAGAGTGGAGAGTCTAGAGCAGCTAGACTAGAGTGGAGAGTCTAGAGCAGCTAGACTAGAGTGGAGAGAGCAGCTAGACTAAAGTGGAGAGTCTAGAGCAGCTAGACTAGAGTGGAAAGTTACACAAGCAAACAATACGCGCACACAAAACATGATCGGAGTGCAAAATAGGGAAAAAAATGCTCAAAAATATCAGTAATAAATACATGACAACGTCGAACTATCGATACCGCACGGGCGATGAACCAACGTTGCAAGTCGCGTTAACCCTTGACCCCCGTGACCCCTCCCCGTGACGACCCCTGCCGGGCAGACGTGGCGGTGCTGGGCTCGACGGTGCCGCCCTCGTCGTCCTCGCTCCTCGTCACCGTCCTCTCCTGCTCGGGCATCGTCGTCTTCCTCGTCCTCGTGCTCGCCTGCTCCTGCTGCCACCGCTCAGGAGTGCGCTTCAAGGTGGGGTCACGCCGGGGTCACGTTGGGGGAGGGGGGTCACGTCGGCGGGGGTCACGTGAAGGGTTACGCCTGGGTCACGTTGAGGTCACGCAGAAGTGACGCCGGGGTTATGAAGGGGTCACGTTGAGGTCACGCAGAAGTGACGCCGGGGTTATGAAGGGGTCAAGTCGGAGTCACGTCGGGGTCATGTCGGGGGTCATGTCAGGGGTCACGTTGGGGTCACGCCAAGGGTCATGTCAGGGGTCACATTGGGGTCATGCTGGGTCACGTCAGGGGTCACGCAGGGGTCACGACGGGGTCACGACGGGGTCACAGGGATGAGGGGTAAAACGTCGAAGTCACGGGGTGGAGAGGGGGGTCCATGTCGTCATCAGCCATGGTCAATCCGCTGCTGGATGAAGGCGCCACGGCGGCGTGGCGGTGTTGCACGCTGCGCTACGAACCCGGCGACCCAAGGTCAAGTCCCGCTCACGGCCAGAATCTAAACCTTTCACGAGTGGTGCTGTCTAGTTTAGCGCGCTGCGCTAGGAACTTCGTCACCAACACCAGTGACGATTACCTGAACCGGTCCTGGGCCTCCCCTAGGTCGACGCAGCCTCAAATGAGTACCTGGTGCGGTGTGTAAACATCGGCACTGTGGAGACAAAGGCGGTCAGCATGGTGCTGGCTGCCCATCTCCTCGTGTGCCGTGAAGGCATTCATAGGTTCATAATCAACGTTTTTGGGTTTAGATCGCGTTATTTATAAATGTGTCGTAACCCTCCACCACCCGACACGGCCAATCAGCAAAAAAAGTGTCACGTTGACAAAAGACAAATAGTTCACTGCTTTAGCCCACCGGTGTGTTGAAGCGTGAAACCACAACATTTACAATTTGAGTACGACGTTTCGCTGGTAATTGCATCCAGCATCATCGGGCAATTCGCCCGATGATTATGAATAATATTGGTCGCGAAAGCGACCAATATTATTCATAATCAGGTGTTCGCCAACAGCACTTGCTCCAACAGTGTGTTGAGGCTATAGGGGGGGTCTTTGTCTTTGTGCCAATTGTGCTAAGGGCACAGTGGGAAGTACATGGGGTCAACCCGTAACACGTGGGACTGCCTCGTAACCTGAGAGAGGAGACTGACAGTTCACGTATTCCTCAAAGTGCACCTAGCCTGGTTCAGAGCTGTGCTCACATCACCGCCACTTAGGCAGTATCCTTTATTTCGAATGAGAGTCAGAACGTTACTACAGAAATACAAAAACGCGATCGGAGTGGAAAGTAAAAGAAAGGTACGTAGATGATACGTTCGTCATCTGGCCACATGGCCGACCAGCTCTGAACCAATTCCTCAACCACATCAATTCCACACACCCAGCCATCAAATTCACCATGGATGTTCTAATCGACAAGAGACCAGATGGCTCAATGGGACACTGTCTACAGGAAAGCCACCCATACGGATGCATATCTAAAACTTGACTCCCACCACCATCCATGCCAGAAGAATTCCCTCATCAAAACTCTACAGCATCGAGCTCGATGTATTTCCGACTGTCATCATCTAGCCAGTGAACTGGAACACGTACACCAAGCTCTCAAGATGGATGGATATTCAGACGACACAATCCGTAAAGCTATCACCTCAACCGTTGGAAAAGCACCATCTGAGGATCCAATCAAAGCCATCACCTTGCCATACATAGCAGGAGTCACTAAAAATATTTCCAAAATCATGAGCAAACAGAAGATCCAGGTTCGATTCAACACAGTACGACGGTCACCACATTCGAGCGCTTTCAGATGCGCTTCTGCGGCCGTCTGGAACGCTTCTTCATTGCGATATTAGTACGCCACAAGAGACGTTTAAACCATCATCTAGATTGAAAACGCATTTCTGTATAACTGCTTTGTGTGTTTAGCTTGTTCCCCTGCGCCTCCGATTAGCCCGGTTGGCTGCGTACGGTACGAAAGTCACGACAAGGGAGACAAAGGCGTCCGAGCGTGGTGCTGGCCACCCCATCACCACGTGTGCCGTTCCAGGCCATCATAAGCGCGGCTCCCAAACAGCACTTGCGTGTTTTTTTCCCGCCACAGTTGTGTGGTTAACGCAGCCTTGTAGTAATCGCTGTCTATTTGGTGTTGGATCATCTTCACACCTCGTGTTTTATTGCCGGAGAGGGTAAAGCCTATTCTTATATAACCAGCTTGTTAGCCCGTCCTAGGACGGAAGCTGAAATATTAAAGATGTAAATTAACGTTTTATTGCGTGATTGTTAATTTTATTAGGAAATGTAGCACATAAATACATTTCGAAACGTCGTGAGAATTTATTTTTATTTTATTTTAAATTTTATTTTCCTTCTACGTGACGACTTTACCGAAAGAACCAAGAATATGAATCCCTGCAGTCACGAAAGCTTTAAATCGAAATTAATACATTAAATTAAGGACTTTAAAAGATTGCTCGGGATACGATATTTTGTGTGAATCTCTTATCACCGTTCAAAAGGTTTCCCTGTGGTTGACTATCCTTGATGAACACTTTAATCCGCTGAGGATATTTAGATCTCGACAGAGCCACTTTCAACTGGCCATGGGAAAATACGTGTCCATTGAGATAAATACCCACATTTTCAAAAGTCTGACCCTGCGACTTGTTGATCGTCATCGCGTGCGCAGGAATGATCGGAATGTGTCGTCGTTTCAGTACGAAAGGAAGAGTGGCATCACTTGGGAGTGTGGTCGATGAAGACGATTTCGCCTCGGTCGCAAAGGCGAACAACATCTGTGGCTGTATAACTTGAAAAAAAAAAACCCCCGCAACTTTACTTTAGCACCGTTTTCAAATCACCCGAAGCTGTTAACTGACAACTTTATCTTCACAGATGGACGCTTGACAGCGAAGAGTGAAGAACGTAGAGTGCTGACAAGGTCTAAAGTAACTTAGCAAATAAGGAAAAGCATTAGAGAAGCATTAGAGTTACCAATAAATTGATCAGAGTATAATTGTATTTTGTCTATATGTAATGGCAGGGAATATTGAAAAAAAGAATGCCATCAAACACTTCACTGCATTGCACTGTAGCACTGTATTAATGGCAGTGTAGTTGCACAAAAGGGTGTCATAAAACACCTCGCAGCATTTGACCGCTGCACTGCATTGATGGCAGTGGTTGTTGCACGCAACTAAGACATGAAACACCTGGCGTCATGTATTTAACGGACGTTCAATGGCTTGCATTCCACTGCTCTGATACTGACTCGTCTTCCCTCTTTCGCTCGCTGGGGTTGTAAACGTGTGCAAAGTAGCAGAGAACACATTCCTGCGGAGGGAGCTGGTAGGAACGTTTGGTTGCTCGGTCAATGGCCAGGGTCAACGGCGGCGTGGTGTATTCCGCAAATATGCCCGACTGTGAGGGCGGGCACAAGCCGGCGTGAGTAGGTTAAACGTTGAGTTTTATAAGGGCACCACGGGGTGACCAGCCCCTCCCCACCCAGCCTCACCCCTCCCACCCCCCACCCAGCCCCACGCAGCCCCTCCCCACCCTCCCCTCCCCACCCAGCCCCTCCCCACCCTCCCCACCCATCCCCTCCCCACCCAGCCCCTCCCCACTCTCCCTTCCTCACCTAGCCCCACCCTCCCCACCCAGCCCCTCCCCACCCTCCCCACCCATCCCCTCCCCACCTTCCCCACCCAACCCTCCCCACCCTCCCCTCCCCACCCAGCCCCTCCCCACCCAGCCCCTCCCCACCCTCCCCACCCATCCCCTCCCCACCCAGCCCCTCCCCACTCTCCCTTCCTCACCTAACCCCACCCTCCCCACCCAGCCCCTCCCCACCCATCCCCTCCCCACCCAGCCCCACCTTCCCCACCCAACCCTCCCCACCCAGCCCCTCCCCACCCAGCCCCTCCCCATCTTCCCCACCCATCCCCTCCCCACCCAGCCCCTCCCCACTCTCCCTTCCTCACCTAACCCCACCCTCCCCACCCAGCCCCTCCCCACCCATCCCCTCCCCACCCAGCCCCACCTTCCCCACCCAACCCTCCCCACCCAGCCCCTCCCCACCCAGCCCCTCCCCATCTTCCCCACCCATCCCCTCCCCACCCAGCCCCTCCCCACCCTCCCTTCCTCACCTAGCCCCACCCTCCCCACCCAGCCCCTCCCCACCCTCCCCTCCCCACCCAGCCCCTCCCCACCCAGCCCCTCCCCACCTTCCCCACCCATCCCCTCCCCACCCAGCCCCTCCCCACCCTCCCTTCCCCTCCCCACCCTCCCCACCCATCCCCTCCCCACCCAGCCCCTCCCCACTCTCCCTTCCTCACCTAGCCCCACCCTCCCCACCCAGCCCCTCCCCACCCTCCCCTCCCCTCCCCACCCTCCCCTCCCTCCCCACCCTCCCCACTCCACCCAGCCCCACCCCTCCCATTTTTGGATGCACGACGGACGGACGGACACAATAATCCCCTGTGGGCTGGTGGAACCAGGAGGTTCCTAGCAGTAAATGTTTATTGTAGCATAGTTTGGAAGCGTAAAGTCGACTTGCCTTTTGTCGGACGTGCCGAAGAAATCAATGAAGGCACCAAACGCACCGTGATTCGGCGTCGAATCATTTCGCTTTCTGTAAAGATACGTGGAATCGAAAGCGAATTTGCGTAAATAAAAAATAAATTTGCGTAAATAAATAGACCATCGCCGCTCGACCTGCTTCTGCGTTCGTCAACAAATCCAGGCACTCGCGAATAATTATGAAGGGGGCGGGCCGCATGTGGAGTGACGTCACGCACAGGACACACACACACATCCTTCTTTGGATCGTTAAATTAGTTGCTGCGTTGATTTCTTTATTAGCTTTACTTTCCAAAAAGAAAGGGCAAAAAATAATTGGCGTAAACAAATTTTCGTTTGCGCTCCACCTTCATGCGCAGTGACGTCACCCGCTCATGATTATTCATGAGGGGGGCTGGTCGACGTGGAGTGACGTCACGCGCGTTACACACAGACATTCTCGGCTCATTATATTCGTAAATATTTGTGTTGTTATCATTCTGATACTGCCGAAAAAAAACGAGTCCCATCGATAGCACTTGCCCCAACGGTCTGCGAAGGCTACACGGTGTGGGTGGGTGATCTTTGCATTCGTCCGTGTGCGTGCGCGTCCACCTTGCGCAGGAGTTTGAGAACACGGACGTGGAGGACGAGGAGGCCGCGGGCTTCAGCCCCCCCGCATCTGAGCTGCTGCCCTCGTCGCCGTCCACGCACGACGTCTACGTGCTGCCCCTGGCCAACCTTTCGCACGGAGGGCAGCAGCAGCAGCAGCAGCCCGCTGGCGGTACGCGGCGCGAGACGCGACACGGTCAGACGGGACACGAGACGTGACACGGTCAGATGGGACACGAGATGCGACACGGTTAGATGTGACACGGTTAGATGGAACATGGTCAGACGTGGCGCGACGAGATGTGACACGGTCAGACAGGACACGAGATGTGACACGGTTAGATGCGACGCGAGACGTGACACGGTCAGACGGGACACGAGACGTGACACGGTCAGATGGAACACGAGATGCGACACGGTTAGATGGGACACGGTCAGATGGGACACGAGATGCGACACGGTTAGATGGAACACGGTCAGACGCGGCGCGACGAGACGCGACACGGTTAGACGGGACACGAAATGCGACACGGTTAGATGGGACACGGTCAGACGCAGTGCGACGCGACGCGGACATGACGAGACGTGACACGACGAGACACGAGACACGGTCAGACATGATGAGGCACTGCGAGACACGAGACACGGTCAGACATGACGAGGCACTGCGAGGCACGCGAAGAGACACGACACGACCAGGCGCGACACAAGGAGACGCGCCCCGGGTGTCCACCTCTGAAACAGCGATGAGGTTGGGGGGTGGATGGGGGGAGGGTTTGAATATTTTCTGGAGCTCAGCACCCGGACAGATCCAGATACAAAATGAAGCCCTGCTTGTTCCCATTAAAGACGCGTAGTGGAGCTTATTGGGGCGCTGCGGTGGCGAGATGTTAACTACCTCGCCTGGTATGCAGGAGGTCGTGGGTTCGATCCCGACCTTGACGCCTGCTGCTGTATATTTGGAGTTTGCGTGTCTCTCTCTCCCCGTGGTCGCGTGGATTTTTCTCCGGGTCCTCCGGGTTTTTCCCTCCGCATTGAGGATCAACGTCACGCGTTTAGAGTGTTTTGCCGCTGTACATGTCCACGCGATAAGCCACTTCGTGTGGACTATCATTTGTGGTAGCCAGGTCGCTTCTGAAAAAGAGCTACATAGCTCAGTGGGGGCCTTATCTGGTAAAATTCTTCACCTGAAGACGGCTGCTTGCGTTGTAGCCGAAACGTCGTGAGAATTATTTTATTATGTTTTATTTTTATTATTTTATTACTTCCCTTCTACGTGACTTTACCGAAAGAACCAAGAAGATGAATCCCTGCAGTCACGAAAGCTTTAAATCGAAAAATTCAAATAGTTTCTTGTTTAGATTCGTGAGGGTCCTCCACCTTTCGTTTGATGCAAAAAAAACTCATCAGGAAAAACAGATATGTGTTCTTTTTTTATGACCCTGGGTTCAAGAGTTCCTCGGCCCTCACGCAAATCACGTTTTTTTTTTTGCATGTTTTTTCCACAAGTACGTGTGCTGAATGCAGACTCGATTCCTTGCAAAGAGTACCAATTTGGTGTTTGAACATTGCCAGAAAGGGTAAAACCTATCCTTCATTCCTCATACTTTGACACTGGCAAAAACTGAAAAAAATGTCCCATTGATCTTGAGAGTTTGGAGACTGCACGCCGTGCTACCATTTGGGGAGCCGCTACGATTCGAAATGTCAAAATGCTTCCGGCCCGAAGCAGTTTTTTCTAATTTAAATTGGCACTTCGTGACTCTTTTCCTTTGTTAACTCTGCCTCGTGCATCGCTGCCAAAGCATCAGCAGCAGCAGCAGCATCAGCATCACTAAATAATGTATTAATGTAGAATTTTTCCGGTTACTTTTATTGTCGATGCTGCAACCGCGGTGGCGGCGGTGCACGACTACAAACAACAACAACAACAACAATCACTCGGCGGCCTAAAAATAAAAGAAACGCGCGGATAGAAGAATGGGCGACGTTTTTGTGGACAATGATCACGCCACACCGCGGCACCCCCTGGTGCCAAACCCCACGCCAAACCCCACGCCAAACCCCACGCCAAACTCCACGCCAAACCCCACGCCAAACCCCACGCCAAACCCCACGCCAAACCCCACGCCAAACCCCACGCCAAACCCCACGCCAAACCCCACGCCAAACCCCACGCCAAACCCCACGCCAAACTCCACGCCGTGGACCCTGGGAAAAGGCCCCGTTAAAAGCCAGAAAGTCACTCGAGAAAAAAAAGCCACTTTTGGGACGCGGTCCCAAAAGCGATCCTTGGTGTTTTTCATCTTGACAATTTATATATTTACCCGTGAAAAAAGAGCTTCGTGGGTCATATATAATTATATATTTTTTATAAATAAAATATAGAAATTCGAGCGTGTTATAGGAGCGTTGCGGGAATTTGGGGAATTCGTCGTTGGGGCAGCGCCAGGTCGCACGCGGCGGCCGCATGGACTGGCGGAGTGGCGCGCCCAATGCCCTCTCCACCCCTGCCCTCTCCTCTGTTGCCCTCCGCTGCCCTGTCTGCTCGCTGCGTTGTCCTCCCTCTTTGCCGCTGCCCTCCCACACGCTGCCCTCCCCACACGCTGCCCTCTCGGCCCCCGAGAGCGCCAACTGCGCCGGTGACATCACACGGCATCGAATGCGAAACCGCGGCTCCGCTCGGTGGTGAATGCGCCGCTTTGTCGGCGTCTCGGATTCATCGCCGGGGTAGAGAGGGAGAGGACGAAATGGTTTTCAGTCTTTATCTTACGACCCGCCACCCCGCTCCGGGCCGTGCGGCGATAAATCTGACAAATCCCCCCCAAAAAAACGTGAATTTGAAAGTGGCGATTTTTTTAAAAAATGAAAGTAATAATAATGATGCTAACGCTGACGATGCTGATATGTGCAAGCGATGCTATCTTTCACCGCAGGGGTTTTGTTGGGGGCTGTCTGGCGTCCCTTGCGTGACCCGCATTTGAAACCCTCCCTCTCTCCTTCCCCACCCGCGCGCCTCTGTCGCAATTTGTCTCGACAGTCGGGAGTTGAGCAGATCGTGCTGCGAACTGTCCCCAACGCTGCTGCTGCTGCCACCACCACCACCATCAACACCACCGCCATCAACACCATCAACACCACCGCCACCACCACCGCCATCAACACCATCAACACCACCACCACCATCATCATCACCATCAACACCACCGCCACCACCACCACCATCAACACCATCAACACCACCACCATCATCATTACCATCAACACCACCGCCACCACCACCGCCATCAACACCATCAACACCACCACCATCATCATCACCATCAACACCACCGCCACCACCACCGCCATCAACACCATCAACACCACCACCATCATCATCACCATCAACACCACCGCCACCACCACCGCCATCAACACCATCAACACCACCACCATCATCATCACCATCAACACCACCGCCACCACCACCGCCATCAACACCATCAACACCACCACCATCATCATCACCATCAACACCACCGCCACCGCCACCGCCATCAACACCATCAACACCACCACCATCATCATCACCATCAACACCACCGCCACCACCACCGCCATCAACACCACCACCATCATCATCACCATCAACACCACCGCCACCACCACCGCCATCAACACCACCACCATCATCACCATCATCATCACCACCATCATCATCACCATCAACACCACCGCCACCACCACCGCCATCAACACCATCAACACCATCAACACCACCACCATCATCATCACCATCAACGCCACCACCACCGCCATCAACACCACCATCATCATCATCACCATCATCACCCCAACTGTCATTGTCTCCATCAACGCCGCCGCCACCACCACCATTTCCACCACCACCACCACCACCGCAAACGCCACCGCCATTTGCTGCTATTACTGTCACCACTACTGTTTAGCACCTCCATCATTACCACCACCACCATCATCACCGTCATTAGCATCACCACCACCATCATAATCACCATCATTACCACCATCATCACCGTCATTAGCATCACCACCACCATCATAATCACCATCATCACCACTACTGCCATTGTCACCACCACCACCACCACCACCGCCGCCGCCACCACTACAAAGACCCCCTCCCGTGTAGCCTGTAACAGACTGTTGGGGCAAGTGCTGTTAGCGAGCACCTATGA
>NC_136279.1:18243570-18268570 GCF_964198595.1 Lampetra fluviatilis | reverse complement strand
GCAACTGCCCCCCACCACCACCACCACCACCCCTCCACCACCTTCTTCTGTCCCCAAGTGAAATCGTGGCCCCCGCTTGCCGCAACTCGGCCAGGACTTGAGCTGTGTTCCGTGGCCGGCGGCACGAGAGTGAGGTAGCGGTGGCAGGAGTTGCCGCCAGAGGGTGCGTGCAGGTGGCAGGGGAGGTTGGTGAAGGGGAGGTTGGTGGAGGGGAAAGTGGAGAGGTCAGGAGAGTTTGGATGGCGAGTCAGTCGCTGTTCGTCCATCAAGGGACGATTTAGAAAGCAAGTTAAATCGCGGCTCGAAACAGAGAGAGACTTTTTGACTTTTTAAACAACTTTTATTGCCGCCAGCAGCAAAAGCACTGGAGGCGATTTCAATATGAAATACACAAAGTCACCAGCAACACAAATGAAATAAACGCTACAAATCGACGCGCTGTGGCGCTAAAAGCACCGCGCACAACACGAAAGAAAAGCCACGTGGTGGTTGTGGTGTCATCACGCACGCCACGGTGACGAGCGAGCGCTTCAGAAGGTGAACACCACGAGGGTGCCCTCCACGCTGGTGCAGAGAGGGGCTTTTCCGGAAACAGAGAGAGAGAGAGGGAGGGGAGGTGAATCTCCATGTTTGTAGGTTAACTCGCATTTGGCTGCCACTGTGGGCTATGTGGCTGCTTCCCCTGGGCCTGTCCACACGCTTCGTGGGCTCGGGGGCGAATTCGCCATGCGCCGGAATTCCGACTGAGCAGGAATTGCACCGCCCAAGACGTTGTGGGCAGTGGGATCGTGTCAAGCTGACCATGAATTAAACAATTCATTGTCTCGGCGATGCGGTTACCGGCAGGCTGTTCGCCCCGCAGGAATTTTGGGGTTTTGCTCGGGAGTCATGCTGGTAAGATGTGCCCGACTCATGATATCACGGAAATGGAACTTTACAAAAAGAAAAAATAAACCTTGATATGCCTGTATTCGATTAACGAAGTTTGGGTGTAACGAAATTAGGTTTTGTTATACCATTATTTTACACAGAGAGCTAAAATGCAATACATAAATAAATAGACGCACTTAAATTAATACGTAAATAATACATTCATCGATCGAAAGCACTAGACAAATACGAATGCAGTTATGTTTCTTCACTGTTACTTTTATTTTTGTTAGTTTTAAATTTTCATACTGCACGGCATAAAATATTAACGTCAATATAAATTGCATTTGTTTACAATATGAATGCTAAGTTATTAAGTATTTATAGTATGAAAGGGTAAGTTACGAAGGCTGGGAACGCATCCTCATAGTGCTAATGCTATAGGTGATTCAATGTACGTTGTTTCAATATACGAACGAAGTTACAGGAACGCATCTACTTCGTATATAGAGGTATTGCTGTATTTAAGTCAACTGCGCCGGTCCATCGGGTCAACTCGAGTTGACCGTACCAGGGTAACGCGGTGGGAGAGGCGAAAAAGACGTGCAGATTGAGAGAGTGAGCGAGAGAATGAGCGAGAGAGTGAGCGAGAGGTGGGGGTTTACATGAAGCAAAGTTATAAAAAAAAAATTACGAAATGATGAAAGAAGCAAAGTGACTACACCGAGCATCTTCTTGTTTCCACTGATCGTAAAAAAAAGAGAGCGATGGAGAGAGATGAGGCACACACAGAGAGGCGGGTGAGAGAGAAGAGGGGGGGGGATGAAAACAGGAGAGTCGGAGAGTGAGACGAGAGACAGAGAGACTTTGACTTTTAAACAACTTTTATTGCCGCCAGCAGCAGCAGCACTGGAGGCGATTCCGATATGAAATACACAAAGTCACCAGCAACACAAACGAATAATCGCTATAAATCCACGCGCTGTGGTGCTAAATGCAGCGCGCACGACACGAAAGAAAAGTCACGTGGTGGTGGTGGTCATCGCGCACGACACAAAAGAAAAGTCACGTGGTTGTGGTGGTCATCGCGCACGACACAAAAGAAAAGTCACGTGGTGGTGGTGGTCATCGCGCACGACACAAAAGAAAAGTCACGTGGTTGTGGTGTCATCACGCACGCCACGGTGACGAGCGAGCGCTTCAGAAGGTGAACACCACGAGGGTGCCCTCCACGCTGGTGCAGAGAGGGGCTTTTCCGGAAACAGAGAGAGAGAGGGGAGGTGAATCTCCATGTTTGTAGGTTAACTCGCATTTGGCTGTCACTTTTGGCTATGTGGCTGATTTGCCTGGGCCTGTCTACACGCTTCGTGGGCTCGGGACCGAGGGGCTTTTCCGGCTCCTCAGCGTTCGAAGAAGACGTGCAGAGAGATAGTTAAAGAGGTGAGAGAGTTGTGGCCAGAGGCGAAGAGAAGTCGAGAGAGAGAGCGAGAGAGAGCGAGAAGACGGAAAAAATCGCAGAGACACGGAAGGGGACGAACTCGACCGAACTGAACCCATGAAGATGAGAGTGAGAGAGCGTGCAACGTGAATACGAGACTCTCACACACGCGCGCAGGGAGAGAGAGAGAGAGGCTCGGTAAGATGACAGGGAACAACACAGAGGATCAGAGAGAGAGAGTGCTGGATCATCGCACAGAGAAAGTTGGTGTGGTGGTGGTGGTGGTCAACACCGGCGACGATTATCTGAACTGATCCCGGGTCTTCTCTTAAGTCGATTCAGCCTCAAACGACTACCCGGCAGAGGTCGCAAACGGGTTTTGATTCCTTACTCGTACCCGTACCCGGCCGCACCAGGGTCGCAAATGGGTACCCGTACCCTACCCGGCCGGGTACGGGTACCCGTGCCCTTCCCGTACCCTACCAGAAATGAGTGACAAACGGTGACTCACCAGTGACTCACGGCCTACCCGTACCCGTACCCGGCCGCACCAGGGTCGCAAACGGTTACCCGTACCCGTACCCGGCCGGGTACGGGTAGCCGGGTATCGAGTAGGGTACGGGTATCGGGTACCCGGTTGCGACCTCTGCTACCCGGTGCTGCGTGTAAACATCGACGCTGGGGAGACAAAGGCGGTCGGGCGTGGTGCTTTCCCCCCCCCCCCCACCGCCTCCTGTGCCGTGCCGGTTTCCAAAGGTGCTGCAGTGCTCGCTAACAGCACTTGACCCCCAGAAGTCTGTGAAGGCTACACGGGGGATCTTTGTCTTTGCTGGTGGAGGAGGAGGAGGAGGCGGCGGCCTCTCTTCCTCTTTCCCGCTCGGAGCGTGAGAAGGAAGGGGGACGGTGACGCGGCGGGGCCAAGGCGGTTCCTGTGCCCCCCCCCCATCATCCTCCTCCACACACCATCCTCCACCCACCCACCCACAATCCTCCTCCATCCACCCACCCACCAACCTCCTCCACCCACCTCCCCATTATCCACCCACCCACCCATCATCCTCCTCCTCCACACACCCACCTCCCCATCATCCTCCTCCACCCACCATCCTCCACCCACCCACCATCCTCCACCCACCCATCCTCCTCCACCCACCCACCATCCTCCTCCTCCTCCCACCCACCATCCTCCACCCACCATCCTCCTCCACCCACCCACCATCCTCCTCCTCCACACACCCACCCTCCCCATCCTCCTCCTCCCACCTCCCCATCCTCCTCCTCCACACACCCACCCTCCCCATCCTCCTCCCACCTCCCCATCCTCCTCCTCCACACACCCACCCTCCCCATCCTCCTCCCACCTCCCCATCCTCCTCCTCCACACACCCACCCTCCCCATCCTCCTCCTCCCACCTCCCCATCCTCCTCCTCCACACACCCACCCTCCCCATCCTCCTCCCACCTCCCCATCCTCCTCCTCCACACACCCACCCTCCCCATCCTCCTCCTCCCACCTCCCCATCCTCCTCCTCCACACACCCACCCTCCCCATCCTCCTCCCACCTCCCCATCCTCCTCCTCCACACACCCACCCTCCCCATCCTCCTCCCACCTCCCCATCCTCCTCCTCCACACACCCACCCTCCCCATCCTCCTCCCACCTCCCCATCCTCCTCCTCCACACACCCACCCTCCCCATCCTCCTCCCACCTCCCCATCCTCCTCCTCCACACACCCACCCTCCCCATCCTCCTCCCACCTCCCCATCCTCCTCCTCCACACACCCACCCTCCCCATCCTCCTCCTCCCACCTCCCCATCCTCCTCCTCCACACACCCACCCTCCCCATCCTCCTCCCACCTCCCCATCCTCCTCCTCCACACACCCACCCTCCCCATCCTCCTCCCACCCACCATCCTCCTCCTCCACACACCCACCCTCCCCATCCTCCTCCTCCCACCTCCCCACTCAGTTGCAGAGTTTCTCCGCACGCTGCGCGAACTCGCTGCCGTGTTTCGCCAACGCGTCTGTCGCGTGCGCATGCGGGTGGGGGCTGTGTTTTACAATCGTGTGACATTTCGGTCCACTTCCACGCAGTTTGCCAATGCATCCCGTCGACATCCTCAACAACAACAGCAGCAGCAGTAACTTAGACTCCTCTGCGAACTTGTTATACATCCATCTATCTTTTTTTTGTTTAAATCACTTATCTCAAATATAATAATAAAAACAGCAGCAGCAGTAACTACGACTACTACATTAACTACATTAACTTGTTTTACGTCCTAATATATTTTCGCTCTGTTTAAATCTCTCGTCTCAAAAAAAATAACAGCTGCAGCAAATTGAAACATTTAATCCCGAAGAAGGGGGGGGGGGCTGGGAAAACAACGGCGTTGGTGGGAATGTTCACTTTAAAGGGGAGGCAAAGCAAGTAGTGAAAGTGCAGAGGTCGTTGTCGAGAGTCACAGAGAGAGAAAGGGCGGCGGCGGAGATGCGGACGGGAGCGAGCGCTTAGGAGCGGTGGCGATAGTGGTGGGGGCGGTGGTGGGAGCGGTGGGAGTGGTGGTGGCGGGAGCGGTGGCTTCGGCAGGCGAGGCGAGGCGCGCATGAAGACGAACACGCGGCTGGGGGGTAAGAGACGGAGAGACGAGGCCTGCTTCTGCTGCTGCACCACAGGTGTGTGTGAGTGTGGGTCTGTGTGTGTGTGGGTCTGTGTGTGAGTGTGGGTCTGTGTGTGTGTGCGTGGGTCTGTGTGTGTGGGTCTGTGTGTGTGTGGGTCTGTGTGTGTGTGTGTGGGTCTGTGTGTGTGTGTGGGTCTGTGTGTGTGTGTGGGTCTCTGTGTGTGTGGGTCTGTGTGTGTGTGTGTGGGTCTGTGTGTGTGTGCGTGGGTCTGTGTGTGTGTGGGTCTCTGTGTGTGTGGGTCTGTGTGTGTGTGTCTGTGTGTGTGAGTCTCTGTGTGAGTGTGTGGGTCTGTGTGTGTGTGTGTGGGTCTGTGTGTGTGTGTGGGTCTGTGTGTGTGTGTGGGTCTCTGTGTGAGTGTGTGGGTCTGTGTGTGTGTGTGTGGATCTGTGTGTGTGTGTGTGGGTCTGTGTGTGTGTGGGTCTGTGTGTGTGTGTGGGGAGCGGTAGTGTAGCGGTTAGCGCGCTGCGCTATGAACCTGGCGACCCGGGTTCGATTCCCGCTCACGGCTAACACCAGTGACGATTATCTGAACCGGTCCTGGGCCTCCTCTAGGTCGACTCAGCCTTAAATGAGTACCTGGTGCGGTGTGTAAACATCGCCACTGGGGAGACAAAGGCGGTCGGGCGTGGTGCTGGCCACCCACCCCCTCGTGTACCGTTCCGGCCTTCATAGGTGCTCGCTAACAGCACTTGCCCCTACAGTCTGTTAAGGCTATACGGGGGATCTTTTGTGTGTGGGTCTGGGTGTGTTTGTGCGTCTGTGTGTGTGTGGTAGTGTGTGTGGGTCTCTGTGTGTGTGGGTCTGTGTGTGTGTGTGTGGGGGTCTGTGTGTGTGTGCGTGGGTCTGTGTGTGTGTGGGTCTCTGTGTGTGTGGGTCTGTGTGTGTGGGTCTGTGTGTGTGTGTGTGAGTCTCTGTGTGAGTGTGTGGGTCTGTGTGTGTGTGTGTGGGTCTGTGTGTGTGGGTCTGTGTGTGTGTGTGGGTCTCTGTGTGAGTGTGTGGGTCTGTGTGTGTGTGTGTGGGTCTCTTTGTGTGTGTGTGGGTCTGTGTGTGTGTGCGTGGGTCTGTGTGTGTGTGGGTCTGTGTGTGTGTGTGGGTCTGTGTGTGTGGGTCTGTGTGTGTGTGTGAGTCTCTGTGTGAGTGTGTGGGTCTGTGTGTGTGTGTGGGTCTGTGTGTGTGTGTGGGTCTGTGTGTGTGTGGGTCTCTGTGTGTGTGTGTGGGTCTCTGTTTGTGTGTGGGTCTCTGTGTGAGTGTGGGTCTGTGTGTGTGTGTGTGGTAGTGTCTGTGTGTGTGGGTCTCTGTGTGTGTGGGGGGGGGGCTCTGTGTGTGTGTGTGTGGGTCTGTGGGTGTGTGGGTCTCTGTGTGTGTGTGGGTCTCTGTGTGTGTGTGGGTCTCTGTGTGTGTGTGGGTCTCTGTGTGTGGGTTTCTGTGTGAGTGTGGGTCTGTGTGTGTGTGTGGGTCTGTGTGTGTGGGTCTCTGTGTGAGTGTGGGTATGGGTTTGTGTGGGTCTGTGTGTGTGTAGGTCTGTGTGTGTGGGTCTCTGTGTGTGAGTCCCTGTGTGTGTGGGTCTCTGTGGGTCTGCGTGTGTGTGTGGGTCTCTGTGTGTGTGTGGGTCTGTGGGTGTGTGGGTCTCTGTGTGTGTGTAGGTCTGTGTGTGTGTGGGTCTCTGTGGGTGTGTGGGTCTCTGTGTGTGGTGTGGGTCTCTGTGTGTGTGGGGGTCTCTGTGTGTGTGGGGGTCTCTGTGTGTGTGTGGGTCTCTGTGTGTGTGTGGGTCTGTGTGTGTGTGTGGGTCTCTGTGTGTGTGGGTCTCTGTGTGTGTGGGTCTCTGTGTGTGTGGGTCTCTGTGTGTGTGGGTCTCTGTGTGTGTGTGTGTGGGTCTCTGTGTGTGTGTGGGTCTCTGTGTGTGTGTGGGTCTCTGTGTGTGTGGGGGGTCTCTGTGTGTGTGGGTCTGTGGGTGTGTGTGTGTAGGTCTCTGTGTGTGGGTCTCTGTGTGTGTGTGGGTCTCTGTGTGTGTGTGGGTCTCTGTGTGTGTGTGGGTCTCTGTGTGTGTTGGTCCCTGTGTGTGTGGGTCTGTGTTTGTGTGGGTCTCTGTGTGTCTCTGTGTGTGTGAGTCTCTGTGTGCGTGTGGTAGTCTCTCTGTGTGCGAGTCTGTGTGTGTTTCTGTGTGTGTGGGTCTCTTTGTGTCTGTGTCCGTCTGCGTGTGTGGGTCTCTGTGTGTGTGTGTCTGTGTGTGTGTGTCCGTGTGTGTCTGTGTGTGTGTGTCCGTGTGTGTGCGAGTGGGGAGCGGTAGTGTAGCGGTTAGCGCGCTGCGCTATGAACCCGGTGACCCGGGTTCGATTCCCGCTCACGGCCAACACCAGTGACGATTATCTGAACTGGTCCTGGGCCTCCCCTAGATCGACTCAGCCTCAAATGATTACCTGGTGCGATGTGTAAACATCGCCACTGGGGAGACAAAGGCGGCCGGGTGTGGTGTTGGCCACCCACTCCCTCGTGTGCCGTGCCGGCCTTCATAGGTGCTCGCTAACAGCACTTGCCCCCACAGTCTGCTACAGTCTGCAACAGGCTACACAGGGGATCTTTTTATCTTTATGTATGGGTGTGTGTGTGGGGGGGGCTCTGTGTGTGTGTGAGTCTCTGTGTGTGTGTGTGGGTCTGTGTGTGTGGGTTTGTGTGGGTTTGTGTGTGTGTGTGGGTCTCTGTGTGTGTCTGTGTGTGTGTGTGTGGGTCTGTCTGTGTGTCTTTGTCTGTGTGTGTGGGGGGGGGGGGGGCTCTGTGTGTGTGTCTCTGCGTGTGTGTGGGTCTGTGTGTGTGGGTCTCTGTGTGTGTGTGTCTGTGTGTGTGTGTGGGTCTGTCTGTGTGTGTGTCTTTGTCTGTGTGTGTGGGGGGGGCTCTGTGTGTGTGTGTGTGTGTCTCTGCGTGTGTGTGGGTCTGTGTGTGTGTCGGTCTCTGTGTGTGTGTGTGTGGGTCTGTCTGTGTGTCTCTGTCTGTGTGTGTGTGTGTGGGGGGGGGGGGGGGGCTCTGTGTGTGTGTGTGTCTCTGTGTGTGTGTGGGTCTGTGTGTGTGTCGGTCTCTGTGTGTGTGTGGGTCTGTCTGTGTGTGTGTGGGTCTCTGTCTGTGTGTGTGGGGGGGGGGGGGCTCTGTGTGTGTGTGAGTCGGTGTGTGTGTGGGTCTCTGTGTGTGTGTCGGTCTCTGTGTGTGTGTCGGTCTCTGTGTGTGTGTGGGTCTCTGTGTGTGTGTGGGTCTCTGTGTGTGTGTGGGTGTCTGTGTGTGTGGGGGTCTCTCTGTGTGTGGGTCTGTGCATCTGCCGGTCATCTCAGTCACGCAACCCACGGCACCTGCTGGGTCTGTCCCGTGACCTCCTGCCGGCGGGCGTTCGACACTTCACGTGGCCTCGAGGTGCACCTAGCCTGGCACAAGCGCCATGGGGACATCACCGCTACTTAGTGGTGTGTGTGTGAGTCTGTGTGGGGCAGCGGTAGTGTTCGATTTCATGCAAACTGCAATATCCAGCAGCAGGCGTCAGGGTCGGGATCGAACCCACGTGTCCCCTTGCATGCGCCGTGCTGTCCAGGGTAGGGTGCAGGTGTCTTCTGACCCCCCCACACCCCCCACCAATTAATTGACCCCCCCCCCCACCAATTAATTGACCCCCCCCCCCCAACATGTATTTCATTTTTGTTTTCTTTGCATATTCATCTCTGTTGTAAATAAATATTACTGCAAAGTAAAAAAAATATCTATATACGTCACGTGGGCCTGCACTGTGGGTCACGTGGGCCTGCACTGTGCGTCACGTGGGCCTGCACTCGGGCACGAGGTCGAGGGACTCGGTGGGGTGCCAGAGTTGTCAACAAATAGTACCGCTGTGTAATAGTACCACTGTTTATATAGTACCAGTGTCTAAATAGTACCACTGTGTATATAGTACTAGTGTGTATATAGTACTACAGTGTAATAGTACTACTGTTTATATAGTACCAGTGTCTAAATAGTACCACTGTGTATATAGTTCTAGTGTGTAAATAGTACCGCTGTGTAATAGTACTACTGTTTATATAGTACCAGTGTCTAAATAGTACTACTGTGTATATAGTACTAGTGTGTATATAGTACTACAGTGTAATAGTACTGTACAGTGTAATAGTACTGTACAGTGTAATAGTACTGTACAGTGTAATAGTGCTGTACAGTGTGATAGTGCTGTACAGTGTAATAGTACTGTACAGTGTAATAGTACGACAGTGTAATAGTACTGTACAGTATAATAGTGCTGTACAGTGTAATAGTGCTGTACAGTGTAATAGTACTACTGTGTAATAGTGCTGTACAGTATAATAGTGCTGTACAGTGTAATAGTACTACTGTGTAATAGTACTGTACAGTATAATAGTGCTGTACAGTGTAATAGTGCTACTGTGTAATAGTACTGTACAGTATAATAGTGCTGTACAGTGTAATAGTGCTGTACAGTGTAATAGTGCTGTACAGTGTAATAGTACTGTACAGTGTAATAGTACTGTACAGTGTAATAGTACTACTGTGCAGTGTAATAGTACTGTACAGTGTAATAGTACTACTGTACAGTGTAATAGTACTCTGGTGGAGTAGAGTGTCGAGGGCGATGTGCGCGAGGATTCGGATTCATTGGGGAGGCACGCGACTCGCCGCGTCAGACCAGGGCGCGCCCCTCTACACAGCAGCAACAACAACAACAGCAGCTGCTGCTGTTGTTGTTGTTGTTTACACGTTTCTAGTTGATTGTGTAACCAGGTAAGAACTCAAGAGACCAGGATAGGAACCTCATTTGCAAGGGTGGGTGGGTGAGTGGGTTGGTGGGTGGGTGAGTGGGTTGGTGGGTGAGTGGGTGGCTGAGTAGGTGAGTGGGTGGGTGAGTGGGTGGGTGGGTTGATGGCTGAGTGGGTGGCTAAGTAGGTGGGTGAGTGGGTGGGTGGGTGAGTGGGTTGGTGGGTGGGTGAGTAGGTGGGTGGCTGAGTGGGTGGCTGAGTATGTGGGTGGGTGGGTGAGTGGGTGATTGGCTGGGTGAGTGGATGAGTGGGTGGGTGAGTGGATGAGTGGGTGGGTGAGTGGGTTGGTGGGTGGGTGAGTGGGTGGGTGAGTGAGTGAGTGAGTAAGTGGGTGGGTGGGTGAGTGAGTGGGTGGGTGGCTGGGTGTGTGGCTGAGTGAGTGGGTGGCTGAGTGGGTGGGTGGCTGAGTGGGTGGGTGAGTGAGTGGGTTGGTGAGTGAGTGGGTTTGTGGGTGGGTTTGTGGGTGGGTGGGTGAGTGAGTGAGTGAGTGGGTGAGTGCATTCAGAATTTTATTTGATTATTTGTTAACCAGGTAAGAACTCAAGAGACCAGGATAGGAGCCTCATTTGCAAGAGTCAGCGAATGGGTGGGTGAGTGAGTGAGTGGGTGAGTGGGTGGGTGGGTGGGTGAGTGGGTGGCTGGCTGGGTGGGTGGGTGAGTGGGGTGAGTGGGTGGGTGGGTGGGTGAGTGAGTGAGTGAATGGGTGGGTGAGTGGGTGGGTGGGTGAGTGGGTGGGTGGGTGGGTGAGTGAGTGGGTGGGTGGGTGAGTGAGTGAGTGAGTGGGTGAGTGAGTGGGTGGGTGAGTGAGTGGGTGAGTGAGTGAGTGGGTGAGTGAGTGAGTGGGTGGGTGAGTGGGTGGGTGGGTGGTTGGCTGGGTGGGTGGGTGGGTGGCTGGGTGGGTGGGTGGCTGGGTGGGTGGGTGGCTGGGTGGCTGGGTGGGTGGGTGAGTGGGTGGGTGGGTGAGTGGGTGGGTGGGTGAGTGGGTGGGTGGGTGGGTGGGTGAGTGAGTGGGTGGGTCGGTGGGTGGGTGGGTGGGTGAGTGAGTGGGTGGGTGCGTGGGTGAGTGGGTGGGTGGGTGAGTTGGTGGGTGGGGTGAGTGAGTGGGTGGGTGAGTGAGTGGGTGGGTGGGTGGGTGAGTGAGTGAGTGGGTGAGTGGGTGAGTGGGTGGGTGGGTGAGTTGGTGGGTGGGTGAGTGAGTGGGTGAGTGCGAACTTGTGCCAATAGCTGTAACTGACTGCATTTGGATATCTGTACTGCGATGGCTGTACTATGTCGTATAGGGCTTGCCGTGTCTTCTTAGCTGCATCTGCAAGCCGAGATAGCGCAGCTGGGAAAATAATCATATATATCGTTGGGAAAGCTGTATGCGGGGTAACTGTGTCGGCATAGCTGCAGTTGTGTATCTGGGATAACTGCAGCTAGAACAGCTGTTCCTGGTCAGCTGTAGCAGCATGTATGTGCTCTGTATCGGCTGTAGCGGTCTAAACTCTGTATTATTTTACTGTGTAAGGTCCCCACTGAGCTATCCAGCTCGTTTGTCAGAAGCCACCTGGCTGTCGCACATGTTGAGTCGACCAAGTGGCTTATCATCATCATAATCATCATCATCATAATCATCACGTGGGGAGTGGCTTGTCACAATCATCATCATCATCACGTGGGGAGTGGCTTGTCAATCATCATCATCACGTGGGGAGTGGCTTGTCATAATCATCATCATGATCATCATCACGTGGGGAGTGGCTTGACAATCATCATCATCACGTGGGGAGTGGCTTGTCATCATCACAATCATCACGTGGGGAGTGGCTTGTCATAATCATTATCATCACAATCATCACGTGGGGAGTGGCTTGTCAATCATCATCATCACGTGGGGAGGGGCTTGTCATAATCATCATCATGATCATCATCACGTGGGGAGTGGCTTGTCAATCATCATCATCACGTGGGGAGTGGCTTGTCATCATCATCATAATCATCACGTGGGGAGTGGCTTGTCATAATCATTATCATCATCACGTGGGGAGTGGCTTGTCATAATCATTATCATCATCACGTGGGGAGTGGCTTGTCATCATCATCATAATCATCACGTGGGGAGTGGCTTGTCATAATCATTATCATCATCACGTGGGGAGTGGCTTGTCATAATCATTATCATCATCACGTGGGGAGTGGCTTGTCATAATCATCATCACGTGGGGAGTGGCTTGTCATAATCATCATCATCATCACGTGGGGAGTGGCTTGTCATCATAATCATCATCATAATCACGTGGGGAGTGGCTTGTCATAATCATCATCATCACGTGGGAGTGGCTTGTCATCATCATCATCATCACGTGGGAGTGGCTTGTCACAATCATCATCACGTGGGAGTGGCTTGTCATAATCATCATCATCACGTGGGAGTGGCTTGTCATAATCATCATCATCACGTGGGAGTGGCTTGTCATAATCATCATCATCACGTGGGAGTGGCTTGTCACAATCATCATCATGTGGGAGTGGCTTGTCACAATCATCATCATGTGGGAGTGGCTTGTCACAATCATCATCATCACGTGGGAGTGGCTTGTCATAATCATCATCATCACGTGGGAGTGGCTTGTCATAATCATCATCATCACGTGGGAGTGGCTTGTCATAATCATCATCACGTGGGAGTGGCTTGTCACAATCATCATCATGTGGGAGTGGCTTGTCATAATCATCTCATCACGTGGGGAGTGGCTTGTCATAATCATCATCACGTGGGGAGTGGCTTGTCATAATCATAATCATCATCACGTGGGGAGTGGCTTGTCATAATCATCATCACGTGGGGAGTGGCTTGTTATAATCATCATCATCATCATCACGTGGGAGTGGCTTATCATCATCACGTGGGGAGTGGCTTGTCATAATCATCATCATCACGTGCGGAGTGGCTTGTTATAATCATCATCATCACGTGGGGAGTGGCTTGTCATAATCATCATCATAATCACGTGGGGAGTGGCTTGTCATCATCATCATCATCACGTGGGGAGTGGCTTGTCATAATCATCATCATCACGTGGGAAGTGGCTTGTCATAATCATAATCATCATCATCACGTGGGGAGTGGCTTGTCATCATCATAATCATCATCATCACGTGGGAAGTGGCTTGTCAAAATCATCATCATCATCATCACGTGGGAAGTGGCTTATAATCATAATCATCATCATCACGTGGGGAGTGGCTTGTCATAATCATAATCATCATCATCATCACGTGGGGAGTGGCTTGTCAAAATCATCATCATCATCACGTGGGAAGTGGCTTGTCATAATCATAATCATCATCATCATCACGTGGGGAGTGGCTTGTCATAATCATCATCATCACGTGGGAAGTGGCTTGTCATAATCATCATCATCACGTGGGGAGTGGCTTGTCAAAATCATCATCATCACGTGGGAAGTGGCTTGTCATAATCATCATCATCATCACGTGGGGAGTGGCTTGTCATAATCATCATCATCACGTGGGGAGTGGCTTGTCACAATCATCATCATGATCATCACGTGGGGAGTGGCTTGTCACAATCATCATCATGATCATCATCACGTGGGAAGTGGCTTGTCATAATCATCATCATAATCATCATCACGTGGGGAGTGGCTTGTCATAATCATCATCACGTGGGAAGTGGCTTGTCACAATCATCATCATGATCATCACGTGGGAAGTGGCTTGTCACAATCATCATCATCATCATCACGTGGGGAGTGGCTTGTCATAATCATAATCATCATCATCACGTGGGAAGTGGCTTGTCATAATCATCATCATCATCACGTGGGGAGTGGCTTGTCACAATCATCATCATGATCATCACGTGGGAAGTGGCTTGTCATAATCATCATCATCATCACGTGGGGAGTGGCTTGTCACAATCATCATCATGATCATCACGTGGGAAGTGGCTTGTCATAATCATCATCATCATCACGTGGGGAGTGGCTTGTCACAATCATCATCATTATCATCACGTGGGAAGTGGCTTGTCATAATCATCATCATCATCATCACGTGGGGAGTGGCTTGTCACAATCATCATCATGATCATCACGTGGGGAGTGGCTTGTCACAATCATCATCATGATCATCACGTGGGGAGTGGCTTGTCACAATCATCATCATGATCATCACGTGGGGAGTGGCTTGTCACAATCATCATCATGATCATCACGTGGGAAGTGGCTTGTCATAATCATCATCATCATCATCACGTGGGGAGTGGCTTGTCACAATCATCATCATGATCATCACGTGGGGAGTGGCTTGTCACAATCATCATCATGATCATCACGTGGGGAGTGGCTTGTCATAATCATAATCATCATCATCACGTGGGAAGTGGCTTGTCATAATCATAATCATCATCATCACGTGGGGAGTGGCTTGTCATAATCATAATCATCATCACGTGGGGAGTGGCTTGTCATAATCATAATCATCATCACGTGGGGAGTGGCTTGTCAAAATCATCATCATCATCACGTGGGAAGTGGCTTGTCATAATCATCATCATCATCACGTGGGGAGTGGCTTGCCATAATCATCATCATCACGTGGGAAGTGGCTTGTCATAATCATCATCATCACGTGGGGAGTGGCTTGTCAAAATCATCATCATCACGTGGGAAGTGGCTTGTCATAATCATCATCATCATCACGTGGGAAGTGGCTTGTCACAATCATCATCATGATCATCACGTGGGGAGTGGCTTGTCACAATCATCATCATGATCATCATCACGTGGGAAGTGGCTTGTCATAATCATCATCATAATCATCATCACGTGGGGAGTGGCTTGTCATAATCATCATCATCACGTGGGAAGTGGCTTGTCACAATCATCATCATGATCATCACGTGGGAAGTGGCTTGTCACAATCATCATCATCATCATCACGTGGGAAGTGGCTTGTCATAATCATCATCATCACGTGGGGAGTGGCTTGTCACAATCATCATCATGATCATCACGTGGGGAGTGGCTTGTCATAATCATCATCATCATCACGTGGGGAGTGGCTTGTCACAATCATCATCATGATCATCACGTGGGAAGTGGCTTGTCATAATCATCATCATCATCACGTGGGGAGTGGCTTGTCACAATCATCATCATGATCATCACGTGGGGAGTGGCTTGTCATAATCATCATCATCATCATCACGTGGGAAGTGGCTTGTCATAATCATCATCATGATCATCACGTGGGAAGTGGCTTGTCATAATCATCATCATCACGTGGGAAGTGGCTTGTCATAATCATCATCATCATCATCATCACGTGGGGAGTGGCTTGTCATAATCATCATCATCATCATCACGTGGGAAGTGGCTTGTCATAATCATCATCATCATCATCATCACGTGGGAAGTGGCTTGTCATAATCATCATCATCATCACGTGGGGAGTGGCTTGTCACAATCATCATCATGATCATCACGTGGGAAGTGGCTTGTCATAATCATCATCATCATCACGTGGGGAGTGGCTTGTCACAATCATCATCATGATCATCACGTGGGAAGTGGCTTGTCATAATCATCATCATGATCATCACGTGGGGAGTGGCTTGTCATAATCATCATCATCATCATCACGTGGGGAGTGGCTTGTCACAATCATCATCATGATCATCACGTGGGGAGTGGCTTGTCACAATCATCATCATGATCATCACGTGGGGAGTGGCTTGTCACAATCATCATCATGATCATCACGTGGGGAGTGGCTTGTCACAATCATCATCATGATCATCACGTGGGAAGTGGCTTGTCATAATCATCATCATCATCATCACGTGGGGAGTGGCTTGTCACAATCATCATCATGATCATCACGTGGGGAGTGGCTTGTCACAATCATCATCATGATCATCACGTGGGGAGTGGCTTGTCACAATCATCATCATGATCATCACGTGGGAAGTGGCTTGTCACAATCATCATCATGATCATCACGTGGGGAGTGGCTTGTCACAATCATCATCATCATCACGTGGGGAGTGGCTTGTCACAATCATCATCATGATCATCACGTGGAGAGTGGCTTGTCACAATCATAATCATCATCATCACGTGGGGAGTGGCTTGTCACAATCATCATCATGATCATCACGTGGGGAGTGGCTTGTCACAATCATAATCATCATCATCACGTGGGAAGTGGCTTGTCACAATCATCATCATGATCATCACGTGGGGAGTGGCTTGTCACAATCATCATCATCATCACGTGGGGAGTGGCTTGTCACAATCATCATGATCATCACGTGGGGAGTGGCTTGTCACAATCATCATCATGATCATCACGTGGGGAGTGGCTTGTCACAATCATAATCATCATCATCACGTGGGAAGTGGCTTGTCACAATCATCATCATGATCATCACGTGGGGAGTGGCTTGTCATAATCATCATCATGATCATCACGTGGGGAGTGGCTTGTCACAATCATCATCATGATCATCACGTGGGAAGTGGCTTGTCACAATCATCATCATCATCATCACGTGGGGAGTGGCTTGTCACAATCATCATCATGATCATCACGTGGGGAGTGGCTTGTCACAATCATCATCATGATCATCACGTGGGGAGTGGCTTGTCACAATCATCATCATGATCATCACGTGGGGAGTGGCTTGTCACAATCATCATCATGATCATCACGTGGGGAGTGGCTTGTCACAATCATCATCATGATCATCACGTGGGGAGTGGCTTGTCATAATCATCATCATGATCATCACGTGGGGAGTGGCTTGTCACAATCATCATCATGATCATCACGTGGGAAGTGGCTTGTCACAATCATCATCATCATCATCACGTGGGGAGTGGCTTGTCACAATCATCATCATGATCATCACGTGGGGAGTGGCTTGTCACAATCATCATCATGATCATCACGTGGGGAGTGGCTTGTCACAATCATCATCATGATCATCACGTGGGGAGTGGCTTGTCACAATCATCATCATGATCATCACGTGGGAAGTGGCTTGTCACAATCATCATCATGATCATCACGTGGGAAGTGGCTTGTCACAATCATCATCATCATCATCACGTGGGAAGTGGCTTGTCACAATCATCATCATGATCATCACGTGGGAAGTGGCTTGTCACAATCATCATCATGATCATCACGTGGGAAGTGGCTTGTCACAATCGTCATCATGATCATCACGTGGGAAGTGGCTTGTCACAATCATCATCATGATCATCACGTGGGGAGTGGCTTGTCACAATCATCATCATGATCATCACGTGGGAAGTGGCTTGTCACAATCATCATCATGATCATCACGTGGGAAGTGGCTTGTCACAATCATCATCATGATCATCACGTGGGAAGTGGCTTGTCACAATCATCATCATGATCATCACGTGGGAAGTGGCTTGTCATAATCATCATCATCATCACGTGGGGAGTGGCTTGTCACAATCATCATCATGATCATCACGTGGGAAGTGGCTTGTCATAATCATCATCATCACGTGGGGAGTGGCTTGTCACAATCATCATCATGATCATCACGTGGGAAGTGGCTTGTCATAATCATCATCATCATCATCACGTGGGGAGTGGCTTGTCATAATCATCATCATCATCATCACGTGGGGAGTGGCTTGTCATAATCATCATCATCATCACGTGGGAAGTGGCTTGTCACAATCATCATCATCATCACGTGGCACATTTATCGCTGCAGCAGCAGCAGCAGCAGCCAAATTCTCTTAAACGCCGTGACGTTGATGCTAAATTCGGAGGGGAACAAACGGAGGACCCGGAGGAAAAACAAAATAAAATCCCCCCACACGCCGCCACGGATCGAGGGACACTCAGACAGCAAACGCACAGCAGGCGCCGGGGGTGAGCGGTGGCATCTGGTGAGAGCGGCGCTGTCTGGGGCTAGCTGTGTGGCTGCGTGGCTGTCCCCGCGTGGCTGTGTCTCACCGCTGCCGCTGTCTCACCGCTGCCGCTGCTGCTGCTGCTGTCTCCGCGCTGTCTGGCGACAGATGCGCTGAAGAAGGCCGGCGGAGGTGTGGAGATCCGACGCAGCCTCAGCTACATCCACGAGATCGGCCGCGGGTGGTTCGGCAAGGTGGGACGGACTGCAGCGCTCAGCAGTACACGGCAGTACACACTACATGGCAGTACATGGCAGTACACACTGCATGGCAGTACACACTACATGGCAGTACACACTACACGGCAGTACACACTACATGGCAATACACACTACATGGCAGTACACACTACACGGCAGTACACACTACATGGCAGTACACACTACACGGCAGTACACACTACATGGCAATACACAGCAGTGCATGGCAATACACACTACACGGCAGTACACAGTACACGGCAGTACACACTACATGGCAGTACACACTACACGGCAGTACACACTACATGGCAATACACACTACATGGCAGTACACACTACACGGCAGTACACACTACATGGCAATACACAGCAGTGCATGGCAGTACACACTACACGGCAGTACACACTACATGGCAATACACAGCAGTGCATGGCGCGTACATACTACATGGCAGTACACAGCAGTATGCATCACTCAGCAGTACACAGCAGCACTCAGCAGTACATGGCAGTAGACACTACATGGCAATACACAGTGCATGGCAGTACACAGCGGTACGCAGAACGCAGCAGTACGCAGCAAGCGCACACAATACACAGTACTGCTGTAGCAGTACTCGGCAAGCACATGACGTAGCGGTTCAGAAGCACAAAGCACAGAACACAGCAGTACACAGGTGGTGATTGCGGTGGGTGATGTTGGGTGGTGGTGGTGTTGGGTGTGGTGATGGTGCACAATGCTGGCTGATGTTGGTGAGCGATGATGGTGGTGAGCGATGATGGTGGTGAGCGATGATGGTGGTGAGCGATGATGGTGGTGAGCGATGATGGTGGTGAGCGATGATGGTGGTGAGCGATGATGGTGGTGAGTGATGATGGTGGTGAGTGATGATGGTGGTGAGCGATGATGGTGGTGAGCGATGATGGTGGTGAGTGATGATGGTGGTGAGTGATGATGGTGGTGAGCGATGATGGTGGTGAGCGATGATGGTGGTGAGTGATGATGGTGGTGAGCGATGATGGTGGTGAGCGATGATGGTGGTGAGTGATGATGGTGGTGAGTGATGGTGGTGGTGAGCGATGATGGTGGTGAGCGATGATGGTGGTGAGTGATGATGGTGGTGAGCGATGATGGTGGTGAGCGATGATGGTGGTGAGCGATGGTGTTGGTGAGCGATGATGGTGGTGAGCGATGGTGTTGGTGAGCGATGATGGTGGTGAGCGATGGTGTTGGTGAGCGATGATGGTGGTGAGCGATGATGGTGGTGAGCGATGATGGTGGTGAGTGATGATGGTGGTGAGCGATGATGGTGGTGAGCGATGATGGTGGTGAGTGATGATGGTGGTGAGTGATGGTGGTGGTGAGCGATGATGTTGGTGAGTGATGGTGTTGGTGAGCGATGATGGTGGTGAGCGATGATGTTGGTGAGTGATGATGGTGGTGAGCGATGGTGTTGGTGAGCGATGATGGTGGTGAGTGATGATGGTGGTGAGCGATGATGGTGGTGAGCGATGATGGTGGTGAGCGATGATGGTGGTGAGTGATGATGGTGGTGAGTGATGGTGTTGGTGAGCGATGATGGTGGTGAGTGATGATGGTGGTGAGTGATGGTGGTGGTGAGCGATGATGTTGGTGAGTGATGGTGTTGGTGAGCGATGATGGTGGTGAGCGATGATGTTGGTGAGTGATGATGGTGGTGAGCGATGGTGTTGGTGAGCGATGATGGTGGTGAGTGATGATGGTGGTGAGCGATGATGGTGGTGAGCGATGATGGTGGTGAGCGATGATGGTGGTGAGTGATGATGGTGGTGAGCGATGGTGTTGGTGAGCGATGATGGTGGTGAGTGATGATGGTGGTGAGCGATGATGGTGGTGAGTGATGATGGTGGTGAGCGATGATGGTGGTGAGCGATGATGGTGGTGAGCGATGATGGTGGTGAGCGATGATGGTGGTGAGCGATGATGGTGGTGAGCGATGATGGTGGTGAGCGATGATGGTGGTGAGCGATGATGGTGGTGAGTGATGATGGTGGTGAGTGATGATGGTGGTGAGCGATGATGGTGGTGAGCGATGATGGTGGTGAGTGATGATGGTGGTGAGTGATGATGGTGGTGAGTGATGATGGTGGTGAGCGATGATGGTGGTGAGCGATGATGGTGGTGAGTGATGATGGTGGTGAGCGATGATGGTGGTGAGCGATGATGGTGGTGAGTGATGATGGTGGTGAGTGATGGTGGTGGTGAGCGATGATGGTGGTGAGCGATGATGGTGGTGAGTGATGATGGTGGTGAGCGATGATGGTGGTGAGCGATGATGGTGGTGAGCGATGATGGTGGTGAGCGATGGTGTTGGTGAGCGATGATGGTGGTGAGCGATGGTGTTGGTGAGCGATGATGGTGGTGAGCGATGGTGTTGGTGAGCGATGATGGTGGTGAGCGATGATGGTGGTGAGCGATGATGGTGGTGAGTGATGATGGTGGTGAGCGATGATGGTGGTGAGCGATGATGGTGGTGAGTGATGATGGTGGTGAGTGATGGTGGTGGTGAGCGATGATGTTGGTGAGTGATGGTGTTGGTGAGCGATGATGGTGGTGAGCGATGATGTTGGTGAGTGATGATGGTGGTGAGCGATGGTGTTGGTGAGCGATGATGGTGGTGAGTGATGATGGTGGTGAGCGATGATGGTGGTGAGCGATGATGGTGGTGAGTGATGATGGTGGTGAGCGATGATGGTGGTGAGCGATGATGGTGGTGAGCGATGATGGTGGTGAGCGATGATGGTGGTGAGTGATGATGGTGGTGAGTGATGATGGTGGTGAGCGATGATGGTGGTGAGTGATGATGGTGGTGAGCGATGATGGTGGTGAGCGATGATGGTGGTGAGCGATGATGGTGGTGAGCGATGATGGTGGTGAGCGATGATGGTGGTGAGCGATGATGGTGGTGAGCGATGATGGTGGTGAGCGATGATGGTGGTGAGCGATGATGGTGGTGAGCGATGATGGTGGTGAGCGATGATGGTGGTGAGCGATGATGGTGGTGAGTGATGATGGTGGTGAGTGATGATGGTGGTGAGCGATGATGGTGGTGAGCGATGGTGTTGGTGAGCGATGATGGTGGTGAGTGATGGTGTTGGTGAGCGATGATGGTGGTGAGCGATGGTGTTGGTGAGCGATGATGGTGGTGAGCGATGGTGTTGGTGAGCGATGATGGTGGTGAGCGATGGTGTTGGTGAGCGATGATGGTGGTGAGCGATGGTGTTGGTGAGCGATGATGGTGGTGAGCGATGATGGTGGTGAGCGATGATGGTGGTGAGTGATGATGGTGGTGAGCGATGATGGTGGTGAGCGATGGTGTTGGTGAGCGATGATGGTGGTGAGTGATGGTGTTGGTGAGCGATGATGGTGGTGAGCGATGATGGTGGTGAGCGATGATGGTGGTGAGTGATGATGGTGGTGAGCGATGATGGTGGTGAGCGATGATGGTGGTGAGCGATGATGGTGGTGAGCGATGGTGTTGGTGAGCGATGATGGTGGTGAGTGATGGTGTTGGTGAGCGATGATGGTGGTGAGCGATGATGGTGGTGAGCGATGATGGTGGTGAGCGATGATGTTGGTGAGCGATGATGGTGGTGAGCGATGATGGTGGTGAGCGATGGTGTTGGTGAGCGATGATGGTGGTGAGCGATGATGGTGGTGAGCGATGATGTTGGTGAGTGATGATGGTGGTGAGCGATGATGGTGGTGAGTGATGATGGTGGTGAGCGATGATGGTGGTGAGCGATGATGGTGGTGAGTGATGGTGTTGGTGAGCGATGATGGTGGTGAGCGATGATGGTGGTGAGCGATGATGTTGGTGAGTGATGATGGTGGTGAGCGATGATGGTGGTGAGTGATGATGGTGGTGAGCGATGATGGTGGTGAGCGATGATGGTGGTGAGCGATGATGGTGGTGAGCGATGATGGTGGTGAGCGATGATGGTGGTGAGCGATGATGTTGGTGAGTGATGATGTTGGTGAGCGATGATGGTGGTGAGCGATGATGGTGGTGAGCGATGGTGGGTGTGGTCCCAAGCATAATTTACGTGGGAATGCGACAACCCAACCACCACCACCACCACCACCACATCGAGGAACTGCTGATGAGCATGTGGTGAGCGATGATGCAAGGCTGGGCGTACCGATCTTGTGGCTCAAGCTTTCATTGCGAAGAGGGAAATGACTGAGTTATCGGCCACGCCTTGTGTATTATGCACACACACACGCACACGCGCATCACAAGGGCACGAGTTGTATTCCCGGTTGGGTGTTCGACTGATTCTGTCGTCGTCATCGTCATCTATCTCTCGTCGATGAAATTAGTAGCTCCACTTTTGCTGGGACATCAACAGTGGTCGTCCTCCAGATGGACTTGTCCCGGCCATATGAATGTGGAACTGCCAGCGCCGACCCAGGGATTGCAATTGCAATGGAGATGATTGCCACCCCAGAACGTTTGGCTTCCGATTTTTGAAGCGTGTACAGGAATGTTGTGTTGTTGTGTGTGCGCGTTGTGCGTGTGTTGTGTGTGTTGTGTGTGTTGTGCGTGTGTTGTGTGTGTTGTGTTGTTGTGTGTGCGCGTTGTGCGTGTGTTGTGTGTGTGTGTTGTGTGTGTTGTGCGTGTGTTGTGTGTGTTGTGCGTGTGTTGTGCGTGTGTTGTGCGTGTGTTGTGCGTGTGTTGTGTGTGTTGTGCGTGTGTTGTGTGTGTGTGTTGTGTGTGTTGTGCGCGTGTTGTGTGTGTGTTGTGTGTGTTTTGTGCATGCGTGTTGTGCGTGTGTTGTATGTGTTGTTTTCTGCGTGTGTTGTGTGTGTGTTGTGTGTGTTGTGCGTGTGTGTTTTGCGTGTGTGTTGTGTTGTGTGTGTGTTGTGTGTGTGTGTTGTGTGTGTGCGTGTTGTGCGTGTGTTGTGTGTGTTGTGCGTGTGTTGTGTGCGTGTTGTGTTGTGTGTGTGTTGTGTGTGTATTGTGTGTGTTGTGTTGTGTGTGTGTTGTGCGTGTGTTGTGCGTGTGTTGTGCGTGTGTTGTGCGTGTGTTGTGCGTGTGTTGTGCGTGCGTGTTGTGTGTGTTGTGCGTGTGTGTTTTGCATGTGTGTTGTGCTGTGTGTGGGTTGTGTATGTAATGTAACTCTATACGTGCATGCTGCATGTGTGTATTCAGAATTGTACATTGTGTGTACATGCGCATAAACCGCTTCTCACAACGCTTTCCCAAAATGTCTCGCAACTTTGCTTTCTATTGACCATTAAAGTAAAACTCATTCCCAAAAGCCTTTACTCAGCTCAGAAGGGGTCCTGCCTTAGGATTCCATTTCTCGAATTCAGTTCGCGGAGTTTGTGTAATGATGACGAGTCCATCAAACCGATGTTTCTCGTTTGCGTTTTTAAAAACATTTTTTGTTCCAAGTGAAAAATCCCCCCCCCCTCACCATCGAACGCGTCACCCCGCGCGTCTCTGCTGGGGCAGAGACTCCTAGCGGATCTCCGCACGCGACTGGCTACATCCGAGCCGGACGTGTCCTTTAACCGCCCTATAACCGCACGTTTCCGGCGTCGTGTGCACGGGAAGCGCGGAGAAGCGATGGGAAGCAAGGGGAAGCTTGGGGGGGGGAGGGGGGGGAAGCGTGGAGCCCAGGGACCGCAAAGTCTGTAAACATTCTCTGCCCAGCTCAGCCTTGCAAACTAAACTGAAAATGTTTTGACAACCAGGTAACGCGCACTGAGTTACAGCTCTTTTTCAGAAGCGACCTGCCTGCAAATGACGGCTCAACCATGTGGATTATCACGTGGAAATGTGTATTCTTAAACGCGTGACGTTGAGTCTGAATGTGGAGGGGAAAACCGAAGGACCTGGAGAAAAATCCACGCGACCACGGGGAGAGAGACACGCAGACTCCAAATATACAGCAGCAGCAGCAGGCGTCAGGGTCGGGATCGAACCCACGACCTCCTGTATACCAGGCGAGGTAGTTAACATCTCCTAGCCACCGTGATGATGATGAGAGAGAGAGACACGCAAACTCCAAATATACAGCAGCAGCAGGCGTCAGGGTCGGGATCGAACCCACGACTTCCTGTATACCAGACGAGGTTGTTAACATCTAGCCACCGTGGCGCCCCAATGTCCACGATTTGTATATTTTGCCCTCCGACCTCCCTCCCATGGTCCATCCGACCTCTGCTGTCTGACCTCCGTATTCTGACCTTCTCGGCTGTGCTCTCCAATGTCAGCTTTTTTGTCCTTGACTTTCAAACTCCTGCCCTCTCGGCTTGCAGCCACCGCGCTGTGCCCTCTGACCTCCACGCTTCTGCGCGCGCCGTGCTGCTGACGGAGTCACACCGTGGCCTCGTATAGAAATCCAAATCACGAATGAGTGGGAGCGAGAGAGAGCGAGCGAATCTGAAAATTCACAGGCTCACATTATTCGACGTCATATTTATGGCTGCTGTAAATGTCCACGTGATGATAAGCCACTTTGTTGAGCTATCATTTGTGGTCGCTTCTGAAAAAAAAATAGCTGTATAGCTGAAGTGGGCCTAACCTGGTTTTAATTTAAAAAATTGTTTAGTTGAACAGTGTCTGTAATTGTTTTTACAAACGCAATCCATATTTTATTATTCTATGCTATTTCACCGCCGCTACACGCATGTAAATAAAGCCTCAACCGCGGTTATATTTGGACACTCGTTGGAAAGTCAAAAAACGTGCGATGGCGAGCGAGATAAGCGGAGCTCATCACCCGTCTGTGTCCTCGCTCGCCCGCTCGCTCGCTCGTCCGCTCGCTCGCCCGCCCGCTCCGCCGTTTCCAAACTGAGCAACACTGTACCGTCCGTGACCGCATCAAACTCGGATAACGATCCAAGCTAAAAAAGTGGACAAATAAAACCCCCAAAAAAAGACAACTGCCAGTGGAAAGTTAAGTCGCAATTGGCAGACGTGGATGTGCGTGCGTGTGCGTGCGCACATCCACGCACACGCACGCACATCCACGTCTGTC
>NC_136279.1:17884940-18243370 GCF_964198595.1 Lampetra fluviatilis | reverse complement strand
TCTCTCGTTCTGACATTCACTCGTGGGTTTCATTTTTGTAAATCACAGCATGGCAAATGCTCGACCGTTCTCTGTCGCTCGCACTCATTCACTCTCATTCGATAACTTCCTCACTCATCCTCACTTCTCGTCTCATTCATTCCCTTATTCGTTCCTCTCTCGTTCACTATCTCATTCTCTCTCCCGGTTTCGTTTGTTTACTGTTATTTTCTCATTCCCTCGCTCATGCTTTCATTCATTCATTTATTTTCATAGCATCGCCAATACTGTCTCGTATAATTGCCAATCTGTCTACGTATAATATTGTGATCTCATTCACATTATCCATCATTCCTTCTTCCTCTTTATTGTGTGATTCATTCATTCTTTCTCCATTCTCATTCATGCCATTACTCTCTCTCTCTCTTCATTCTGTGTGCATCATTTGTTCTTCCAGTCACTCTCATTCCTTCTCTTGCTCTGTACGCATGTTGAACTTCTTTCACACCTCACGTAACCAGCCGTGCTTTCATTCTGCCATTCTCTCATCATTGTCTTCCTCTCTTCGTTCTGCCTCATTCATTCTCTCTCCCAATCTCTCGTTCGTTCCCTCTCTGCCGGTCGTCCTCGCGCTCTCGTTCCCTCTCTGCCCCGAGGCACAAGATGGCGACCCGTAATGTGGCACAAAAAATTCACGGCTCAGCCTCTGGAGGGAGCGGGGAGACGAGGCCGGGTGCGGGGGGGAGGGGGAAATGAGGGGGGCAGTGGGGGGGGGCAGTAGGGGCGGGGAGGGTTACATAACCGTACTGGGTAGTCCTTCCACGCACCAGCATCAGCGGCTCACTCCCCCCACTCTCTCTTATCATCGTACATCTGTCCACCACTCTCTCCACCGCTCTCTCTCCAACGCTCTCTCTCCAACGCTCTCTCTCCACTGCTCTGTCCTCTCTCTGTCCACCACTCTCTCCACCGCTCTCTCTCCAACGCTCTCTCTCCAACGCTCTCTCTCCACCGCTCTGTCCTCTCTCTGTCCACCGCTCTCTCCAACGCTCTCTCCACCACTCTCTCTCCACCGCTCTGTCTCTGCTGCTCTCTCTCCACCGCTCTCTCCACCACTTTCTCCTCTCTCTCTCTCCACCGCTCTCTCTCCACCGCTCTCTCTCCACCGCTCTCTCTCCACCGCTCTCTCCACCACTTTCTCCTCTCTCTCTCTCCACCGCTCTCTCTCCACCGCTCTCTCTCCACCACTCTCTCTCCACCGCTCTCTCTCTACTGCTCTCTCTCCACCGCTCTCTCCACCACTTTCTCCTCTCTCTCTCTCCACCGCTCTCTCTCCACCGCTCTCTCTCCACCGCTCTCTCCTCTCTCTTTCATGCTCAGTGTCGCTTTTTGTTTGTTTGTTCTGCCGTCCCTTCATCCCTCTTTGCCTCTTTGCTGCCCCCGCCCCTCTCTCGCTCCCTCCCTCTCCATATATCTTTCATGTCTTCTCATTCACTCCCTCCCTCTCTCTCCTACTCCCTCCCTCTCTCTCCCACTCTCTCCCTCTCTCTCCCACTCTCTCCCTCTCTCTCCCACTCCCTCCCTCTCTCTCCCACTCTCTCCCTCTCTCTCCCACTCTCTCCCTCTCTCTCCCACTCTCTCCCTCTCTCTCCCACTCTCTCCGTGTCTCATTCGCTTCTTGTCCTCGCTCTGCCTCTGGGTTTCTCTCTCTCTCTCACGTTCTTTCACTTTCCCCATTTATCCTGCCCTCTCTATCTCTCTCTCGCTCTGCCTGCCTCTTGTTCACGGAACTTCACTCGACTACGTGTGTGCTGAAATACAGCTAGAGTCGGGTGGAATGGGGTGGAGAGTCTAGAAAACCTAGACTCGAATCTAGATTTGAAGTTGTCGTGACTGCAGGGATCCATACTCTTTGGTTCTTTCGGTAAAGTCACGTAGGTAGAAAATAAAATAAATGTATTTTATTTTAATACATTTATTTTATGTTAATACATTTATTTAATTTATACCTACGTGACTTTACCGAAAAAACCAAAGAGTTTGGTACCTAGACTGGAGTGGTTTGAGAGTTTTGTGCACGGTTGAACTGAGACCTAATTTCATTGTCTATTTCATCACCCTTTGCTCTCCACATCAGCACCACGGACAGCGCCCTCCACCCTTTGCTCTCCACATCAGCACCACGGACAGCGCCCTCCACCCTTTGCTCTCCACATCAGCACCACGGACAGCGCCCTCCACCCTTTGCTCTCCACATCAGCACCACGGACAGCACCCTCCACCCTTTGCTCTCCACATCAGCACCACGCAGAGCGCCCTCCACCCTTTGCTCTCCACATCAGCACCACGGACAGCGCCCTCCACCCTTTGCTCTCCACATCAGCACCACGGACAGCGCCCTCCACCCTTTGCTCTCCACATCAGCACCACGGACAGCGCCCTCCACCCTTTGCTCTCCACATCAGCACCACGGACAGCACCCTCCACCCTTTGCTCTCCACATCAGCACCACGGACAGCGCCCTCCACCCTTTGCTCTCCACATCAGCACCACGGACAGCGCCCCACACCCTTTGCTCTCCACATCAGCACCACGGACAGCACCCTCCACCCTTTGCTCTCCACATCAGCACCACGGACAGCGCCCCACACCCTTTGCTCTCCACATCAGCACCACGGACAGCGCCCTCCACCCTTTGCTCTCCACATCAGCACCACACAGAGCGCCCTCCACCCTTTGCTCTCCACATCAGCACCACGGACAGCGCCCTCCACCCTTTGCTCTCCACATCAGCACCACGGACAGCACCCTCCACCCTTTGCTCTCCACATCAGCACCACACAGAGCGCCCTGCCCTCCCCCACTCTCCCTCTAAACTGCACAGACGTCTGCACCGTCCATGCGGATAATCCGATATGACTGCCCCTATGGGGTCCAAGACAAGAATAAACGACCAGCAGCCGGAGATGTAATTGTCCACGTTTTTTTGGCGACGACCGATAATGATAATCATGAAGATGACGATGCTAGTTATGATGATACTAGTGATAATGAAGGTAATGACGATGGTGGTGATGATGACGATGGTGGTGGTGGTGGTGGTGATGAAGATGACGGTGCGCTCGGTGGCTTTGGAGCTCTGGAATTCTCTACAGCAGCTGTGTCCCGACAGTGGCACAAATCCACCGGTCCACTGAACCTAATGAAGTATAGTTTTTGGTTGTGATAAGGCAGAATTGGTCGCGATGGCTAGGGTTAGGGTCTAAAGTCAGGGTCAGAATAAAGGTCTAGGGTTAGGGTTTAGTGTCAGGGTTAGAGCTAGGAAAGCATCAGGATGAGTGTGAGCAATATCTGCTGCTGCTGTTGCTGCTGCTAGGAGGTGACACGCGGGCTGTGTGAGGTCACGGATCCGTCACCCCGCTCAATCCGGGAGGAGGGTTTGTAACCCTCCGCCCCCACCGCACGCGGATCAGTCTCTGAGTACCTCCCGAATAAATCGTGTGCCGACGCCACTGCTGATGATGCAATGCTGCTGCGTTGGCAGTGGCGTAGAGGCACTGACAACAGCAAATCTCAACACGTTCTTCAATCACACTGTGTATGGATGTTGCTGAACTTCTTTCGCACCGTACGTAGTCAGCCGCGCTAATCGGAGGTGCGGGGAAGACAACAATCTAAACGCAAGAAGAAGATCTACAGAAATGAGTTTACAATCTAGATTTAAAACTGCATAGCTGTAAGAGCGTTCCAGACGGTCGCAGAAGCGCATCACTGTGTGTGGGGGGCCTTAAAATGAAATAAATAATAGGCGACGTTTCGAATAATGGTCCTTTTTCATGGCGCATGCAATGGGGAATGACCCCTTTCTTGCTTTAGGATCTCGAATATAGATGTGCTTCCTTTGTTTGACGAAATTTCACTCCGGCCACGCGCCGCGAGGATCATCAAACGAGAAGCGGCACGGGAGGCTGCGTCAGCCAACCGCGACAGCGTCACGGTGTCCCAGCTCCAGGGCAATACAGTCAACGCCTCCACGTCACCCGTCCAGCCATTCCGAACGTGCAGAAGATGTTTATATTCTTAGGGTTTTTTTTCGGTAAAGTCACGTAGGTAAAAATTTTTATAAAAAGTAAAATAAAATAATAAATCACGACGTTTCGGAGGCAACACAAGCTTCCGTCTTCAGGTGGAACCGTCACAGCACGCTCGCTGTATCAAGTAAAGAGACATTCCAAGAGACCCGTCCTTGTATATATACTGGTTGAGGGTGGGAGGAGCCAAGGCAGGCAATATTTTGCTGTCTTTTCTTGGATTTTCTGTTTACACTTAGTCACATATTCACTTTAAGATGTTTTTTGTTCATGTTTTTTTTGTTTGTTGCGGTTGCACCCGATTCAAGAGCCGAATGACTCACAGGGCTATACCTAATAAATGAACTTGAACAAGGGTTTATTAAAGGTTAACAATAACACACACACAAGGGTACACAACTCCCAGGGGCTAGGGGTCCTACTCTGAGTCCTGGTCCCTGCCGGCTAGCTCCGGTCTCTCTCTCTCGTGTCGGATCGGGGACTCTGCCGACTCCACCGAGCGGAGAGAGAAGCACCTCTACGGCTACTACCACCGGCTTCTCCCCAGACTCACCACTCGATCCTCTCTCTCTACCCCCTGGTTCCCTCTTCACCCTTCCTACTCTACCCGTTCACACAGTGACCCCGCTTACGTCACGGGGTCTCCCTTAAGCACCCGAGGAGACGTGACGTCATCGCACTGAACGGCACACCTGACGTCACGTCCACATTTTACTCCTCTACATAGGTAAGGTAAGAAGGGGGAGGGGAAAGGGGGGAAAGAGAGGGGGGGGGGGGATGGGGGGGGCTACGTGAGCGCTATGGGGAGAGAGGAGTTGAGGCTGAGGGCGGGGGGGGGGGGGGGGCTGGAAGTGGGAGGTCTGGGAATGCGAGGGGGGAGGGGAAATTAACACGGAAAAATTGAGTAGTAGTACCCGGCAGATATGATAGACAACAACCGTGAAGCAGTTACGGTTTTACCTGGTTAATAACATCCTTCCAATGATTGCTTGTGTTGCAATCGAAACGTCGTGATTTGCTTTATTTTCATGTATTTCTACCTACGTGACTTTACCGAAAGAACCACAGAGTATGGCCTTAACCGACTGCAGGGGCAAGTGCTGTTAGCCGAGCACCAACAAAAAGCTCGGCACGACACACGCCAGGGTGGGTGGGTGGCCAGCACCTCGCTTGGCCGCTTTTGTCTCCCGAGTGCCGATGTTTACACACCGCCAACAGGCCCTCGTCTGAGGCTGTTTCGATCTGGGGGAGGCCCAGGACCGCTTCAGATGATCGTGACTGAGGTGAGTGGCCGTGAGCGGGAATCGAACTCGGGCCTGCGAGTTCGTAGCGCAGCACGCTGACCGCTGCACCACCGCTCCCCACACCTCTATACACTTGAGCTGCACCTCCGATGAGCATGGTTGGCTACATATGGTGCGAAAGAAGTTTAACGTGCATACACATACCTACCGACCTGACAGACACGCGCACACCTGTACACACCTGCATACGTGTGACACACACGTGCATACACATACCTACCGACCTGACAGACACGCGCACACCTGTACACACCTGCATACGTGTGACACACACGTGCATACACCTGCATACACCCCGACACACGCGGGCGCACGTGCAATGTCCAGGTGGAGCTGTTCGGGGCTCTGCTTCCGGAAACTATTCCGTGAGAAAGTGAAGCGCTGGCTGCAGCGAGCCACCGTCGCCGCATCAGGCGCATTTGGACACTCCCGATAGATACACTTGCCAGGCCTGTCGTGTCTATGCAGATGTGCCAAGTCTATCCAGGTGTGGCAGGTCTATCCAGGTGTGGCAGGTCTATCCAGGTGTGTGACCATCATCACCACCATCATGGCCGTCATCACCACCATCACCATCATAACCACCATAATCATAACCACCATCATAACCACTATCATCACTAACATCACCACCATCACCACCATCATCGTCATCACCACCACCACCATCATCATTACCATCACAACCACTATCATCATCATTACCACCATCATCATCACCCCCATCATGGCCATCATCACCACCATCACCATCATATCCACCATCATAACCACTATCATCACTAACATCACCACCATCATCGTCATCACCACCACCATCATCATTACCATCATAACCACTATCATCATCATCATCACCATCATGGCCATCATCACCATCATCACCAACATCACCAACATCACCACCATCATCATCGCCATCATCATAACCACTAGCATCACCAACATCACCACTACCACCATCATCATTGCCATCACCACCATCATCATTGCCATCACCACCACGTGGTTGAGGTCAGAGATGCGAGGAAACCAGGGTAGCAGAACGGGAGTGGAGGGAGGGGCGAGAGGTGGGGTGGGTGAGAGGGGAGAGGGATGAGAGGGGAGGGGTGAAGCACTTGGGGCGGGGGGGGGTGTTGACCTTTTAACGCTTCGTAGAAAATCACACACATCCACACACATACACACACATACACACACACACATCCACACACATACACACACATACACACACACATACACACTCAAAAAGACAAAGACCACCCGCATAGCCTTAACAGACTGTAGGGGCAAGTGCTGTTAGCGAGCACCTATAAAGGCCGGCACGGCACGCGATGGGGTGGCCAACACCACGCCCGGCCGCCTTTGTCTCCTCGGTGGCGATGTTTACACATCGCACCAGGTACTCATTTGAGGCTGAGTCGACCTAGGGGAGGAGGCCCAGGACCGCTAACCGCTACACCACCGCTCCCCACACACACACATTAACACACACATACACACCAACTCACACACACATGAACTCACACACATACACACTAACTCACACACACATGAACTCACACACATACATACACACTAACTCACACACAGACTAACTCACATACAAACGAGAGCACACTCACACATACACACTAGCTCACACACACTCACACAACAACCGCCGTTCACTACAAAGTGCCAGTGACGTCACCACGGCGCTTGTGCCAGGCTAGGTGCACTTTGAGGTCACGTGAAGCGTCGAAGGCTCCCTGTTGGCAGAAGGTCAAGGGACAGACCCAGGTGCCAGGGGTTGACCGACTGAGATGCCTGGCAGACTCAGCTATATATGTAAGGCCCACTAAGCTCCAAGTTATACATCTAATGGGCCTTACCTGGTATACAGATCTGGCCACATATGATAGCTCGACGAAGTGGCGTATCACGTGCAAATGGATATCAGCCCAATACTCTAAAACGCGTGACGTTGATTCTGAATAAGGAGGGAAAAGCCGGAGGCGTCGGAGACAAATCCACACGACCACAGAAATAAATAGCGTGCAAACTTCAAATATACAGCAGCAGGCGTCAGGGTCCGGGTCGAGCCCCCGACCTCGTGTACACCAGGCGAGGTAGTTAACATCTCGCCACTGCGGCACCGTGTCTGGTGGACCCAGTAGACTGAATGCCCCTCCCCCAACCACACCCCCCCACGCCCCCCACTCTGAGAGCCTGCGGAGAGAGAGGAAGCAGTCACCACGGCTGGCCACGTGCAAGGCATGAATGCTCACTGGGGAAGAGAGGCTGCAATTCATCGGTCGGGAGCTGGATCGGTACCGCCGGGGACTGTTGTGGAATACGGGAGATCTGCTAGACTGTTTAATGGAGCTTGTCACCGTGAGGGGGTGTGTGGGGGGTGGATTAGTCCTCTACTTGCGGAAGGGTTGTAAGATAGATCAGCCGACAAGGAGTGGCTCTTTGTCTTTAAAAAAAAAAACGACAATGAAGGGAGTAGCATGTGAGCGTGGCGGGGTGAGGTTTGGTTGGAGCCGGCGAATCGCAGGACGTCACCGACTCGCCCCTCCTGAGCCTCCTCCTCTTCCTCCTCCTCCTCCTCTTCCTCCTCCTCCTCCTCAGGCGCGTCTTGGGTAAAGTGCTAGCGTCGTAAATATCCCACGGAGGTCACGAGCAATGCCCGAGCAGTCGGTGCACGAGTGATGGGAAGGCGTGGGCCGGAGCAGCTCGATATTGGCGCGCGCGACTCCGATTAGCGCGCTTGGCTACGTATTGTGCGAAAGAAGTCTCAACGTAGAGCACGTACGTCATGGTGGGCGGGAGGGGGGAGGGCTGCTCTCTCGTCGCCGGGTGGCATCGACAAACGTCTTGGGTACGTGCCTGCTTTTAAACTAAGGCTGGGCTACAGTGAAGCAAAAGAGCGAACGTGAGCCCATCTCGCCCCACCCCACACGCAGACACACACGCGGGTCTGTCCGCTGACCGTCCGCTGCTCGTCTGTAAGGCGCGCCTGTTATCGCGTTCGGACGGAAAATGTCCTGGTCTCAGCCGAGGGAGGGAAATGGGTTACGTTTCAGCACTGTGCAGTGCCGGATGATGCTAGTAGCAAAAGTAGCTACAGATGTAGTGGCTACGGGCCCCGCACTTTCAAGGGCCCCGCGCTAAATGCTTTCAAGCTATGAATTCTGCTTCAGTGATTCTGCACTTGCTCTATTATTATAGTACTACACTGCCTTCAATTTTTATGAAGGACTGGGTGTTTAAGGTTAGCGCTTTGTCGTATTATCTGGCTGTATTGCAAAAAAAAAATACAATTACTTTACTATGCAAGTTAAAAAAATTTGTGTTTTAATATATTTTAGGGCCCCTTTATAACAACATATGCTACAGCCCCCCCCCCTCCCCGCACCAGCTGAATCCGGCACTGGGGCTGTGGCTCATGCAGCTGCTGTTGCTGCACTGAGCAGCAAGTCCAGACTTGAGAAAGAAAGAAAACAAAACCCCTTGGCTGACTCAGGAGGAGATGTCTCTCAGACAGAAGGCGTCAGGTCCATTCTCAACGCTCACAATATCTAGCAGCGGAGTTATTTTTTTTTTGCTGAGAGGATCGGGGAGCTGTTTGGTGCTGCGAGGATCAGAATCAGAATCGCTATTTATCGTGGATAAAATCCGATGAGCTGTGAAGCGCTTCTTCACACACGGGGGTCAGAACGTCACAACAACAATACAAAAAACAAACAATAGCAGTCCAGAGTATAGGAAAGGAAAGTCAATAAATGAAAACAGAAAATAAAGTCAAAACGTTCACGTCTCACGAGGACATTCATTGCATTGCTTGGGCCAGGCAGAAAAAAACAACAGCAAAAATAGCCCCACGTCACACCAAGCCAACAGACAGGAACCCGCAATAAAGTTGCCCGCTAAAATTTTACATAATGTTTATATTTTTATTATTTTAGAATTTCCCTTCTACGTGACTTTACCGAAAGAACCAGGAAAATGAATCCCTGCAGTCACGAAAGCTTTAAATCGAAATTTAAATAATATTTTATAATGTATCATTTTTATTATTTTATTGTTTTCCTTCTACGTGACTTTACCGAAAGAACCAAGAAGATGAATCCCTGCAGTCACGAAAGCTTTAAATCGAAATTTAAATACTATTTTATTATGTATCATTTTTATTATTTTATTATTTCCCTTCTACGTGACATTACCGAAAGAACCAGGAAAATGAATCCCTGCAGTCACGAAAGCTTTAAATCGAAATTTAAATAATATTTTATTATGTATCATTTTTATTATTTTATTATTTCCCTTCTACGTGACTTTACCGAAAGAACCAAGAAAATGAATCCCTGCAGTCACGAAAGCTTTAAATCGAAAATCAAAATTTAACTAACGGAATCGGTAATAGGATGAGTTTGCTGCGGAAACGCGACTGCTTTCGACACTTGCCGAACGAACGCGGACACCTGCGGAAAAAAAAGAGCTTGATAGCTCATCGGATTCCTCCAAGACGAATACATATTCTGATGACCATTGCGACGTCTTTGTCTCACGACTGCTGGTGTTAACACACTGCAACACGTGCTCATTTAAGGCTGACTCCACCTAAGCGAGGCTCGGGACCGGTTGAGTTATATTTGCTACTGATGTTTCGCCGTGACCAGGAATTGAACTCAGGCCCCGGGCTCACAGGCACAGATTTACACGCGCAAACATTCATACATACAAACACTTACGCGTTCCCATCTACACATACATACACAGCCAATACATACTTGCATACAAAGACAAGGGTCCTCCGTATACTTGAAGGCCAGCACGGCACACGAGGGGGTGGGTGGTCAACACCAACACCGGCCGCCTTTGTATCCCTAGTGCCAATGTTTACACATCGCGACCAGGTATTCATTTGAGGCTGAGTCGACTTAGGGGAGGCCCAGGACCGGTGCAGATAATCGTCACTGGTGTTGGCCGGGTTCATAGCGCAGCTCGCTAACCACTGCGCCACCGCTCCTCTCACACGCACCTCACCCCTCCTGTCCTCCCCCAACAAAGATGCCCCGTATAGCCTTAACAGACTGTAGGGGCAAGTGCTGTTAGCGAGCCCCCCCCCCCCCACACTCCCTGCACGCCACAGCCACAACGCCTCAAACCAATGCTCTGTCACACTCTTCTCTCAGACAAAGATCCCCCGTATAGCCTTGACAGACTGTCGGGGCAAGTGCTGTTCGCGATCAGCACCTATGAAGGCCGGCACGATACGCGAGGGAGTAGGTGGCCTGCACCACGCCCGACCGCCTTTGTCTCTCTGAGTGGCGATGTTTACACACCGCACCGTGTACTCATTTGAGGCTGAGTCGACCTAGGGGGAGGCCCAGGAGCGGTTCAATTAATCGCCACTGGTGTTGTTGGCAGTGAGTGGAAATCGAACTCGGGTCGCCAGGTTCGTCGCGCTAACGGCTCCAACAAAGATCCCCGTGTAGCCTTAACAGACTGTGGGGGCAAGTGCTGTTAGCGAGCACCTATGAAGGCTGGAACGGTACACGAGGGGGTGGGTGGGCCAGCACCATGCCCGACCGCCTTTGTCTCCCTAGCGGCGATGTTTACACACCGCACCAGGTACTCATTTCAGGCTGAGTCGACCTAGGGGAGGCCCAGGACCGGATCAGATAATCGTCACTGGGTGTTGGCCGTGAGCGGGAATCGAACCCGGGTCGCCGGGTTCATAGCGCAGCGCGCTAACCGCTACACCACCGCTCCCCACTCTCTCCAACACACACACACACGCACCCTGCCTCCTACACGCACAGAACACACACACATTCAGTTGCCCCCTTACACGTACACACACATTCAACAACGCACCTCTCACACAATGATCTCTGTCTCACACAAAGGCAAAGCTCCCCCGTGTAGCCTTAACGGGCTGTTGGGGCAAGTGCTGTTAGCCGTCGCCTATGAAGGCCGGCAAGGCACACGAGGGGGTGGGTGGCCAGCACCACGCCCGACCGCCCTTGTCTCTCTGAGTCGACCTCGGGGAGGCCCAGCACCGGTTCAGATAGTCGTCACCGGTGTTGGCCGTGATTGTGGATCGAACTCGGGTCGCCGGGTTCGTAGCGCAGCGCGCTAATCGCTACACCATCACTCCCACACACATCATACGCCACACACGTCTCTCTCTTTTTCAAACACACACACACAGACACCACAGAAACACACCTCTCTCTCAAACACATGTATGTCTCTCTTACACACGTCTCAATCTCACACACATCTCTCTCACGCACACACACACATCTCTCTTTCGCTCACACACACACTCCGTACACACACACACCCCACACACACACGCACACCCCCCCCCACACACACGCACACACACCCCACACACACACACCCACCCCCCACACGCGCACACCCCACGCACACACACCCCACACACCCCCACACACCCCACACACACACACCCCACGCACCCCCCCACACACACACCACACACCCCACACACACCACACCCCACACACACGCACACCCCCCACACACACACACCCCACGCACACAACACACACCCCACGCACACACCCCACACACACCCGACACACACCACACACACAAGCACACACCAGACACATCCCACGTACACACACCCCACGCACACACACCACACACACACCCCAGGCACACACACCCCCCACACACACACACCACACACACGCACACCGCACACATACCACACACACACCACACACTCACACACACGCACACCACACGCACACCACACACACGTACACTGCACACACACCACACACACATGCACACCATACACACGCACACCACATACACGCACTCCGCACACACACGCACACCACACACACACACCACACACCCACACACACGCACACCGCACACACCACACACACGCACACCGCACACACACCACACACACCACACACACCCACACCGCACACACCACACTCCCCACACACACACCCCACACACCCCACACACCCACACCCCACGCACACACACCACACACGCACACCCCGCACACACACACACCCCACACACACCCCCACACACGCACACCACACACGCACACCACACACACACACACACCACACACACCCCCCAAACACACCCCACGCACACCACACACACACACCCCCACACACCACATACACCCCCCACACACACACCGCACACACCACGCACACACACCCCCCACACACACACCCCACACACACTCCACACACCCCACACACACACCCCACACGCACACCACACACCCCACACACACCCCCCACACACACACACCGCACACACACGCACACCACACACACACACCACACACACACACCCCCCACACACACACACACCACACACACACACACACCACACACGCACACACGCGCACACCACACACACACCACACACACACCACACACACACCCCCCAAACACACCCCCCACACACACACCACACACACACACACCCCCACACACCACACACACCCCCCACACACACACCACACACACCACGCACACACCCCACACACACACCCCACACACACTCCACACACCCCACACACACACCCCACACGCACACCACACACCCCACACACACCCCACACACACCGCACACACGCACACCACACACACTCCACACACCCCACACACACCACACACACACACACCCCACACACACACACACACCACACACGCACACCACACACACACACACACCCCACACACCACACACACACCCCACACACACCACACACACCCCACACACACGCACACCACACACACACCCCACACACCACACACACACCACACACACACCCCACACACACCCCCCACACACGCACACCACACACACACCACACACACCCCACGCACACACACCCCACACGCACACGCACACCACACACACACCCCACACACACCCCACACGCACACCACACACGCACACCACACACGCACACCACACACGCACACCACACACACACCACACCCCACACACACAGCACACACACACCCCCCACACACACACCCCCCCACACACACCACACACACACACACCCCACACGCACACGCACACCCCACACGCACACCACACACACACCACACCCCACACACACAGCACACACACACCCCCCACACACACACCCCCCCACACACACCCCCCCACACGCACACGCACCCCACACGCACACCACACACACCACACACCCCACGCACACCACACACACACCACACACACACACCCCCCACACACACACACACACCCCACACACACCCCACACACCCACACACACCACACCACACCCACACGACGTCTCACCGGGGTTCAGGAACGGCAGCGGCGCCGCTGAGGCGAGGGCCGGGCCCGCCAGAGTCGCGACGAGGAGACGCAGCCGCATCTCGGTACCGAGCAGCAGCAGCAGCAGCAGCAGCTCCACCATCATCTCGCCCAGCACCACCACCACCACCACTAACCACCACCCACCGCTAACCACCGAACGACGCGAAATGAATAATCAGCCGGCAATTGCCCCGCTGATCCGCTCCGCGCCAGCGACTTGCGGGGAGCTGTCTGTGGTACCGCGACGACAACAATCGGCTACGAGGGCGGATGCGCTGTCCCAGAATTCATCGCAGACTCTGCCACCTCTGCTGCTGCTGCTGCTGCACCGTCTACGTAATCGTCTTCTTCATCATCATCATCATCTTCTGCCGCTGCTGCTTTATCATCAGTTAGCAGCGGCTGCTGATGTAGCCGCTGCAGCAGCAGCAGCAGCGACGGCGGTGGTGGTGGTGGTGGTGGTGGTTGTATCTTGCCAAGATGATTTCAAGCGGAGGACCGACTGCAGTTGTGCTGTGTGGCATCGTAAGGATGGAGGATTTTGTTGTCGTCGTCGATCGTGAGATTTGATTTATCTTCGGGTACACAATTATAATGAACAATGATGTCAGCAGCAGCAGTAGCCGTGTTAGCAATACATGGCAGAGACGGCAACGCTACAATGTTCAAATAATCACCAATAAATAAAGAAATCATCGAACGAAAATGAGATCACCGGTGAAATAATAACGTGACATTGATGACAATTTCATTCCAATATTTAACGATCTGACGTAACAAAAACAAAACGTGGAATTTGAGAATATTTATATATTTAGATTTTTCTCATATCACACCGAAACAATTCGTCGGCATTTTTCAGTGGAATACATTTTTAAAAACGCAAATCTATCGAGAGAAGCCGCCGCCGCCGCTACTGCTGCTGCTGCTCCTGTACGCGTTCCGTCTACGCTGCTCGGCTTGGATGAGGAGGACGAGACGCGGGGAGATGCGCTGAGGGAGATGCCGATCCCGACGCCATCTTAGCGGTGCATTAAGGGAGATGATGCTCTCCCTGTAGCTCTCTCTCTCTCGCTCTCTCTCTCGCTCTCTCCCTGTCGCTCTCTCCCTGTCGCTCTCTCTCTCGCTCTCTCTCTCGCTCTCTCTCTCGCTCTCCCCGCGTCATCCCTCCCCCCCCCCCACCGCTCTCTCCTCTCTCCCTCTCTGCTCTCTCGCCTCGCGAGCGTCTCACCCCCCTCCCCCTCTCTGTCGCTATTTCTCTGTTCCTTCCGTCTCTCTCTCTCCCCCCTCTCTCTCTTTCTCTCTCTCTGTGTGTTCCCTTCGTGTCTTCTGCTCCTCTCGCTTCGCTCTCCCTATCGCTTCGCGTCTCTCTGTCCCCCCCCCCCCATCTCTCTCTCCGCTGCCTATCTCTCATCCACTCTCTCTCCCTTAAATATCTTCCGTTTCTCTCTCTCTCTCTCTTACATATCTCATTTCCGCTCTATTGATCTCTGTCGTCTCTCCTGCTTATCTCTTGCTGATCTCCCTTGCCTTATCTCTCTCTTTTTTTACGATCAGTGGAAACAAGAAGATGCTCGGTGTAGTCGGCACTTTGCTTCGTTCATCATTTCGTTTTTTTTATTTTATTTTTTAAATAATTACTTTGCTTTATGTAAACCCCCACCTCTCGCTCACTCTCTCGCTCACTCTCTCGCTCACTCTCTCGCTCACTCTCGTTCTGCACGCAGCCCTTCTCGCAGTCCGACGGCCTCCGACGGGTAGCTCATGTCAGCATGCAGAGCTCCCCGTCATCTGCCACCGAGCACACGGCCTCCTCCATCGCCCACTGCTCCTTGAAGGCCGGCACTGCGTGGGTCAGCCGCGCCGCATGGCGGAACTCCAGCCCACACACCCTGGGGGCTCCGACCAGAGCGCGGAAGATGCCCAGGCTGCTGGCCGGACGTTTCCCCTTCCAGGGCCACCTTCCTCGCCCTGTGCATGGCGAGCTTGGCGTAGCCGACGAGCACGTTGACCAGCCCCTGAAGATGTTGGGGTCCTTCGCCCTTTTGGTATCCAAAGATGAGGACCGTCGGGGAGAAGTGGAGGATGAACCTTAGGAGGATGTTTTTGAGGACCTTGAACAACAAGTCCAGGCTCTTGCACTCCACGTATTGGTGCGCCACCGTCTCCAATTTACCGCAGAACCGGCACTCCGGGGACGTGTCGGTGAAGTGCGCCAGGGAGGCGTTGGTGGTGACGGTGCCGTGGGCGATGCTCCAGCTGAGGTCGCCGATGCGGTTGTACGTCGGGCTGGAGTAGAGTTGCCTCCAGCGAGGCCTCTCCGGAGAGATGCAGGGTAGCAGGGCTTTCCTCCAGGCATGGTCCTTGTACGCTCCTCAGGGTGTCCTGTTGGTGAAACCGCACCATGTAGGAGTAGAGCACCTTCCTCTTTACATTTGCGAAGGCCACCTCCGGTAGGTTTTCCAGCCGGCACAGGTTGTGATCCGCCTTCGCTTGTCGGCATTGGCGATGCAGTGGTACGACGGAGAGCTCCGGTGGAGGGGGACCGAGAGGGGCCTCGTCATCCCCAACGCCGATGGGGGGGGGGGGGGGTGGCGTTCTCCCCGCTGCCGCTGAGAAGGCCCCCTTGGCTTCGGCAGCCACCCGGAGCGACTGCAGCTCCCTGTCTTTGCGGCCATCACAGCTGGTCCGAGCCACCGGCCCCGTGTTCCAGGCACCACCAGATCTCCCGTCCTGGTGAGCCGCGCATTGGTGAGGCGCCTCTCCGTGCCGGGGGGTGGCGGTGGTGGACGGCAGCTTTGTCTGCGGGTTCCTGAGGATCGGTTCGAAGAGCAGATCTTCGGCCAATCGCGGCTGGTTCATCCTCCTGACGGCGAGGGAGCTCCATGTCTGCAGGACGCTCCTGTAGAAAGGTGGCAGCAGCTGTCCCAGTGGGAGGCCCTGCAGGTCCAAGTAGAATAGTTTGTTTGGAGCACTGCAGACCCCCCCCCCCCCCCAGCTGTTTGAGTAGGAAGGAGGCCGTGACGCTCCAGGCCGGTGCAGGGGTGGTGGCGTGCAGGAACTTGCGCGGCCTGCAGTCGGAAGGTGGCCAGCTGACTCCGCACGCACACCGGCCCGTGACCGCCCTAGTCCAGTTGGCAGGGACAGGATCCCAGCCGCGACCCGGTGTCCTCGAGCCCAACCAGAAGAAGTCGAGGACTCGCTTCTGAAGCGCGTTGACGAGGCTCATGGGGGGGGGGGGTGGGGGGGGGCGGTGCAGGGAGAAGAGTCGGTGCCACAGCATGGACGTCACCAGCTGGTTCACCACCACCTCTCTCCTCGTCTGTCTGCCACTCTTCCCTCTCCCAGTCGCTCCACATCTCCGTCTCTCTCTCTCTCGCTTCCTCTTCGTACAATGCGTCCATGTGCATCCACTGCTGGATAAGGACCTCCCCACGCCTTGCAGGGGCGTGGTTCATGGTGGTGGTGGCGGCTATTTGACCATACGCATTGATGGAGGTGGCGAGGACACACGTGAGGAGCATAGCAAGTACTGTACAACAAAACCATCGATTTGTGCTTCACTGCCCTGTGTTGCTCGTCACGTTGCGTAAACCTCCTCATCCCCCCCCGCCCCTCCCCCCCCTCCTCCGGAAGAGCCTATAGCAACCTGGCATGCACGCCAGTGGTGGTGTCCAGTCCATGCAAGCACCATCCAGGCTCACACCCGCTGAGCTTGCGAGACCTCGCGAGACCTGTGGATGCCTTCCCTGTCATTGCCCGCAGGCGCTTGAGCCCCCAGCCCCCACTCCCCCCCCCGTGTTCATTGGGGTTGTGAACGGGGACGTACGTGGAAGCGTGGTTGGGGTGGGAGTGGGGAGATATTATTAAAATGCGACGGCTGAAATAAAACAAGTAAAGGATGTGAACCTCGCGACGTGAGAAAAAATAAATGATTTCGCTCCCAGCACGAGCGCGACGTCGATGATATCGCAGCCGCCCTGAAAGGAAGCGCCGAGCGGAGAAGGGAAACCACATCGCAGGTTTGTGATCGGAATAAGTAGTCACCACCCCCCCCCCCTTCTCTCTGTTGACTCTCCCCCTTCATCTCTCCCTCCTCTGTCTCGTCCATCTCTCCTCCATCTCCTTCCCTCTCTCGCTCCCCACCCTCCTCTCTCTACCCCCCTCTCCCCCACCGATCCCTATCGCCCTCTCCCCCTCCCCTCTTTCCCACCATACCCCTCCCCTCAACCCCCTTCACGCTATCCCCCTATCTCCCTCCCCCCTTACCCACCTCTCCCCCCATACCCCTCCCCTCAACCCTCTCCCCCCCCCTCCCCCCTACCCCCCTCTCCCCCCATACCCCTCCCCTCAACCCCCCTCCCCCTATCCCCCCTCTCCCCCTCCCCCCCTCTCCCCCCATACCCCTCCCCTCAACCCCCCTTCACGCTATCCCCCTCTCCCTCCTCCCCCCTCCCCCCTCTCCCCCCATACCCCTCCCCTCAACCCCCCTCCCCCTATCCCCCCTCTCCCCCTCCCCCCCTCTCCCCCCATACCCCTCCCCTCAACCCCCCTTCACGCTATCCCCCTCTCCCTCCTCCCCCCTACCCCCCTCTCCCCCTCTCCCCCCATACCCCTCCCCCCAGCCCCCTCCCTCCCCCCCCATCCCCCCCCTCCCCCCGGCGGCGCGTGCCCGTCTCGAGGCGCGTGCACACCCGGAATATGGAGCAGCGCGCGCCGCGGGTGACGTCACCCGGCATCCGCGGCCCGGAGGAACACAAGGACAAAGGTCACCCGCGCGGCCCTTGACAGCGGGAGCAAAGTGCCGTCAGCGAGTCGCGGCACCGATGAAGGCCGCTGGCACCGTGGCACACGAGGGGGTCGGGGGGGGGGGGGGTGGCCAGCAACCACGCCCGGCCGCCTTTGTCTCCCGACACACCGCACCGCGGGTACTCATTTGAGGCTGAGTCGACCTAGGGGATGAGGCCCGGGACCGGCGCAGATAACGGCCGCGCTCACCGCTGCGCCACCGCTCCCCCCCACACACTGTACACATACAGTACACATACAGTACATGTAAATGCATAATCTGCCGGGCTCTATCCACGTGACCGCCACGATCCGTCTCGCTCCCTGGCACGCGAGCTCATCTCACCCGCTCCGTCTCCTCGTGGTCAACTGCTCAGAGAGAGAGAGGACGACTCGGAGAGAGAGAGAGGACGACTCAGAGAGAGAGGACGACTCAGAGAGAGAGGGGACGACTCAGAGAGAGAGGACGACTCAGAGAGAGGACGACTCAGAGAGAGAGGACGACTCAGAGAGAGAGAGGACGACTCAGAGAGAGAGGACGACTCAGAGAGAGAGGGGACGACTCAGAGAGAGGACGACTCAGAGAGAGAGAGGACGACTCAGAGAGAGAGAGGACGACTCAGAGAGAGAGGACGACTCAGAGAGAGGACGACTCAGAGAGAGAGGACGACTCAGAGAGAGGACGACTCAGAGAGAGGACGATTCAGAGAGAGAGAGGACGACTCAGAGATAGAGGACGACTCAGAGAGAGAGAGGACGACTCAGAGAGACAGAGGACGACTCAGAGAGAGAGGACGACTCAGAGAGAGAGAGGACGACTCAGAGAGAGGACGACTCAGAGAGAGGACGATTCAGAGAGAGAGAGGGCGACTCAGAGAGAGAGAGGACGACTCAGAGAGAGAGAGGACGACTCAGAGAGAGGACGACTCAGAGAGAGAGGACGACTCAGAGAGAGGACGACTCAGAGAGAGAGAGGACGACTCAGAGAGAGGACGACTCAGAGAGAGAGAGGACGACTCAGAGAGAGAGGACGACTCAGAGAGAGAGGACGACTCAGAGAGAGGACGACTCACAGAGAGAGAGAGGACGACTCAGAGAGAGAGAGAGGACGACTCAGAGAGAGAGAGGACGACTCAGCGAGAGAGAGAGAGGACGACTCAGAGAGAGAGGACGACTCAGAGAGAGGACGACTCACAGAGAGAGAGGGGACGACTCAGAGAGAGAGGACGACTCAGAGAGAGGACGACTCAGAGAGAGAGGACGACTCAGAGAGAGGACGACTCAGAGAGAGAGGACGATTCAGAGAGAGAGGACGACTCAGAGAGAGAGAGGACGACTCAGAGAGAGAGAGGACGACTCAGAGAGAGGACGACTCACAGAGAGAGAGGGGACGACTCAGAGAGAGAGGACGACTCAGAGAGAGGACGACTCAGAGAGAGAGAGGACGACTCAGAGAGAGGACGACTCAGAGAGAGAGGACGACTCAGAGAGAGAGAGGACGACTCAGAGAGAGAGGACGACTCAGAGAGAGGACGACTCAGAGAGAGAGGACGACTCAGAGAGAGAGGACGATTCAGAGAGAGAGAGGACGATTCAGAGAGAGAGGACCACTCAGAGAGAGAGGACGACTCAGAGAGAGAGGACGACTCAGAGAGAGAGGACGATTCAGAGAGAGAGAGGACGACTCAGAGAGAGAGGACGACTCAGAGAGAGAAGACGACTCAGAGAGAGAGAGGACGACTCAGAGAGAGGACGACTCAGAGAGAGAGGACGACTCAGAGAGAGAGAGGACGACTCAGAGAGAGGACGACTCAGAGAGAGAGGACGACTCAGAGAGAGGACGACTCAGAGAGAGAGGACGACTCAGAGAGAGAGAGGACGACTCAGAGAGAGAGAGGACGACTCAGAGAGAGAGAGGACGACTCAGAGAGAGAGAGGACGACTCAGAGAGAGAGAGGACGACTCAGAGAGAGAGAGGACGACTCAGAGAGAGAGGACGACTCAGAGAGAGGACGACTCACAGAGAGAGAGGGGACGACTCAGAGAGAGAGAGGACGACTCAGAGAGAGGACGACTCAGAGAGAGGACGACTCAGAGAGAGAGGACGATTCAGAGAGAGAGAGGACGACTCAGAGAGAGGACGACTCAGAGAGAGAGAGGACGACTCAGAGAGAGAGAGGACGACTCAGAGAGAGGACGACTCAGAGAGAGAGAGGACGACTCAGAGAGAGGACGACTCAGAGAGAGAGAGGACGACTCAGAGAGAGAGGACGACTCAGAGAGAGAGGACGACTCAGAGAGAGGACGACTCACAGAGAGAGAGAGGACGACTCAGAGAGAGAGAGGACGACTCACAGAGAGAGAGAGGACGACTCAGAGAGAGAGAGGACGACTCAGCGAGAGAGAGAGAGGACGACTCAGAGAGAGAGAGGACGACTCACAGAGAGAGAGAGGACGACTCAGAGAGAGAGGACGACTCAGAGAGAGGACGACTCACAGAGAGAGAGGGGACGACTCAGAGAGAGAGAGGACGACTCACAGAGAGAGAGAGGACGACTCAGAGAGAGAGGACGACTCAGAGAGAGGACGACTCACAGAGAGAGAGGGGACGACTCAGAGAGAGAGAGGACGACTCAGAGAGAGGACGACTCAGAGAGAGGACGACTCAGAGAGAGAGGACGATTCAGAGAGAGAGGACGACTCAGAGAGAGGACGACTCACAGAGAGAGAGGGGACGACTCAGAGAGAGTGTATCTCTATGAGTCTCTGTGTATCTCTGTGAGTCTCTGTGTGTCTCTATGCGTCTCTGTGTATCTCTATGAGTCTCTGTGTATCTCTATGAGTCTCTGTGTGTCTCTATGAGTCTCTGTGTATCTCTGTGAGTCTCAGTGTATCTCTATGGGTCTCTGTGTATCTCTATGAGTCTCAGTGTATCTCTATGGGTCTCTGTGTATCTCTATGAGTCTCTGTGTATCTCTATGAGTCTCTGTGTATCTATATGAGTATCTGTGTATCTCTATGGGTCTCTGTGTATCTATATGAGTCTCTGTGTATCTCTATGAGTCTCTGTGTATCTATATGAGTCTCTGTGTATCTCTATGAGTCTCTGTGTATCTATATGAGTCTCTGTGTATCTCTATGAGTCTCTGTGTATCTATATGAGTCTCTGTGTATCTCTATGAGTCTCTGTGTATCTATATGAGTCTCTGTGTATCTCTATGAGTCTCTGTGTATCTATATGAGTCTCTGTGTATCTCTATGAGTCTCTGTGTATCTATATGAGTCTCTGTGTATCTCTATGAGTCTCTGTGTATCTATAAGAGTCTCTGTGTATCTCTATGAGTCTCTGTGTATCTATATGGGTCTCTGTGTATCTCTATGAGTCTCTGTGTATCTATATGAGTCTCTGTGTATCTCTATGAGTCTCTGTGTATCTATATGAGTCTCTGTGTATCTCTATGGGTCTCTTTGTATCTCTCTGTATCTCTGTGTCTCTATGTGTCTCTGTGTGTCTCTATGAGTCTCTGTGTATCTCTATGAGTCTCTGTGTATCTCTATGAGTCTCTGTGTATCTCTATGAGTCTCTGTGTGTCGCTATGAGTCTCTGTGTATCTCTATGTGTCTCTGTGTATCTCTATGAGTCTCTGTGTGTCTCTATGTGTCTTTCTGTATCTCTATGAGTCTCTGTGTATCTCTGTGTCTCTATGAGTCTCTATGTTTCTCTGTATCTCTATGCGTCTCTGTGTGTCTCTATGTGTCTTTCTGTATCTCTATGCGTCTCTGTGTATCTCTGTGTCTCTATGGGTCTCTATGAGTCTCTGTGTATCTCTATGCGTCTCTGTGTATCTCTGTGTCTCTATGGGTCTCTATGTTTCTCTGTATCTCTATGCGTCTCTGTGTATCTCTATGCGTCTCTGTGTATCTCTATGTGTCTCTGTGTCTCTCTGTGTCTCTCTGTATCTCTATGTGTCTCTGTGTATCTCTATGTGTCTCTCTGTATCTTTGTGTCTCTATGGGTCTCTATGTGTCTCTGTGTATCTCTATGTGTCTCTATGTATCTCTGTGTCTCTATGTATCTCTATGTCTCTCTGTATCTCTATGTCCCTATGGGTCTCTATGTGTCTCTGTGTGTCTCTATGCGTCTCTGTGTATCTCTATGTGTCTCTGTGTATCTCTGTGTCTCTATGGGTCTCTATGTGTCTCTCTGTATCTCTATGCGTCTCTGTGTGCCACAATCGCATTTGCGATCGTCTCTCAACGGTTGTCCACCCTCGTCCCAGAGTATCCTCCATCGATATCACAACAACAACAACAACAAGAAGGGTGACAGTGAACAGGATTTGACGTGTCGGTGTGACGGTCATGAATCTCGCGTGTGACTCTCATTGGACACGGCGCCGAGTTGAGGCAGAGGGAGCTCACTTTGCCCGGCGGTGGTCTCGGGACGCACGGCACGCGAATCTCCAAAAGTGACCCTTCGAACTCGCTCAACAACAACGATAACAAAAGAGAGAGAGAGAGACCGGGAACGAAACATTTCTTTGGACCGGGCCATCAAACAAAGACGGTGGTGACCGCATCGCGCGGGGGCTTCTGCGGACGTCCGGAGCGTTTTTATCCTTCCGATACGAGGAAGCCACTGGAGCTAGAGCACTTTAGAATCATCCGGATTGAAAACTCATGTCTTTCAGAAGTGCTTTTCGTGTGTTTAGATCGCTGTCCTTCTCCCCGCACCAACGGTTGGCTACGCACGATGCGAGATAAGATCGAGGTGCGCTCGAAAGACGCCGTGCCAACCCGATCATGCACAGCCCTGCCAAGCCACGTGATCTCCGGGCAGAAGCTCCCGACTTCTTTTTTTTTTCATCAGAATCTTTATTTGTACTGCAGGAGAAATCCGAAAAGCTATGAAGCTCGTTTTTTCACAGCTGACCAGTAGGGGCACGGGGTCAGAACGTTATAACGATACAAAAACACCGATCGGAGTGCACTGTATAGGAAAGGTAAACATATCACTTAAATATACAACTATATATATTTAAATTTCGATTTAAAGCTTTCGTGACTGCAGGGATTCATCTTCTTGGTTCTTTCGGTAAAGTCACGTAGAAGGGAAGTAATAAAATAATAAAAATAAAACATAATAAAATAATTCTCACGACGCTTCGGCCACAACGCAAGCAGCCGTCCTCAGGTGGAGAACAGGTCCGTGACCTTACCGAAACAACCAAGAAGATATATATATTTTATTTTCTTACCAAGTAAAGCCCACTGAGCTATTAGTTTATTTTTCAGAAGCAATCTGGCCACAAATGATAGTTCAACGAAGTGGCTTATCATGCGGAAATTTATAGCAGCCAAATAATAAAAAAAAAATACTGTATCGTTGGTTAAATTTCGATTTAAAGCTTTCGTGACTGCAGGGATTCATCTTCTTGGTTCTTTCGGTAAAGTCACGTAGAAGGGAAATAATAAAATAATAAAAATAAAACATAATTCAATAATTCTCACGACGTAATGTTTTATTTTTATTATTTTATTATTTCCCTTCTACGTGACTTTACCGAAAGAACCAAGAAGATGTACCCTTGGTTCTTTCGGTAAAGTCGCGTAGGCAGAAAACAAAATCAAAATTCAAACTTTTTCGCTCTGCTGCCCAGATATGGGAGCTCCTGCCTGAACACATCGTCGGCGAAATCACCGAGTCTGGTCTTCAGGTCCTTCGAATGCCGGGCACGCACACGGGACCACCCTCCTAACTCCACCACGCTCCTTGCAGGGACAACTGAGTCTTTGAGCCTTAGCGAACCGATGACTCATATTCCGATGGGATGTGCCGATGTCTGATATGGCTGTTCTAGATTTGAAGCTTTCGTGACTGCAAGGATTCCTATTCTTAGGTTTTTTCGGTAAAGTCACGTAGTTAATAAAATAAAAATAAAAAAATAAAAAAATCACGACGTTTCGGAGGCAACACAAGCTTCCGTCTTCAGGTGGAACCGTCACAGTACGATAGCTGTATCTACGTGACTTTACCGAAAAACCTACGAATATGATATGGCTGTTGTTCACAATTGCACTCAGTAAATACCAAAAATAATGACATTGCATTCTTACGCTTAGGTTTTTTCGGTAAAGTCACGTAGGTAAAAAAAATAACTAAAGTAAAATAATAATAAATGAAAATAAATCAATAAAATCACAACGTTAACGGAGGAAGCTTGTGTTGCCTCCGAAACGTCGTGATTTTATTGATTTATTTTCATTTATTATTATTTTACTTTTGTTATTTTTTACCTGCGTGACTTTACCGAAAAAACAAAGAGTATGAATCCTTGCAGTCACGAAAGCTTCAAATCTAGAATTAAATTGCATTCTATTTGAAAATATAACACCCACATGACCAACGGTCATCGCAGCGAGCAGCGGCGCCGCCTGGCGGACAAATTGCGGTACTGCACTCAACGCAAACTGGGCGTGCGGGGGGCATTGCCAGAGGGAAGGGGCATTACAGCAGATATCGAGTATCGACAGAGAGATGGGCATTGCCGCAGAGACGAGAAGAGGGTTTTGCAGGAGAGGTAGAAGATTCTCGAAGAGATGGACATGGCCAGCAAGATATATGGTATCAACAGAGGCAAGGGCATTATCAGAGGGATGGGCATTCCCGCAGATATAGGGAAGGGCATTATCAGAGGGAAGCGAATCAATAGAGAGAAGGGCATTATTGGGCTAGGGTTGTGTAAATGGGCTATGGTTAGGGCACAGGTTAGCACGATGGGCTATGGTTAGTAGAGTTGGGTTTTAAGGGTTGAGTTCCATGAGCTTTGTGGTCAGGGGCTGTTGGGTTACGATGAGTTGACACGGTGAGGGCTCGAGGCATGCCTGGTTAGTCGAGAGGGAGATGTGGAGGGGGGAGGGGGGGTGTTAGGTCTGGGGGTTGTGCTTGGGTCACGGATCTTCAGTGGGGTTTAATGATGAGGCCGCGTGACAATTCCTCACCTTTAATGGCCAATTAGAGCGAGGCGGATTTGAAGCTCGCCCCGATGTCACTTGCCGACGTTGATAATTACGCGACGAGATCGAGGGGCAAATATCTCCCCACGCCCGTATGACTGTGGGGCGGGGGGGGAAGTGCCGTTAGCGAGGCCAATAACAACAACAACACCAACAACAACACCAACAACAACAACCACACCAACCACACCAACACCAAAACCAACAAAACTAACACCACCAACACCACCAACAACACCATCACCACCACCAACAACAACACCACCAACACCACCACCACCAACACCACCACCATCAACACCAGCTACATCAACAACACCACCAACCACACCAACAACACCACCACCAACACCACCACCAGCAACACCAGCAACACCAACAACACCACCAACCACACCAACAACAACAGCACCACCAACACCACCACCAACAACAACACCACCAACACCACCACCAACAACACCAACATCAACACCACCAACAACACCACCACCACCACCAACAACAACAACACCACCAACACCAACAACACCAACATCAACACCACCAACACCACCACCATCAACACCAACATCAACACCAACATCAACACCAACATCAACACCACCAACAACACCACCACCAACAACACCACCAACACCAACAACACCAACATCAACACCACCAACACCACCACCATCAACACCAACATCAACACCAACATCAACACCAACATCAACACCACCAACAACACCACCACCATCAACACCAACATCAACACCACCAACAACACCACCACCAACAACACCAACAACAACACCACCACCATCAACACCAACATCAACACCACCAACAACACCACCACCAACAACACCAACAACAACACCACCAACACCAACAACACCAACAACAACGCCCAAGGTACGCGACTTTGAGGCCGGGTTCGCTCAGGGGAGAGCCCCACAACGTCGCTCAGACGTTCGCTTCGTGGCTGGTGGCCGCGAACCGATTTCACGCCGGGTCCGTCGAGCAGTGCGCTGACCCCCGCGTCACCGCCCCCCCCCACACACACAAAGACAAGATAAAGATCCCCCCTCCCCCGTATAGCATTAACAGGCTGTTGGGGCAAGTGCTGTTAGCGAGCACCTATGAAGGGTGGAACGGTACACGAGGGGGTGGGTGGCCAGCAGCACGCCCGGCCGCCTTTGTCTCTCCAGTGGAGATGTTTACACACCGCACCAAGTACTCATTTCAGGCTGAGTCAACCTAGGGGAGGTCCAGGACCGATTCAGATAATCGTCACTGGGTGTTGGCCGTGACCGGCATTCGAACCCGGGTCGCCAGGTTCGTAGCGTAGCGCGCTAACCACGACACTAACGCTTTTTCCCCATACGCACACACATACATCACTTACAAACACAGAATCAGAATCTTTATTTACGCTCGAGGAATCCGATGGAGGAATCCGATGAGCTATCAAGCTCTTTGTCACAGATGGCCAGTCGGGGCAAGGGGTCAGAACATTCCAAAAATCACACTACAAAAAAAACACACTAGACACACACACTCCGCACATACAAAAGACAAAGATCCCCCGTATAGCCTTAACAGACTGTAGGGGCAAGTGCTGTTAGCGAGCACCTATGAAGGCCGGAACGGTACACGAGGGGGTGGGTGGCCACAGAGGCCGATCTTGACACCGTTGGTACCAATCATCGGCAAGTCCACTTAGCTCCATATCCTCTCTTACCAATTCATTCCATCTCTTCTCGAACCCGTGTCGTGCCCGTTAATCCCCCTCTATCCGGCCGAACAATAGCTGTTTGGGCATGCAATGGCTGAGCATGCGGGCTACATGGCCCAGCCAACGCAGCCTTTCCTGCCGGAGAAGTTTACTGATAGGAATGTGTCCAGATCTTTAAAGGATTTGTGAGCATAGATAAGGGAAGGCATGACCGTGGCCGAGAAGACCCGAAGCTTCGTGTGGTGCGACAGACCAGATAGCTTCCACACAGCGTTACACTGCCGATGAAAAGATAATGCCGCTCGACTGATTCGGAGAGAGACCTCTGCTGTCAACCCGAAGCTGGTCATGAGCACACTGCTCAGGTACTGAAACATCTGCACTCTGCCCACAACTGCCTCGCCAATGGGGAGTTGAGGGGGTGGAGTGTTTGATGGCACAAACCACCCAGGCAGGTGCTTAGTTTTGTAGTGGCGGATGATAGTAGCACGCTCCAGGTCAAGCAGCAGTGCCTCCAACTCCTTCTCTGGGTGAGCAGCAATCACCAGATCATCAGCATACATAACATGGTTGACCAATAGGGAGCCATCCCTCGACCGCACCCGGGCATCGATCAGCCTCCCATTGTATCTGTACCTGATGGAGACTCCTTCGGTACAGCCATGAAAAGCTTCTCAAACTACGTGGTCGATAAAGATGTTAAATAATGTGGGAGCCAGAGGACATCCCTGTCGCGCGCCAAGGTGAACAGGAAATGCCTCTGACTCCCAGCCACGTACCTTTATCCGGGCCTGTCCACCATTATGAAGGACCTTAATGATTGTGAGCAGAGAGTCAGGGATTCCGAAAGCATGAATAACAACCCATAGACCTTGACCAGGTCAATAAAGCAGAGATGTGGGTCCTGTTGGAATTCCACACATCTCTGTTGTAGCAGACGGGGAGAAAATAGAACCTCCTAGGCCTGAGACCACATTTGTGGCTCTGCAAGCCTCTCATCAGCGTGCCTAGCAAGGCGATGTTGAATCATCTTTGCCAGAACCTTTCCCGGGACACTGAGGAGAGAGATGCCCCTGTACTTAAATTTTGACTTAAAACTTTCGTGACTGCAGGAATTCATATTTTTTTGGTTCTTTCGGTAAAGTCACGGAGAAAAAAAATAACAATTAAATAAAGTGAATAAAAATATCACGACGTTTCGATCTCCCCTGTAGTTGTTACAGTATGTGCGGTTCCCCTTCTTAAAGAGCAGGGCATCCTTCCAATCCTGCGGAACCCATCCGGTGGTCCAGACTGTTGTTATGATGTCATGTAGGGCAGTCTGTGCACAAACGCCACCCTCCCTCAACATTTCGCTTGCTAGATCATCTCTGCCCGGTGCCTTTCCTGGTCTCAGACTCCGGATCGCCTTTAGTACTTCCTCAACAGATGGCGCTTCAGCCAGCCTCACAGGGGGTGACTAATTCTTCCAATATTTGAGGCACCGCAGCCTCAGCAGGGTCATCCCCACTTTGCTCCATGATGTGTTCTGGGCTGACACACACACACACACGTACATTTTTTAAAATTATAAATATAGTAACAACAACAACAGCCGTTATTCGTCACGAAGCGATGGTTCACTTTGGTGCACTTTGAGGCCAACTGAAGCGTCGCATGCTTGCTGGCAGCAGATGATCACGGAGAGAGCCAGGTGTTATAGGTTAACTCGGTTCATCTATAAACTGACTGAGGTGATTTGAAGCTTTCGTGACTGCAAGGAATCATATTCTTAGGGTTTTTCGGTAAAGTCACGTAGGTAAAACATCAAAATTAATGAAAATAAAATAAAACAAAAATCACGACGTTTCGGAGGCAACACAAGTCTCCGTCATCAGGTGGGACCGTCACAGCCGAATTAGCTGCATCAAGTGAGGCAATGATTCAAGAAGTAATCCCTTATAAGCAAGTTGTAATCCCTTATAAGCAAGTTGCTTATAAGGGATTACTTCTTGAATCATTGCCTCACTTGATGCAGCTAATTCGGCTGTGACGGTCCCACCTGATGACGGAGACTTGTGTTGCCTCCGAAACGTCGTGATTTTTGTTTTATTTTATTTCCATTAATTTTGATGTTTTACCTACGTGACTTTACCGAAAAACCCTAACAATATGACTGAGGTGACTAAGACAAAAGTCCCCCGTGTAGTCTTCACGGACTTCTTGGGGCAAGTGCTGTTAGCGAGCCGCTATGAAGGCCGGCACGCGAAGGGGTGGGTGGCCAACGCGATGTTCATACATCGTACGAGGTACTCATTTGAGGCTGAGTCAAGCTAGGGGAGGCCCAGGACCGCTTCAGATAGTCGACACTTGGTGCTGGTTTGTAGCGCACCGCGCGAACCGCCGAAAACGCGTACACACGGACACACGTACACACGGACACACGTACACACGGACACACGTACACACGGACACACGTACACACGGACACACGTACACACGGACACACGGACACACAGACACACGTACACACGGACACACGTACACACGTACACACGGACACACGTACACACGGACACACGGACACACAGACACACGTACACACGGACACACGGACACACAGACACACGTACACACGGACACACGTACACACGTACACACGGACACACGTACACACGGACACACGTACACACAGACACACGTACACACGTACACACGTACACACGTACACACGTACACACGGACACACGTACACACGGACACACGGACACACAGACACACGTACACACGGACACACGGACACACAGACACACGTACACACGGACACACGTACACACGTACACACGGACACACGTACACACGGACACACGTACACACGGACACACGGACACACATAAACACAGACACACGTACACACGGACACACGTACACACGTACACACGGACACACGGACACACGGACACACATAAACACAGACACACGTACACACAGACACACGTACACACGTACACACGTACACACGGACACACGGACACACGTACACACAGACACACGTACACACGTACACACGGACACACGTACACACGTACACACGTACACACGTAAACACGGACACACGGACACACGTACACACGGACACACGTACACACAGACACACGTACACACGTACACACGGACACACGTACACACGTACACACGTACACACAGACACACGTACACACGTACACACGTACACACGTAAACACGGACACACGTACACACAGACACACGGACACACATAAACACAGACACACGTACACACAGACACACGTACACACGTACACACGGACACACGTACACACAGACACACGTACACACGTACACACGTACACACGTAAACACGGACACACGTACACACGTACACACGGACACACGTACACACATAAACACGTACACACAGACACACGTACACACGTACACACAGACACACGGACACACGGACACACGGACACACGGACACACGTAAACACGGACACACGTACACACGTACACACGGACACACGTACACACGTACACACGTACACACATAAACACGGACACACGTACACACGTACACACGGACACACGTACACACGTACACACGTACACACATAAACACGGACACACGTACACACAGACACACGTACACACGTACACACGGACACACGTACACACGTACACACATAAACACGGACATACGTACACTCGTACACACGGACACACGTACACACGTACACACGTACACACATAAACACGGACACACGTACACACGTACACACGGACACACGGACACACGTACACACGGACACACGGACACACGTACACACGTACACACAGACACACGTACACACGTACACACGTACACACGGACACACGGACACACATAAACACGTACACACGTACACACGTACACACGGACACACGTACACACGTACACACGGACACACGTACACACGTACACACGTACACACATAAACACGGACATACGTACACACGTACACACGGACACACGTACACACGGACACACGGACACACGTACACACGTACACACGTACACACGTACACACGGACACACGGACACACATAAACACGTACACACGTACACACGGACACACGTACACACGTACACACGTACACACGTACACACGGACACACGTAAACACGTACACACGGACACACATAAACACGTACACACGTACACACGTACACACGTACACACGGACACACGGACACACATAAACACGTACACACGTACACACGTACACACGGACACACGTACACACGTACACACGGACACACGTACACACGTACACACATAAACACGGACACACGTACACACGTACACACGGACACACGGACACACGTACACACGGACACACGGACACACGTACACACGTACACACAGACACACGTACACACGTACACACGTACACACGGACACACGGACACACGTACACACGTACACACGTACACACGGACACACGTACACACGTACACACGGACACACGTACACACGGACACACGTAAACACGTACACACGGACACACATAAACACGTACACACATAAACACGTACACACGTACACACGTACACACGGACACACGTACACACGGACACACAGACACACGTACACACGTACACACGTACACACGGACACACGTACACACGGACACACGTACACACGGACACACGGACACACGTACACACGGACACACGTAAACACGTACACACGGACACACATAAACACGTACACACATAAACACGTACACACGTACACACGTACACACGGACACACGTACACACGTGCACACGGACACACGTACACACGTACACACGTACACACGTAAACACGGACACACGTACACACGTACACCGCGCACGCACACCAACACAGGATTGACGCAATTATAAATACACACACACACACGCAACCAACACCCCAACACTCCAACACACACGCGCGCACATACATTCACTCGCATGAGAGTTGGCAAAACAACACACACGCACGCATTTACACGTTCACTCAAATACACACACACACTCGAAGGCAAAGACCCCCCGTATAGCCTTAACGGACTGTTGGGGCAAGTGCTGTTAGCGAGCACCTATTAAGACCGCCTCGGCGAACTATGAAGTGCTATGACCAGAATAACGCCCGGCCGCCTTTGTCTCCCCAAACAAAGACCCCCCGTATATCTTGTTGTTAGCGAGCACCTATGAAGGGCCGCACGGCACACGAGGGGGTGGGTGACCAACACCACGCCCGGCCGCCTTTGTCTCCCCAGTGGCGATGTTTACACACCGCACCAGGTACTCATTTTAGGCTGAGTCGACCTAGGGCAGGCCCAGGACCGGTTCTGTTAATCGTCACTGGGAAGTTGGTGGCCGTGATCGGGAATCCAACTCACAAAGCCCCACCAACCCACAAACACATCCTAGCCCTGCACACACGCACATCCTACCCCCTCCAGCCGCACACATGCACATACCCCCACCACTTCCCATCCACCCACGAACACCCGTACAGACAAAGGTCACCCGTATAGCCTTTTAAATACTGTTGGGGGCAAGTGCGCTTAGCGAGTAGAACCTAGGAAGGCCGGAATGAAGGCCGGAACGACACACTGCTGACGGTTGGCACACCGCACCAGGTACCAATTTGAGGCTGAGCCGACGTAGGGGAGGACCAGAACCGGTTTAGATACTCACCACTGTTATTGGTAGTGAGCGGGACATCGAACTCGGGTTCGCAGCGAGGCGCGTTAACCGCTGCACCACCGCTCGTCAACACGCACAAACATAGACAAAGATCCCCCATATAGCCTTACCATACTATAGGGGCAAGTGCTGTTAGCAAGTAACACCTATGAAGGCTGGAACGGTACACGAGGGGGTGGTTGGCCAGCACCCCGCCCGACCGCCTTTGTCTCCCCAGCCGCAATGTTTACACACCGCACCAGGTACTCATTTGAGGCCGAGTCGACCTAGGGGAGGAGGCCCAGGACTGGTTCAGATAATCGTCACTGGCGGTGTAGTCCGCGAGCGGGAATCGAACCCGGATCGCCGGGTTCGTTACGCAGCGCGCTCACCACTGCACCACCGCTCCCCAACAGACGACACACGCACAGACGCGCATCCTTCCCATCCTTCCACCCCACACGTCCAAGCGCCCCCCCCCCCGCACCCCTCCCCAAGGCCACCCCCCGCTCCCCCGCCTTCACATTGCCCCCCCCCCCCCAACCCCTCCTCCCCCCCCACCAGCAGACCATCTGAGCCTCCCACTGCGCGCGGGGGGGGGGCGAGGTGGGGGGGGGGTCAGGAGGCGATGAGAGACGCGAGATGCGACGGAGCCTAGATTAATTAGGGGGCCTCTCCGTTGGGGTAGAGTAGAGAGGGGGGGGGGTCAGAGGGAGGAAGGGGCTGAACCCCTATAATCCTCAAGAGCCCCCCCCCCTCCTCCCCTATTAATAGGGATCTCCAATGCACAGGGACCACGTCTCCTCTCTTTATATAAAGGGGATGAGCAGGGGCCCTGGGATGAGACGGGGATAAGACGCGATCTGTGTGTGAGTGTGTTCGTGCGTGGTGTGTGCGGCCTGCGACCGGGAGACCTGGGGGAGACATCTCCACTGCTGCACTGCGACAGACGCGGACACGTAGACAGACGTAGACGCAGACGGACGGTCTATCAGAGAGAGAGAGAGCGCGCGAGAGAGAGAGAGATACAGGAGAGAAAGCAGAGGAAGATTTTGATCTTTTGAATCTGAGAGGAGAGCGTGCCTCAAGTGGTCGAGGTGAGAGAGGCGGGCTGGTTGTTGTTGTTGATGTTGTTGTGGTGGTGGTGGTGAGATTCGTGGAAACATTGAGACCACTTTTATGGAAGTCTGCATCGATTATTATTTTTCGCGATTATTGTATTTTTTTTTTCTCTTCACGATGGGCGGCGTCGATTAATCGATTCTTGCTGGGATCGAGCACTTGGCCGTAAATCGAACCCGTGTTTGTATCCCTTAAAGTTGGTCCTCAATCCTTAGCAGACTACAACATCCCTTAATCCCATCGGGTTTTTTTGGTGAGGGGTCAACGATCGGGTCGTGATGTGGGTCTTGGGTTAGGATGAAGGTCGGGGTTAGGGTCGTGGGTGGGATAGGGTTGTGGTTGTGTTAGGGTTGTGGTGGGTTAGGGTTGTGGTTGTGTTGGGGTTGTGGTTGTGTTGGGGTTGTGGTTGGTTTAGGGTTGTGGTGGGTTAGGGTTGTGGTTGTGTTAGGGTTGTGGTGGGTTAGGGTTGTGGTTGTGTTGGGGTTGTGGTTGTGTTGGGGTTGTGGTTGGTTTAGGGTTGTGGTTGGGTTAGGGTTGTGGTGGGCTAGGGTTGTGGTTGGGTTAGGGTTGTGGTTGGGTTAGGGTTGTGGTTGGGTTAGAGTTGTGGTTGGGTTGTGGTTGTGGGTGGGTTAGGGTTGTGGTTGGGTTAGGGTTGTGGTTGGGTTAAAGTTGTGGTTGAGTTAGGGTTGTGGTTGGGTTGGGGTTGTGGTTGGGTTGGGGTTGTGGTTGGTTAGGACTGTGGTTGGGTTAGGGTTGTGGTTGGGTTAGGGTTGTGGTTGGGTTAGGACTGTGGTTGGGTTAGGGTTGTGGTTGGGTTAGGACTGTGGTTGGGTTAGGGTTGTGGTTGGGTTTGGGTTGTGGTTGGGTTAAGGTTGTGGTTGGGTTAGGGTTGTGGTTGGGTTGGGGTTGTGGTTGGGTTTGGGTTGTGGTTGGGTTAGGGTTGTGGTTGGGTTGGGGTTGTGGTTGGGTTATGGTTGTGGTTGGGTTAGGTTGTAGTTGGGTTAAGGTTGTGGTTGGGTTAAGGTTGTGGTGGGTTAGGGTTGTGGTTGGGTTGTGGTTGGGTGAGGGTTGTGGTTGGGTTAGGGTTGTGGTTGGGTTGTGGTTGGGTTTGGGTTGTGGTTGGGTTGTGGTTGTGGTTGGGTTTGGGTTGTGATTGGGTTGTGGTTGTGGTTGGGTTAGGGTTGTGGGTGGGTTAAGGTTGTGGTTGGGTTGTGGTTGTGGTTGTGTTAGGGTTGTGGTTGGGTGAGGGTTGTGGTTGGGTTAGGGTTGTGGTTGGGTTGTGGTTGTGGTTGGGTTTGGGTTGTGGTTGGGTTGTGGTTGTGGTTGGGTTAGGGTTGTGGGTGGGTTAAGGTTGTGGTTGGGTTGTGGTTGTGTTAGGGTTGTGGTTGGGTGAGGGTTGTGGTTGGGTTGTGGGTGGGTTAGGGTTGTGGTTGGGTTAGGGTTGTGGTTGGGTTAGGGTTGTGGTTGGGATGTGGTTGGGTGAGGGTTGTGGTTGAGTTAGGGTTGTGGTTGGGTTAGGGTTGTGGTTGGGTTGTGGGTGGGTTAGGGTTGTGGTTGGGTTAGGGTTGTGGTTGGGTTAGGGTTGTGGTTGGGTTGTGGTTGGGTGAGGGTTGTGGTTGAGTTAGGGTTGTGGTTGGGTTAGGGTTGTGGTTGGGTTGTGGTTGGGTGAGGGTTGTGGTTGGGTTAGGGTTGTGGTTGGGTTAGGGTTGTGGGTGGGTTAGGGTTGTGGTTGGGTTGTGGTTGGGTGAGGGTTGTGGTTGGGTTAGGGTTGTGGGTGGGTTAAGGTTGTGGTTGAGTTAGGGTTGTGGGTGGGTTAGGGTTGTGGGTGGGTTAAGGTTGTGGTAGGGTGAGGGTTGTGGTTGGGTTAGGGTTGTGGTTGGGTTGTGGTTGTGGTTGGGTTGTGGTTGGGTTGTGGTTGTGGTTGTGGTTGGGTTGTGGTTGTGGTTGGGTTAGGGTTGTGGGTGGGTTAAGGTTGTGGTTGGGTTGTGGTTGTGTTAGGGTTGTGGTTGGGTGAGGGTTGTGGTTGGGTTGTGGGTGGGTTAGGGTTGTGGTTGGGTTAGGGTTGTGGTTGGGTTAGGGTTGTGGTTGGGATGTGGTTGGGTGAGGGTTGTGGTTGAGTTAGGGTTGTGGTTGGGTTAGGGTTGTGGTTGGGTTGTGGGTGGGTTAGGGTTGTGGTTGGGTTAGGGTTGTGGTTGGGTTAGGGTTGTGGTTGGGTTGTGGTTGGGTGAGGGTTGTGGTTGAGTTAGGGTTGTGGTTGGGTTAGGGTTGTGGTTGGGTTGTGGTTGGGTGAGGGTTGTGGTTGGGTTAGGGTTGTGGTTGGGTTAGGGTTGTGGGTGGGTTAGGGTTGTGGTTGGGTTGTGGTTGGGTGAGGGTTGTGGTTGGGTTAGGGTTGTGGGTGGGTTAAGGTTGTGGTTGAGTTAGGGTTGTGGGTGGGTTAGGGTTGTGGGTGGGTTAAGGTTGTGGTAGGGTGAGGGTTGTGGTTGGGTTAGGGTTGTGGTTGGGTTGTGGTTGTGGTTGGGTTGTGGTTGGGTTGTGGTTGTGGTTGGGTGAGGGTTGTGGTTGGGTTGTGGTTGGGTTGTGGTTGTGGTTGGGTGAGGGTTGTGGTTGGGTTGTGGTTGGGTTGTGGTTGTGGTTGGGTGAGGGTTGTGGTTGCGTTAGAGTTGTGGTTGGGTTGGGGTTGTGGTTGTGGTTGGGTTGTGGGTGGGATAGGGTTGTGGTGGATTATGGTTGTGGTTAGGTGAGGGTTGTGGTTGGGTTCGGGTTGTGGTTGGGCTAGCGCTGTGGTTGGGTTTAGTATTGTAAGTTGTCGTTGGGTTTAGGGTTAGGGATTGGCACAGTGTCGTGGGCTTGGATTGATGCCATGGTTCGGGTTCAGGGTTCGGGCCACGTACACGGGTTCGTGTTGGAACCAAGCTCTAGGTGAAGGGTTCGAGTCGAGAGTTCGGGCTATGAAACGCATGAGGGTGCCTACCCATCCGCGGTGCACGAAACGAGTTGCCACTTTGCGGACGCGTCAACCGAGGTCGTCCAACGAGTAGTCTCGCATCCGTCATGGTAACGTCGAATTTCCACCACCGAATTCTTAAGCCGCTCGGTGCTCGTTTGAGTTGGAAGCTCGCTTTGAACCTACCGCTGCCCTTGTGAGAGGGAGCGGGTTTTGCCTGTGAGCGCTTGTGACCACGGAGGGTCGAGTCGGGGGGCCTGGGGTTCATGGTTTACGAGTCAGGGCTTGGCGTCTGATCGCCGGCGCCGGAATGCGACCTTATCTCGCCAAGATCTCGCAAGCTGAAGCTGGGGTCGAGCCCGACTAATGTTTCATGCCGTTCACCAGGCTCGACCGGCAGAGCGTCGAATTAACATTCGACGATTTTAAATTCAACTCGTTGCGCGCCACCGCATCGGTCAGTATCCGATCGCTGTTGGTGAGAAAGAGCGAGGGGTGTGGAGAGAGGGAGGGGACGACTCAGATACACGAGGAGGAACCGCAGACGGAAGCGGGAAGGAAGCAGCAGCAGCAGCAGCGATCCTTTTGCCAAATCCTCCCCGTCTCCCTCCCCGCAAGCTCTGCGGTCCTCTGTATATTAAGGTGTCGTCGGCCAACGAGCGAGTGGTGGACACTCTCGTTGCAGCACGACCCATGGTTGTACTGCACTCCCTAGGCCTCCCACCGACCCGCGGCTAAGCAGCAGCGTGGGGTCAAGCATGGTCATGTGGCACCACTGTGAGTGTGTGTGTGGGGGCGAATCGCCTAGCAGTGGACTGACAAGTTGCTGCACTTGCGTGTGCGCGTCGAGACGGAGGCTGAGTTAGTGAGGGTAGCGGCTAAGCCTTCTGGGTGAGTGCCGGGGCTGAACGCGAAGCGTCAGAGCGACGGCGATGGGTTAGAGCCGCGCTCGGCTGCGGCGGCCCACGCTGCATCGCTAAGGGCTGCTGCCTCGCTAAGGCGTGATTCATGAAGGACCATCGCCGTCTCGTATTGGCCGCATTGCATTGGCGGCTCTTGAAATTATTGAGGGTTTGTTCTTGTTGTTGTTGTTGTTTTACCGAATTCGAAAACAAAAAAATCCCTTCTTGTGATTTGGATTTTGCCGACCCCTCGGGTAGAGTCGGGGCGAGGAGGGAGCGGGCTGTGAGTGCGTTTGGTGTTCGGGTCCGGGCTGTTGTTGACCTCACGATTGTCCACCACCTTGAGCCAGGACTACGATTGTCTGCTGTGTGCCCGGCTGTCTGGCCTGTGTGCTGTGTGTCTGGCTGTCTGCTCTGTGTGCTGTGTGTCTGGCCTGTCTGGTTTGTGTGCTGAGTGTCTGGCTGTCTGGTCTGTGTGCTGTGTGTCCGGCTGTCTGGTTTGTGTGCTGAGTGTCTGGCTGTCTGCTCTGTGTGCTGTGTGCCCGGCTGTCTGGCCTGTGTGCTGTGTGTCTGGCTGTCTGCTCTGTGTGCTGTGTGTCTGGCCTGTCTGGTTTGTGTGCTGAGTGTCTGGCTGTCTGGTCTGTGTGCTGTGTGTCCGGCTGTCTGGTTTGTGTGCTGAGTGTCTGGCTGTCTGGCCTGTGTGCTGTGTGTCTGGCCTGTCTGGTTTGTGTGCTGAGTGTCTGGCTGTCTGGTTTGTGTGCTGTGTGTCCGGCTGTCTGGTTTGTGTGCTGAGTGTCTGGCCTGTCTGGTTTGTGTGCTGAGTGTCTGGCCTGTCTGGTTTGTGTGCTGAGTGTCTGGCTGTCTGGTCTGTGTGCCGTGTGTCTGGCTGTCTGGTCTGTGTGCCGTGTGTCTGGCTGTCTGGTCTGTGTGCCGTGTGTCTGGCTGTCGGGTCTGTGTGATGAGTGTCTGGCTGTCTGGTCTGTGTGCTGTGTGTCTGGCCTGTCTGGTTTGTGTGCTGTGTGTCTGGCCTGTCTGGTCTGTGTGCTGAGTGTCTGGCCTGTCTGGTTTGTGTGCTGTGTGTCTGGTCTGTGTGCTGAGTGTCTGGCCTGTCTGGTTTGTGTGCTGTGTGTCTGATCTGTGTGCTGTGTGTCTGGCCTGTCTGGTCTGTGTGCTGAGTGTCTGGCCTGTCTGGTTTGTGTGCTGTGTGTCTGGCCTGTCTGGTCTGTGTGCCGTGTGTCTGGCTGTCTGGTCTGTGTGCTGAGTGTCCGGCTGTCTGGTCTGTGTGCTGAGTGTCTGGCTGTCTGGTCTGTGTGCTGAGTGTCCGGCTGTCTGCTCTGTGTGCTGTGTGTGTGGTTGTCTGCTCTGTGCGCTGTGTGTGCGGCTGTCTGGTCTGTGTGCTGTGTGTCCGGCTGTCTGGTCTGTGTGCTGTGTGTCCGGCTGTCTGGTCTGTGTGCTGTGTGTCCGGCTGTCTGGTCTGTGTGCTGAGTGTCTGGCTGTCTGGTCTGTGTGCTGAGTGTCTGGCTGTCTGGTTTGTGTGCTGAGTGTCTGGCTGTCTGGTCTGTGTGCTGTGTGTCCGGCTGTCTGGTCTACCCCTGCAGCGGACAACCACTCGCTCGGGTCAGGGCTGTTGTTGACCTCCCGATTGTCCACCTCGCCCCCCCTTCCCCCACCATCTCCCCCCTCCCCCTCCTCCATCTCACCCCCCGTCCCCCGCCCCCCCAGCATGGCGAGCCAGACGTTTATAGACCGGGAGAAGCAGCTGCTGGAGATGGTTTCTGCGCTCGGGGCGAAGATGTCCGACAGTGATCTGCGCAGCGTCTCCAGCTCCACCGATGGGAAACACGGTTCGACTCCGGGTTAGGGCGCGTGGAATCCGCGTGTCGGGAGCGTGTAGCGGGTCTGATGTTTTATTTTTTAAAATAATAAATTCAGACACTAAACTAAACTTTCTTTTTTGCATTTTACCAGGTAAGGCCCGCTGAGCTCTGTAGCTATTTTTCAGAAGCAACCTGCCCACAAACGATAGCTCAAAGAAGTGTGTGTGTGTGTGTCCGGGATGTGTCGGGGTGGTAACTACCTCGCCTGGTATGTAGGAGGTCGTGGGCTCGATCGCAACCCTGACGCATATTGGCAGATTCATGCGCGATCATTCACCGATGACGCTCGTGTACGGTATAATGTCACACGTGTAAAGATCACCGCACTTAACCCCTGGGACACTGCCACGTACCCCCAGCGGTCTGCGTACCCCGGTTAGAATTGATATCCGCCGGCGGGCACCATTTAATTAACTAAGTGTGCGTGTGTTTTACTGCAGTGTTATGTTCATTGTATCAATGTGTACGGTATATGTTACATTGTTAATATGTTTGCGTTGGTTATTGTGTGTGCTGCAGTGGCGAGATGTTAACTGCCTGGCCCGGTATGTAGGAGGTCGTGGATTCGATCCCGACCCTGACGCCTGCTGTGTATTTGGAGTTTGCGTGTCTCTCTCCCCGTGGTCGCGTGGATTTTTCTCCGGGACCTCCGGTTTTCCCTCCACATTCACAACCAACTTGCGTTTAGAGTATTTGGCTGCTAGAAATTCCCACGTGGTAATAAGCCACTTCGCTGAGCTGTATATTTGTGAGTCTTGCCTGGTAGAACACAAAGTATTTGTTTTTTGTTTAGTTGAGGGTGGCAAAGCGGTGAAACTTTCCTACGCGTCCCATTCAATATCCTTCATGCCCCCCACCGCCCACCCACCCCCTGGTTACTCGACCTGCCCCCCCCCCCCGCCGCCTCCCTCCTTCAACCCCCATCACAAGCGGCCCCCCACAAAACGTCTCAAGCGCCTCAATAATTCGCTCGGCTCCACGGGGGGAGGAGAGGGGGAGGTGTGATTCTAAATCAGCACCACGGACAGCGCCGACTCAGGGTTCGCAGCGAGCGCGGCCAAACCGCGTGGTGTCAGAAAATAAAATAATATTACGAAAACCCTTTATTTCACCAATTATACATGTCCCCCTTCTTTTTTTTTTTAACCAGTAGTACTAATAACGACAATAACAGTGCCCCTTTTTTAAACCAATAATAACAACAACAACAACGATATCCTTTATTCAACCAATACGAACAACAATAATGGCCTTAATCGAACAAAAATTGCGATGCCCTTTATTTAACAAGGACAGCAGGAAATAAGTCCCGTTGCTTGAAGCCAAAACCCGAGCTGCTTTCACTGAGCCCTCAAGATGACTTTCCCGCACCGGGTCGTGCGTCGATTGGTTGTTGTTGTTGTTGTTGTCGCTGTTGCTGCTGCTGTTGTTGACTCACGAACGATCCGTGGTGCGTCTCGAACTCGGCTCGAGTCTCCCCCGACCAAGGGGGGGGGGCTGGGCTGCCCCCCACCCCCCCCCCCCCCACACACACAGACCCCCTCTCTCTATTCACGGAGGCAACCTTCACGCTCCCAGGGACGAACGTCCCAGATCGCCCGTGGCCGAGTCTGCGTTGCAGGCAGCCGAGATGTCTGTACTGTATCATTACTGGGCGTTAAGACGTATTTCGCAACACCGGACGAAGGCAACCGTGCGAATCGAAGGTGCGGGGTGCGGCGGGGGGGGAAGGACAAGAAAATTAAACAAATCTCAATAAACACGGAACGTCATGGACTCGACTCGGTTCGCCACCGACACTGTGGGTGCCGACGTTTCTGAGCATGGCCCTTATTCATATCCGATACCAACACAAGTCTCTCTCTCTCTCCTCTCTCTCTCACGGAGATCTGTTCAGTGGAGTGACCCACATCGCGTTCATTTCATTCAGGGTTGTTTTTTTTACGATGGAGATTTTGACTATTCTGCTGGTGATTTTGACGACGATGATGTTGCTGCTGACGATGAAAATTGAGCGTCTGTGACTAACGCTGCCGATGCTCGCGATGAAGCTACTGGCTGCTGCTGATGATGCTTCTGCTTATGACTAATGATGCTGCTGATGAAGCTACTGGCTGCTGCTGCTGATGCTTCTGCTTATGACTAATGATGCTGCTGATGAAGCTACTGGCTGCTGCTGATGATGCTTCTGCTTATGACTAATGATGCTGCTGATGAAGCTACTGGCTGCTGATGATGATGATGCTTCTGCTTATGACTAATGATGCTGCTGATGAAGCTACTGGCTGCTGCTGATGATGATGATTCTGCCTATTACTAATGATGCTGCTGATGAAGCTACTGGCTGCTGCTGATGATGATGATTCTGCCTATGACTAATGATGCTGGCGATGAAGCTACTGGCTGCTGATGATGATGATGATTCTGCCTATGACTAATGATGCTGACGATGAAGCTCCTGGCTGCTGATGATGATGATGATTCTGCCTATGACTAATGATGCTGGCGATGAAGCTCCTGGCTGCTGATGATGATGATGATTCTGCCTATGACTAATGATGCTGGCGATGAAGCTCCTGGCTGATGATGATGCTTCTGCTTATTACTAATGATGCTGGTGAGGCATGTCATGATTATGCTTCTGATGGCGATGATACTGCTGATGATTGTTCTAATGCTCCTGATGCTGCTGTTGACCGTGAGCCTGTCGACACCGCGGCTGATGCTTCTGCTGCTGCTGCTTTTGACGTTAATGATGACGATGCCCCCGACGTTGCTGCTGCTACCGATGATGATCACCTGGCTTCTGCTGCTGATGAGAATAATGCTGCTTCTGATGCTGATGCTGTGTGCATGTTGAACTTCTTCCGCACCGTACACACAGGCAACGGTGCTCATCGGAGGTGCGACAATAATGGTGATGCTGACGATACACTTCGTTTTGCTGCTGCTGCTGCTGCTGATGTTGATAATGCAGCTTTTACTGTCCATGACGATGAATCCTTCCAGAGTTGACGCTGCTGATAAACGACTGATGATCCTGTTGCTGTTTCTCTCTCTCTGCTGCTGATGCTGCTGATGCTGCTGCTGCTGATGCTGATGGTGCTGATGGTGCTGATGGTGCTGCTGCTGCTGATGATGCTGCTGATGCTGCTGATGATGCTGCTGCTGATGATGATGCTGATGATGCTGATGATGCTGATGATGCTGATGATGCTGATGGTGCTGATGATGCTGATGATGCTGATGATGCTGATGATGCTGATGGTGCTGATGCTGCTGATGCTGCTGATGATGCTGCTGATGCTGCTGATGATGCTGATGCTGCTGATGCTGCTGATGATGCTGCTGCTGATGATGCTGCTGATGATGGTGACCCCCCCCTGTGACTCTCTCTCCGCCCCCTCCCCCACCAACCCCCTCCCCCAAGCCGCCACGAGTCTCAACTACCGCAAACTGCTCGAGTGTCTGAGCCGCATCGGCGAGAAGGAGGAGGACATCCGCAAAGTCTTCCTGCAGCTCGACAAGGACAACAGCGGATACATCGAGTGGAACGAGCTCAGGCGAGCGCCGTCACACGCACAAAGACAAAGACCCCCCCCCCCCCACGTATAGCCTTAAGAGAATGTCGAGGCAAGTGCTGTTAGCGAGTAGCAGCAGCTATGAAGGCCGGCAAAGCGCACGAGGGGGGGGGGGGGGGGTGGGGCAGCAATCACGCCCGGCCGCCTATGTATCCCTCAGTGGCGATGTTTACTACACACCGCTACACCGGGTACTCATTTGAGGCCGAGTCGACCTAGGGGAGGCCCAGGACCGGTTCTGATATTCGTCACCGGTGTTGTCCGTGAGCGGGAATCGAACTCGGGTCGCCGGGTTCGTAGCGCGGCGCGCTGACTGCTACACCACCGTTCCCCACGCACACACAAAGACAAAGATCCCCCATATAGCCTTAACAGACTGTAGGGGCAAGTGCTGTTAGCGAGCACCTATAAAAGCACACAGACCAGACAGCCAGACACACAGCACACAGACCAGACAGCCAGACACACAGCACACAGACCAGACAGACGCACACATAGCACACAGACCAGACAGACGCACACACAGCACACAGAGCAGACAGCCACACACACAGCACACAGAGCAGACAGCCAGACACACAGCACACAGACCAGACAGCCAGACACACAGCACACAGACCAGACAGCCAGACACACAGCACACAGACCAGACAGCCAGACACAGCACACAGACCAGACAGACGCACACAGCACACAGACCAGACAGCCAGACACACAGCACACAGACCAGACAGCCAGACACAGCACACAGACCAGACAGCCGCACACACAGCACACAGACCAGACAGCCAGACACAGCACACAGACCAGACACACAGCACACAGAGCAGACAGCCAGACACACAGCACACAGAGCAGACAGCCAGACACACAGCACACAGAGCAGACAGCCGGACACACAGCACACAGACCAGACAGCCGGACACACAGCACACAGACCAGACAGCCAGACACAGCACACAGACCAGACAGCCGCACACACAGCACACAGACCAGACAGCCAGACACAGCACACAGACCAGACACACAGCACACAGAGCAGACAGCCAGACACACAGCACACAGACCAGACAGCCGGACACACAGCACACAGACCAGACAGCCGGACACACAGCACACAGAGCAGACAGCCGGACACACAGCACACAGAGCAGACAGCCGGACACACAGCACACAGACCAGACAGCCGGACACACAGCACACAGAGCAGACAGCCAGACACACAGCACACAGACAAGACAGCCAGACACACAGCACACAGAGCAGACAGTCACACACAGCACACAGACCAGACAGCCACACACACAGCACACAGACAAGACAGCCAGACACACAGCAGACAGACCAGACAGCCGCACACACAGCACACAGAGCAGACAGCCAGACACACAGCACACAGACCAGACAGCCAGACACACAGCACACAGACAAGACAGCCAGACACACAGCACACAGACAAGACAGCCAGACACACAGCACACAGACCAGACAGCCAGACACACAGCACACAGACAAGACAGCCAGACACACAGCACACAGACAAGACAGCCAGACACACAGCACACAGACCAGACAGCCAGACACACAGCACACAGACAAGACAGCCAGACACACAGCACACAGACAAGACAGCCAGACACACAGCACACAGACCAGACAACCAGACACACAGCACACAGACAAGACAGCCAGACACACAGCACACAGACCAGACAGCCAGACACACAGCACACAGACCAGACAGCCAGACACACAGCACACAGAGCAGACAGCCAGACACACAGCACACAGACCAGACATCCAGACACACAGCACACAGACAAGACAGCCAGACACACAGCACACAGACAAGACAGCCAGACACACAGCACACAGACCAGACAGCCATACACACAGCACACAGACAAGACAGCCAGACACACAGCACACAGACCAGACAGCCAGACACACAGCACACAGACCAGACAGCCAGACACACAGCACACAGAGCAGACAGCCACACACAGAGCACACAGACCACGCAGTCCGACAAGGGGTTGAACTTAACTCTGCCTCCCTGGGTCCCAGACCTTTCGCCTTATTAAATCAAACTATTTTCCACTCAAGATCCGGGTTCGGTTTCAGGCCTGGCTGGGTAGGGGGTGGGGGGTGTTGTGGTTTGGAGTGAGAGGTGGAGAAAGGGGTGGGAGGGGGCAATCACGAGGGTGGGGGGGGGGGGGTCACGAAGGTGGGGGGGGGGCAATCACGAGGGACCCCCAAAGTCTTCTGCTCCTCCCAACCACGCGTGGGGAGGAATTGGGGGGAGCGGGGTGGGGGGGTCTGGTTGATGATGCTGGGATTAAATGACGGCAGCTGTTGTTGTTGGCCACGCAACCCACACTCATCCACTCACCAACTCAGTCTCTCACTCATTCAATCACTTACTCACTCACCCAGTCACCAACTCAGTCTCTCGCTCATTCAATCATTTACTCACTCACCAACTCAGCATCTCATTCAATCACTTACTCACTCACTCACTCACCCAGTCACCAACTCAGCTTCTCACTCATTCAATCACTTACTCACCTACTCAGCCTCTCACTCATTCAATCACTTACTCACTCACCAACTCAGCCTCTCACTCATTCAATCACTTACTCACTCACCAACTCAGCATCTCACTCATTCAATCACTTACTCACTCACCCAGTCACCAACTCAGCTTCTCACTCATGTAATCACTTACTCACGCAATCACCAACTCGGCCTCTCACTCACTCAATCACTTACTCACTCACCCAGTCACCAACTCAGCTTCTCACTCATTAGATCACTTACTCACCTACTCAGCCTCTCACTCATTCAATCACTTACTCACTCACCCACTCAGCATCTCACTCATTCAATCACTTACGCACTCACCAACTCGGCCTCTCACTCATTCAATCACTTACTCACCCACTTATTTACGCACTCACTAATCCACGTCCTCACTGACCCACTAACTCGTCCATTCACCCACCGACTCAATCCCTTACACACTCGCTCACTGATGGACTTTTCTCGCTCATCCACTCACTCACCCACTCAATTGTCCACTCACTCAACTCACTCGTTGATCGAATAACTCACTCATTCACCTACCAAATCAATCTCTTACTCATTCGATCACTTGCTCACTCACTCGTCCACTAACCCACTCACTCAGTGATCGACTCACTCTTCCACGAGCTCACTCATACACACACTCGCCTACTCAATCCCGTACCAGCTAACTTACCAACTTACTGACCCATCCATTCGTTCACCCTCTCGTCCACTCACTCATCCACTCACTCAGTGATCGATTCACTCGCTCACCCACTCACTCGTCCACTCACCCACTCACTCATCCACTCGCTCACCTACTCATTCCCTTATCCACTAGCTCACGCATACACACACTCGCCTACTCAATCCCTTACCAGCTAACTTACCAACTTACTGACCCATCCATTCGTTCACCCTCTCGTCCACTCACTCATCCACTCAGTGATCGATTCACTCGCTCACCCACTCACTCGTCCACTCACCCACTCACTCATCCACTCGCTCACCTACTCATTCCCTTATCCACTAGCTCACGCATACACACACTCGCCTACTCAATCCCTTACCAGCTAACTGATCAACTTACTGGCCCATCCATTCGTTCACCCTCTCGTCCACTCACTCATCCACTCAGTGATCGATTCACTCGCTCATCCACTCACCCACTCACTCGTCCACTCACCCACTCACTCGTCCACTCACCCACTCACTCATCCACTCGCTCACCTACTCATTCCCTTACCCACACACTCACCTACCTCGTCACTCGGTCATGATGATCGTGATGCTTATGGCGATGATTTAATATTGACGAGGATGATGATGTTGCTAGGTATGTGACAGCGGTCATCACTGGGGAGTTGAACAAGAAGCTGAGTGACCAGGAGACGGACCAAATCCTCCAGGCGATCGACAGCAACCAGGACGGGCGAATCGACTTTGACGGTACCATTCAACATCACCATCAACGACATCATCATCATCAGCATCGCCATTCACATTATGATGTGAGCTGTATCAGCAGCAGCAGCATCAGTAGCATGTTCTTTAGTAATCATCATCATCATCATCATCCTGACTGAGCTTATTAACCGTGATGGTCCGAGCATCTGACATCAACATCATCATTACCACCACCACCATTACAATCACCACGACCACCGTTATCACCTTAATCAACACTGTTGTTAATCAGCACCACTACCAACCACTACCATCACAACATCAGTCAACATCACCGCTAAAACCTTCACCACCATCACCACCACCTTCACCACCACCATCACCACCACCTTCACCATCACCACCACCTTCACCACCATCACCACCACCATCACCACCACCTTCACCACCACCTTCACCACCATCACTACCACCATCACCACCACCTTCACCACCACCACCATCACCACCACCTTCACCACCATCACCACCACCTTCACCACCTTCACCACCACCACCACCTTCACCACCATCACCACCACCACCATCACCACCACCTTCACCACCACCACCTTCACCACCAACACCTTCAACACCACCACCTTCACCACCATCACCACCACCACCATCACCACCACCTTCACCACCACCTTCACCACCATCACCACCACCATCACCACCACCATCACAACCACCTTCACCACCATCACCACCACCATCACCACCACCATCACCACCACCTTCACCACCACCACCTTCACCACCTTCATCCACCACCCTCCAACTTCTCATCTCCCTCTCACCTCCCTTTTATTCCCCCCCCCCCTGCCTCTCCCCCTCGTATCTCTCCCCCCCCCCGCCTCTCTCCGCGCAGAGTTCAGCGCCCTCGTCAAGGAAGGCGCCGCCATGAAGAAGTGATTCCACGCGTCGCCGGCCATGATGAACCACAACCACCACCCCTCTCCCCCCCCCCCCCCCCCCCGTGCGCCCAGCAGCGACAATCGCGTTGTGACGGTGGTGACGTTTGCTGTCGCGATGAAACATCTTACTCCTCCCCCTATTCTTCTTCTATTATTCTTACTACTACTCTTTCTCCTCCTTCTCATCCTCCTCTTCCTCCTCCTCCTCCTGGTCCCATGTCCACGTCCCCACGTGTCAACAAAAACACATCTGGCAGCAGCGAGCGCTCGCGAGGCCGCCAGCAGCAGCAGCAGCAGCACCCGCCTCCATCGGGGGGCACCTACGGGCGCAGCGGGTGGCGGGGAAGCCACGACGCGACGCAGTTGCGTTTCAGATCTTCCGGCCAAAGAAGCAGTGGTTGTCAGTGGTGGTGGCGGTGGCGGTAGTGGTGGTGGTCAATGCTTCAGTTGTTGTCACGTTCTGACCCCGTGTCCCTACTGGGCTAGCGGTGAAAAAGAGCTTTATGGCTCATGGGATTCCTCCAGTGTCAATATTTCTGAGTTAAACCGGAAAACTGCCGGAACGCTGTACCAGCCGGGGTGGCGGGTTTCTTTTGGCACCCGCCACATCCGTGTCGCGTTCGTTTGTCCTCGTGAAAGTGGTTGTGTGTGTGGGGCGGTGGTGGCGGTGGTGGTGGTGGCGTTGGTGGGAGTTGATGGCAGTGGTGGTGGTGGTGGTGTGCATAGCACGTGCCTTAACGAGTGCCTGGGGGTCACCAGATGGTGACCCCGAGTGACGGTAGCTACATTTAACCTTCGCTCGCGCTTAAAAGATTTACCGCGTTTAATGAGTGCGCCGTCAATGCCTGCGACGTCGATTTCACCCGTTCTGGAAAATATTGGCCGAGGAATTAAACCCTGGCGGCGGCGGCGGCGGTGGTGGTAGTTGTATAGCAGCTAGGAATAGTGGTTGCCGTTGTTGGGTTTATTTAACCGCGTGGGAGAACCAGGGTAGGAGACGGTGGGTGAAGAGATTGGTCAAGTTTGGAGAAAAAAAAGTATTTATTTATTTTAGCGGATTATTTTTTGGTTTAACACTTAGTAGTAGTAGGCTTTCGCGACAAATATTATCCATAACAGGGACTTTTTGTGTTCGATCGCGTAAAATATGAATGCGTCGTTAAACCCGCCACCACCCGGCACGGCCAATTAGTAAGCTTGTGCCACGTCAACAAAACGTGCGCCGATTCGTTACCAGTCTTGATTTGAGGCTTTTGTGACTGCAGGAATCCATACTCTTTGGTTCTTTCGGTAAAGTCACGTGGGTAGAAATAAAATAAATGTAAAATAAAGTAAATAAATAATGTGCCATAAATGTTTTTCTAACTACGTGACTTTACCGAAAGAACCAACGAGTATGGATCCGTTACCAGTTCAGCACACCCGCTGCAATGCTCACAATTTGAGTAACCACGACGCTTCGCCGGTAAGATGACAACAACCGGCATCGTCAAGCGAAAGCCGCAGAGTTGTGAAGAAATCCTCCTCCTGTGTCGGTCTTCAATAGAGGGATCGAGGAGGAGGATGGTGGTGGGAAACAGGAGATGGATTTAGCAGGATACTGGTGGAAACGTGAATCGCCGCTCGTACGTGGTGCTTCCTACTCACCGCTCGTACGCGTGCTCGATTGCAGTCACGGCTCATGCCCCCGTCAGGGGCCTTCATTCAAGCAGGCGAGTGCTTCACTGGGCCAGGATTACGGCGAGACCGCGGTTAGCGTGGCTAGAGAACAGAGGGGGGGCCACCTTAGACGAGAGCTTTTTGCCGTCGTTTTCGCCCCACCCGAAAGTCACGGGCGAACTCAAAAAGAAGCCTCCGGTTTTACAAAAGGAACCTGGGATGGATGGATGGGGGGGGGGGGGTGGATGGGTAGGTAGGAATTCAGTGCGAAATAAATTAGCTTAACAATTACGATGATACATCCGCTCGCAACAAACCCCCGCACAATATTCTTGGTTCTTTCGGTAAAGTCACGTAGAAGGGAAATAATAAAATAATAAAAGTAAAACATAATAAGATAAAATAATATAATAAAATAAATACTTTTTTATGTTTCATTTTTTATTATTTTATTACTTCCCTTCTACGTGACTTTACCGAAAGAACCAAGATGAATCCCTGCAGTCACGAAAGCAGCTTTAAATCGAAACCCCGCACAATCGTCAATAACATTGCGTGTGTTTGTGGCCTTACAAAATAAATAGGCGACGTTTCAGGCAATGGCCCTTCTTCATAGTACATCACAACACAATCATTGTTTCATTCTTCTTCTATGCAATCATTGGTGACCGAGTTGATATCATCCAAACTCGCCGCACTGACCTGAGCCCCATTGTTTTTTGACAATCCACTACTGGATGACCCCCCCCCCTCCCCCATTGCGTGCAGGTAGAGGAGTAGTGTGGGGGGGGGGGGGGTTAGTGACCACACCGAAACCCACACCGTGGCCGCCGCCGTGGGGTGGTGAAGGCGCTGCCCACAGCGCCAAGCCCCGACCCCCCGTGTCTGCGCAAGGCGGTCACCCAGATCCGAGCAGCATCACCCGGATCCGAGCGTGCACCACCCAATCGTACGTTGGCCGACGACACCTTAATAGATAGAGGACCGCAGAGCTTGCGGGGAGGGAGACGGGGAGGATTTGGCAAAAGGATCGCTGCTGCTGCTTCCTTCCCGCTTCCGTCTGCGGTTCCTCCTCGTGTATCTGAGTCGTCCCCTCCCTCTCTCCACACCCCTCACTCTTTCTCACCAACAGCGATCGGATACTGACCGATGCGGTGGCGCGCAACGAGTTGAATTTAACATCGTCGAATGTTAATTCGACGCTCTGCCGGTCGAGCCTGGTGAACGGCATGAAACATTAGCCGGGCTCAATCCCAGCTTCAGCTTGCGAGATCTTGGCGAGATCGCTGCTGCTGCTGCTGCTGCTGCCACCCTTGCTGCTTTGTCTGCGTTCCTCCTCATCCCTCCCGAGGCGTCTCCTCCCTCCCTCTCTCTTCAACAAAGAGCGACGGAGCGCTACGGGTCGGAGTAACTGCTACGATATAAAAAAAAAAGTTTCAACAAAGCTCAACCCCGCTTTAGCTTCCCAGATCTTGACGGGAGCGGTCGCATGCCGAGCGACTTGGTCAGAGGCGCTTGCCCCACGTGATGGCACCGAGACATTGACAACTTTATTTTCTTCTGAACTGAAAACGTAATTTCTTTTTTGTGTGTTTAATTTGTTAATTCCACCCCCCCCCCCCCACCTCTGCACCTCCGATGAGCATGGTTGGCTACGTACGGTGCGAAAGAGGATCATGAGTACACATACGATCAGAGTACACGCATGTAGATATATAGTTTGTGTGTTTACTAGGTTACTTGAGCCAGGTGGTAAGGATTGGGCAAACAAACAGAAAAGCTGGCTCCCACTTTTCACCCAGGACAATCACAAGTTCAAACGAACGAAGCCACATTTAAGATTGACAGTCAAGGGACAAACAACATTTTTACATATTATAAAAACGTAACTTTGTTGGTGACACGTGCATGGAGACGATTGATTGTATTTGCCGTAGAGGAATCGATTCGTTGCAGACGAAGGGCTGTATATGTGTGCACGTGTTACGAACTCGCTCTTATTAATATTATTTGTTCGCTGTAGATTAATCATTGTATATGATCGATTAATTTTATAAGAGGATAACGAGGTGTGTGTTTGCGCTTACACAAGAATGTTGTTGCTGTTCCAAAGGCGAATGCGTCAAGGCCGGAGATGCCCCCCCCCCCGCACGCGTTGATTAAACGACATTTGTTGACTGAAGCTTGTGTACTCGTGTGTGTGTACTCTGTGTGTACTGTGTGTGTGTGTACTCCTGTGTGTGTACTCGTGTATGTACTCGTGTGTGTGTACGCTGCGTGTGTACTCGTGTGTGTGTGTGCTCTGCGTGTATGTACTCGTGTGTGTGTGTGTGCTGCGTGTGTACTGTGTGTGTGTACTCGTGTGTGTGTGTGTGCAATGTGAGGAGCGGTGGCGCAGCGGTTAAGCGCGCGATGCTACGAACCCGGTGACCCGAGTTCCAATTCCCGGTCACGGCCAACTCCAGTGACGGATATCTCAACAGGTCCTGGGCCTCCCCGAGGTCGACTCAGCCTCAAATGAGTACCTGAGTGCGGTGTGTGTAAACGTGGCCACTGGGGAGACAAAGGCGGCCGGGCGTGGTGTTGGCCACCTACCTCCTCGTGTGCAGTGCCGGCCTTTATAGGTGCTACTCGCTAACAGCACTTGCCCCCACAGTCTGTTAAGGCTACACGGGGGATCTTTGCCTTAACTGCGTGCATACGTAATGACATATACAGTCAGGCCCCGGTTTATGTCGGGGGATGCGTTCCTGAAAGCTGGCGACGACTAACACCGAAACGACGTACATCAAAGCGATTTACAGGTTGCATGTATACGTAGAACTTCTTTCGCACCGCACGTAGCCAACTGTGCTAATCGGAGGGTAAGGCGGTGGCGAAGGCCGAGAGGCGACGGATAACGAGAAAGGACGGATGACGACGTTGTCAGCGACGTGAGTGTGGGGGGGGGGGGGTTGAGGCGACGCAAATCAGGTGGCGGTGTTAATAAAGTTACGACGGAGTTGCGAAACGTTAAAGGGGGGGGGGGGGGGGTAGGGAAGACGTATTCCTGTACATGCAGTGTGCCGACCACTGCGCCGCCACTCCCCGTATAGCCTCAACAGACTGTTGGGGCAAGTGCTGTTTGCGAGCACCTAATGAAGGCCGGCACGGCACACGAGGGGGTGGACGTCCAGCAAACACGCCCCGTCGCCTTCGTCTCCGCAGTGGCCATGTTTTGTTGACTCCACACCGCACCGGGTACTCCTTTGAGGCTGAGTCGACCATGGGGAGAAGGCCCAAGACCGGTTCAGACATTCGTCGCTGGTGTTGGCCGTGAGGGGGTTCGAACTCGGGTCACCGGGTTCCTAGCGCAGCGCACTAACCGCGACACGAACAGCTCCCGACCCCACAAACAACAAAGACACAGATCCCCCGTACAGCCTTAACAGCCTGTTGGGCCAAGTGCTATTAAGCGAGCACCCACAGATACATTATATACACACACACACGTGACGAACGCGCCGTTTTAAATTTAATCTTTCACGTTCCGACAATACAATATATATAACTTGGCGGGCGATAATTGTACAGGCAACGACTCAAACACACTCCATTCGAGGTGAAGTGGTTTGGAAATTCCAGTTCTCCCGGGGTTCCCTTCACCCACGCCGACACCGCCACCACCGCCGCCGCCGCCGCCGCCGCTGCTGCTGCGGCAACTCCAGCACAACACAGGCTGAATGTCACGGGTTCACGCCCCGTCTGGGAGGATAAAGCCGCTCACGCAAACTCGGGGTCATCCTTCGCAGCGGCGGATTTTTAGGCTGGTCCATCGAACGAAGATGATCACAGCGTCGAGCAGGCGGCCGTCTGGAACGTTCCTTCCTCGCGAGATTCGGAAGTCACCGGAGATATGCACTTTTAAAATCATCATCTAGATTGAAAACTAATTTCCTTAGAACTGCTGTTTGTGTTTAGTTTGTTGTCCTTCCACCGCACCTCCGATCAGCACGTTTGAGTACGTACGGCGCGAAAGGTGATCAACATACATGCATACAAGAGGAAAATCAGAGAAGCCGAACCCAATGCGACAAAGTTACTTTTTTGGCTGAGAATGAGCTTAGCAAGTCCATGCGTCTCTATGTTAGTCCATCGTCTACAGATCATGTGTGTGTATGCAACTCTATGGATCTATATTGCAAGGCTTTGTTAGTGTATGGGCCTATATGCAGGTAGATGAATCATCTGAGTGAATGCGAATCTGCTGTCTCGATGCAAGTCTATGGATCATGTAAGTGTACGCCAGTCTACGGGTCTCTGTGTACATAGATGATCCTATATACGTAAGCCTATCGTGTAAGTGTACGCGAGTCTATGGGTCCATATTTAAGTCCATGGGGCTCTATGGCTATGCGAATCTACGGGTCTGGGTGTACATCTCCGTTGAGCGGTGTGCGTCTATACATTACGTAAGTGCACGCGAGTCGATGGGTCTCTGTGCAAGTCCACGGATCACGTAAAGTGCATGTCAGTGCACGGGTCTCTGTTTGCACGTAAATGTTCCTCTATCGATGTGTCACAGAGACCCGTGGTGGCGAGGCGTAGACGTTAAACCCAACGTGGTCGAAATCGAAAAATGTCTGCACAGTTTCGATTTAAAGCTTTCGTGACTGCAGGGATTCATCTTCTTGGTTCTTTCGGTAAAACAAGTCTACGTGACTTTACCGAAAGAACCAAGAAGATGTCTGCACAGCTTCGCTCGGGGTCATTTCTGCCCCCGAACTCAAGACGGCGCCTCTCGATTGGACCGACCGCAGCAGCTGCACCCCAGCGACGGACGGGCACGGTGGGATTCTCGACGAAGCTGAACCCCCGAAACAACAAGTGAGCCCGCGGAGACACTTACAGCGAAGAGGGGGGTGGGGGGGGGGGGCATGCGACCGGAACGAAGACGCGTAGCGACTGGAACTAGGCGTGCGGCTCTTCTCCGCTTGTAAGCTTCACCTGCCGGTTCCGTCCGCGGGTGGTTTCCTGAACCCTCCCGCACAGGCTCCATCCACTGCTAGGATGGAGGCATCCCCACATTGTCAGTCACACACACACACGGGGGGAGGGGGGGGGGGCGACCATACTTCACCGCGCAGGCCTAGTCGTGGGGTTGCTTAGCGGTGCTTCCCAGAGGAGGACGCGGTCGCTCTTTCACATCGTCTGCAATCGCTGTCCCACCCTGACCTCGTCTTCCATCCCATCGTCAACATCACCACCATCGTCGTCAACATCATCATCACAAGGCACTCCGCACTCAGGGGGGGAATCCATCACGGCGGACGTGACGACGGTGGTGACATTGTCCTCAAGAGGGGAATTGGAAGTCCGGGGTGGCAGGGGGTGGCAGGGGGTGGGGGATCGAGGGGGGTGGGGGCGAGGGCTGGGAGAGCACGTGTCGGGATAGAACGTGCTGTGGTGAACTCGCGTGAACCCAGCAGCCAACAATCACGCAGACTCCAGCCATCCACGCAAGCGGCTCTTGGGCTTGGCCATCGGACAAAGGCGGTCACCGCATCGCCTGGCGCTTCCAGGCGCGCTCCGGTAACCGTCTGGAACGCCGCTCTTACTTCCGATACGAAGAGGCCACTGGAGCAATGGCACTTTTAAATCGACATGGAAAACGCGTTTCCTTAGAGCTGCGTTTTGTGTGTAGTTTGTTGTGCTTCCCCAGCACCTCCGATAGGCACGGTTGGCTACGTACGGTGGTACGGAAGAAGTTCAACATCCATACACACAATCACCCACACGCTTGCAGGATCTCAATAGCATGGGCCGAGCGTTATTTCCATTATGGCCCGCACTCCCCAATAAAACCAGCTGGTCACTTCCGTACGTGTTCCAAGGCGGGGATGACACGGTCGTCGGCTATCACGACGATGGCTTCTGGCGAAAGCTCAAGCTCAGGGTCGCTCGGCTGACCAACGGCCCTGGCCCTGGCTCCCTTCCCTTCCTCGTGACGCTTCAGGTTGAGGAGGCTACAAAACTCCACTGCGGGTTTTTTTTTCTCTCTTCCCAATCTCAGGTGGTAACGCGTGCGAGGTACATTAAACCGACGAGCGGAACGCGAAGGCACCGAGCGAATCAAGACAGACGTTGGTGTGACTAAGATGATGATGGTGACGGTGACGAAGGAACGGTGGAGGCTCTACCGGCCCGGTTCTCCTCGGTATATTCATGCCGAGACCGTCAACTGGCTACACCGAAGAACCTGGTTTATCTGGGGCATCTTTGCCTGTGTGTATATATGTATATGGGTCTGTCTGGTGGAGAAACCGCCGATGATGAATCCACTGGCAGCGCATTCCAGCGACCGAACGAATCCAGGCGTGCGCGCGTTAATTCGAGATTGATCGGCTTTCTTCTTGTCGAATGGTAAATGCCTCGGTGTGTAGTAGAACCTGAAATTGAGCTCAAATTGGGAGTGCCTTGAGCTACTTGGGAATACTGCGTTTGCTTACCCCGAGAGCGCCGCCACTGCAGGCGAGAGAGCTTCGTGAATAAAAAAAAGTCTCTTTTGCAGTGGAGACCTGGCAGAGCGTGCCGGCTTCTCATGGGAACTGGTCAGATGCACGTTGCACCACCACAGGTCCAACATCAACATCATCATCATCGCCATCGCCACAAAATCATCAACCTTCATTCGCTCGCTGCCTCCGCGTTCCGCTCGCGTCAACGATTCCACCTTCGCGCGACTGCCTCCGGCAGACAGGAGCTTCGGGAAAAAAAAAAACACGCGACCCACGACGCACCACTCTCAACTTCAGACTGTGACCTCTCGCTAATCCTCCCGACCCCCCCCAACAACCACCACCGAGGCGTTTACTCTCCGCCTTAAATCACAGTGTTTACCACATTTTTTTTTAACACGTAGCAGGCCGTGTCAACCAATATTATTCATAATAAAGGTATTTAGTTTTGGGTTAGATCGCGTGAATTTAAATGTGCGCTTTAAACCCGCCACCAACCGACGCAGCCAATGAGTAAAGGTTTTGTCACTTAACAAAAAAAACGTCGATTAGTTGCTACGCCAGCACACCACCTGTGTTTCGGAGAGTAAACCCACAACAAGGTAGGTGATGCCGGCTACTCGAATTGTAAATGTTGTGTGTTTACTCTCCAACACACCGGTGGTGTGCCGACTTACTAACTAATTGTCACGTTTTGTTTACGTGACCAGTCCTTTACTAACTGGCCATGTCGGGTGGTTGGTGGGTGAACGACACATTTACATTTACCCGATCTAATAACAAAAAGAGTTATTATGGGTGTTTACACTCGCCGCGCCCGCCAGTCGGCGAGCAAGGACCGCGACATTACGACGTTACGACGTACAGCGGCGTACCACAACATACGACGGCGTCAAGCGGGCCGACGAACCAATGGTTCGTCCATCACCCACCACCACCCCCCCCAATGGCTGCGCTAAATCGCAGGTAAACAGTTCGCGAGGCGTGCGCGAGCGTCGTGCCGTATTTCTTTTCTTTAGATTAATTCAGGCAAACAGGCAAGACAATAATAAGCAAATGGCCACGACAAAGACGATTTGGCAACGCATCCCAAGCTGGGCCGCAGAGCCTGGGGCCCACCCCGCTGGGCTCTCTCCGCGCGCCCTTTCACCGAAACAATGAAAAGAAGGGACAACAAAGAGCGGGCACATTGCAATCACAGTTTGGTTCCCGGTGACAGCGACGTTGTGTTTGGTCCCCACGGGCAAAGGGATCCGACCCAACGGGGGCCGTACTCCTCTGTTAGGGCCGTCCGAGCGGGGCTAAGATGACCGCGTGAAGGTGGTGGAATCAGCAAACGCTCATTGAACCTAAACTAAGGCACCGTAAATAACGCGAGGGCCCTGCATTGGATCGAGACTTGCGGTTCTGGGTTGGTATCTGATTAGACGGAGGTTCTGTAAGGTAGAGGGCCAAAGGGTTTATATTAAGTAAATAAATAAACGAGGGTTTTTGTATCGGACGAGATGAGGGTTCCGTATCGGATGAGATGAGGGTTCTGTATCGGATGAGATGACGGTTCCGTTTTGAATAAGAGCTCTGTATTGGACAAAACGGCGGGTTCTCAATCGGACGACACGAAGGTTCCTCTATTGGATGAGAAAAAGGTTCTGTATTTGACAAGATGAGGGTTCCGTGTTGGATTAGACAAAGGGTCAGTGCTGGATGACGCAAGGGTTCTCTATCGGACGGCTCGAAGGTTTCTCTATTGGACAGGACGGCGGGTTCTGTATCGGTCGGGAGGGGAGGCTCCATATCGGACGCAACAATCCATCTCCGCGTCAACGTCGTTGTCAGAGCGTCGTTTGAGAGCCGACCAGCTCGGTCACAACGACCGCTCGCGCGCGGCAAGGAGACGAGGGTGTTGTAGCAACCTCCAAATCGCACGCGGCACGGGGGTGTGGTCAGCAACGAATCGGCAAGGCTTCCGTCGACTTCCAACCGAGAGAACACCGGTCAACTAAGACTCGCGGCCCTGAGCCTCCATCGCTGCCTCGACAACGACGGTCACCGAGAGCGCTCGATCCAACAAAACAAAACGTGTCCACGACGGTAGAGCGATCGTAACACAACCCCCCCCCCCCCCCCCCCCCCCACTTCAATCTACCCCCTCCTCCCTCTCAACATCAGAATTCGGCCGGGGGGTTAGGCGATGGGATCAGGCATCGGTGTGACGCCGGTCCCCATCCCTGCTTGTGTTTTCCCGCCAGCAAGGACAAGACACGGACCGGCGCTGGACTGGGGCGGAGGCGCGATCCCGAACACCCCAAAGCGGATTCGCCCCCCGCCCCGTCGAGGGGAAAGGAGCGGGCGACGCAAGACGCGTTCCCCCCGGCTCGCCGCAGCCGAGAGCGAGCCGGCCGGTTTCTCGCCGTCGCGTTCAGCTCCAGAGGCGGTTGCGTTTAACGAGCTTAAATCCCCGACACTCACCCCACCCCATCCCACCCCACCCCATAAACGGCCACGGCACGCCTCCGTGAACCCTATCGCGCGCGGATAATTGGTTAAACCTTCCCCAAGTGCTGTCCCCGCCATTCCTATTTATATATGTATAGCGCGCCGATGCGAGTGTTTCGCCGCGACGCGCGTGTTCACGTCGCCCGTCCACGGTCGGCGAGGAGCAGCAGCGCCGTCGTCACGCGCGGGCGGGCGGGCGCAGTGGGACGGCGGTTTTGTACGCGTGCGGGCCGAGTGCGTGAGTACGCGTGGGTTGTGTGTGCGCACGCGTGTAGCCTGGCACAAGCGCCGTGGTGACGTCACGGTCACTTAGTGGCGAATGGCAGTTGGTGATGTTGTGTGTGTGCGTATGTGTATATGTGTGCATGTACACGTGTGTGTCTGTGTGTGTACACGTGTGTGTCTGTATGTGTCTGTGTGTGTACGCGTGTGTACACGTGTGTGTCTGTGTGTGTCTGTGTGTGTCTGTGTGTGTACGCGTGTGTACGCGTGTGTCTGTGTGTGTGTGTCTGTGTGTGTCTGTGTGTGTACGCGTGTGTACGCGTACGTGCGTGGGCCTTCTGGGAGCCCTGCGGGCGCCCTACAGCCGCTTGTACATGAAGAGGTGCGCCTTGCAGTTGGTGATGTTGTGTGTGTGTACGCGTGCGTGCGTGGACCCTACAGCCGCTTGTACATGAAGAGGTGCGCCTTGCAGTTGGGGCAGGTGTGCTCCACGTCCTTGAGGTCGTCGACGAGGAACGGGATGAGGCAGCAGCCCAGGTCGCACCTGCGGCAGCGCAAACAAAGACAAAGGTCGCCCATGTAGCCTTGACGGAATTTGGAGGCAAGGTGCCGTGAGCGAGTAGCAGCGCCGATGAAGGCCGGAACGGCACGCGAGGGGGTGGGTGGCCAGCACCAAGCCGGGCCGCCTTTGTCTCCCTAGCGGCGATGTTTACACATTGCACCGGGTACTCATTTGAGGCTGAGTTGACCTAGGTGAGGCCCAGGACCGATTTCAAAAATCGTTACTGGTGTTGGCCAGGAGCGGGAATTGAACCGGTGTATTGCGCTAAACACTACACGACCACTCCTCATTTCTTTTATTTTACCAGGAAAGGCCCAATGGGCTACATGGCTCGTTTTCAAAAGCAACCTATCACAAAGGATAGCTCAACGAAGTCGCTGTTTACCAGCACAAACGCACACAAACACCCACACGCACGCACGCCGATCCCCCGTCATAGACTGTCGTTTTGGCAAGTGCTGTTAGGTGCTCATACACACACGTGTGTGCGCGTTAACACACACACACACACACACGAGTGCAGGGTTAATGCAACATTCTCACGGGCCGTCATGTGTGCATGACCGCGTGGGCACGCACGCACGCACGCGAATACTACGATCACGGCACGCCTGGCATGAAGTCGTGCACAAGCACGCGTGCCGACGAATGAGCAGGTTTTTTTTTTTGCGCGCAAATAGGCTGACGGAGCAGCGCGCAAACACACTGCGCAGGACGAGGAACGACACACACCGGGCCGGTTCAAAAAGAACCGATCCGCGATTGGCGACGCGGCCACCCCCACAATCGTGGCGATTCGCGGAGTCGGCGAAAGGCTCAACCGCTACAATTCCTAACGAATGGCACAACCACGCAGCCACACAGCCACGCGCACACAAACCACGCACACCGGCTCCTGCGCACGCTCCAGGCCGCAACGACAACAACCAAGCAGCTCGAAGGGGGGCAGGCAGTTATTTTAAGCGGGGCATGCAACTTTTCCCTCTCTCTTCAGGGGGCATCGACCAGGGGCTAAAGAAAACTACGGCCCCCGCACCATTAATCAAAACGGCCGGCTAATTGCAAACACACAGCAACAGTTGCGGCCGTGCTCAGGGAAAAAAAAACTGTGCTGTTGGCGCCGCCCGCTGTGGTTGGCCACGACGCAGGGGGGGGGGGGGGGGGGGTGGGGGGGGGGGGGGGGCCGCCCGGAGGCCACCGCGCCGTCGGTCTCCATCGTCGCGGTGCGACAGCTGCGAGATTTCGGGGGGGTTTGGGGGGGGGGGGCAGGCCGCCGAGCTCGTCGGGGCCCGCCCGGCCAAAACGCTCCTCGCCCTCTTGCCCGCTCGCCCGCCCGCCCAGAATCGGCATGTCGATCGGACGCTCCCGACCCCGCAGCGTGTGATCTCGAGGCGACGCCTTTGGGCTCCGGGCGGACTGTCACCGTCGCTGTCGCCACGTCATTAATTGCGAGCGGCGGCGGCAGCATCACGATAACAGCGGCGGCGGTAGAAGCAGCATCAAATAATACGTATATCATCACCACCATTAGCAGCAGCAGCATCGTCATCAGCAGTATCAACTTAAAAATAATCATCACAGGGGCGCAACGGTAGAATTGATGCGGCTCCAGCACGCGAGCGGATTGCACCGCTGCGTCTCCACCGCCGGCCATTGCCCCCCCTTCTAGTGACGATGCACCCCGCCAGAGCCCCACTTAACTTCTCTCAAAGTCATAGGCGAGTCTCTGCCCCGCGCACGCACGTGTGCGCTCTCCGATCCGCGTGGCTCTTCTTGTCCTCCCGCAACGCGATTCCGAACGTGCGCCTCTTCACACGCCTCTCCGCACACCTCTTTCGTTCCGCGTTCTTAGTCAGCATCCGTGCCCATGATCCATGTGTTATGTACGGACGGACGGACGGGTGATGTATGTGCAAGTACTGTCTGCTGAACTTATTTCGCACCGGTGTACGTAGCCAACTGTGCTACGTACACAGGTGCGAAAACATGTGATGAGCACCGATTAGAAACTTTCTACAGGGCCGATGAAAGTTAGACTGCTCCCCACCATGAGAATGTAGAATTTACACCACCAGAACTGAGCGCCACACTTGGTTCTGATGGGGGGGGGGGTGCGGCGTGGGAAGGGGGAGACTTCTGGCTTTTCCACCCCGGCTATTTTAATAACATCTGGGAGATGACCTTGACATATCGGTTGTGAGTTAAGTGTGCGGGCGTGTGAATGTATGCACGCACGCACGCACGCATAAGCTCATCAAACTAGCCGGTAGCTCCTTCTCTCTCTCTCTCTCTCGGTGTGTAATCGAGACGACGTCCCGGGCCCCGTGCTGCATTTTGATGTGGCCGGCGCTGGGCGGCGATCGAAGTGCAAGTCCGGGGGTGGGGGGGGGGGGCAGGGGGTGGAAACGGCACGGAAATAACCGCACGGCCGTGCCACCGCCATAGGATCAGCGTCTGCACCGAACCGCCCGGGCTGCTGGGTCGGCGGTGGCGGCCGTCCAGATTCCGAGTCGAGGCAATTGCGCAAGGCGGTACATGTCCGTAGCCATAAGAATGTGGAATTCCCACCCACCGCCAGGCTCAGGGAAGCTCGCGGAGACGAGCGACGCTCCGCGGTTGCTTTCAGCGGCGCGGGCTCGCTCAACGCCGAGCGGTGGAGTGATTGAACACTACCCTGGTGATGCCGTGAATTGTCGCGATTCCACTTACGGGGTCGGTAACTTTTTTTTACTCGTACGTCTCGGCGGTGAATAGCGGCGCCTCGAGTGACTGCAGGGATGGGATAAGAGATGGACGACGCTGCCAACGCTCGCCTCGGGCCGAAACTGCTCCCGAAGCGTTTCATTGCTTCACGCTACCCGGCTGTGAGCTGCTACGCGGCGCACGTGGTGGCTGGCAACCTTCAGGATTTGATTCGGGTGTTGAAATAGGCTCCCAGATTTTCTGCCAACGTCAAGCAAAACGTAAATAATGCTGGCACGGGGGGAGGGGGGGAAGTCACCGTTTGCGATGGGACAGTCACACGAGGTCACATGACAGGTTCTTCACAGGCGGCGCAGCCAATCACGGAAGCAAGCGGCCTGCGTGGCGACGTGAAATCCAACGTGGACTTTTCACGAAAACACCGCGACGCTTACAGCAGCAAAAAAACAAACAACGCTTCCACCGGTAAGAAACTGGGTTCGAATCCAGACAGCTGCCCATGATTACACCGGGTTCTCAAGTCCAGTGAGTCGATGGTCTCAGCTCGCTCACCAACGACTGCGCAAACAAAAGCAATGACCACGTCAAATTCGGTTCTGCACTTCATTTGGCTAAATTCCAGCTCTGAGAATGCAATATTGGTTTGGCCGGCGTGCAATGACAATAACTCTCATATGCAGAATGAGTGAGAAATTGCCTTGCCCTACTGTGTGGACGGGATGTCGCTTGTATGTATGTATGTTGAACTTCTTTTGCACCGTACGTAGCCAACCGTGCTAATCGGAGGTGCGGGGGAAGGACAATAAACGAAAGTTTGAAGGTATCTCAAAGGTAGCCCTGTGAAATAAACTTCTGTGGGCTGTCCTCTAGCACGCTAAGGTTGCACATCTGTGAGAGTTACCGAATGGCTCTTCTTCGTCTCACGATGATGCCGACAGCACTATCGGGATAATATTGGGGGAATTATAACAAAAATAAACAGATGATGGGCTCGTTAGCTGCTCAAACAGAAAGGCGTCTCCCTGTTGTGCCGAGGGTGGAGTGGCGCTAATCCTCATTGGTGACACACCCCGAGCCCGCAGTGGAAATTCCACATTGCCGTGACGGCACCTAGTCCTTCTGTGGCATGGCCAGTAGACCTCCCACAAAAGTCACTAATTTTAGCAGGTGGTGGTGATGATGTTGGGCTGAGTCGGCCCCCAACCGGAATCTGAACACGTGACCTCCCTATTGTGAGTCGGTCGCGCCAGCCACAGGGCCACACAAAACCAATACAACATGAAGGGCAGCAGAGATGAAGGTATTCCTGTCAATCCACTGCTGGATGAAGGCCTCCCCACACCTTGCTGCTCATGGGGGTTATTTACCATACTTCACCACAATGGTCGAGAGGGGGGGGGGAAGCAGAGGACATCTTCGCCACCTAGGCCGGGAATCGAACTCGAGTTACCGGGTGCAAAGCGCAGTGCGCTAACAGCTGCGCCACCGCTACGCACCCAAAAGAGGAAGGAATCGACCGCGTTGGTAACGGTGTGGCAGGAACAACCGAAAACGTTACAGGGACAACACCTCACAGCGAAGCTGGCCGCACGAGTTCCATTCCCGTCGGCGAGCATTAGCGGAATGAGTCCTGGGCACCCGATCCCAGAGGTCGCAAACGGGATTTGATTCCTTACCCGTACCCGGCCGCACCAGGGTCGCAAACGGGTACCCGTACCGACCGGGTACGGGTACCCGTATGCTACCCGTACCCTCCCCCGAAATGAGTGACAAACGGTTACTCACCGGTGACTCACGGCCTACCCGTACCCGTACCCGGCCGCACCAGGGTCGCAAATGGGTACCCGTACCTGGCTGGGTACAGGTAGCCAGGTATCGGGTAGGGTACGGGTATCAGGTACCCCGTTGCGACCTCTGCCCGATCCCCATCGCCAACACGCACTGGCCAGCGTGGTAAAAGTATCGTCATAGACGCGTCAATTTAACCAAAAAAATTTGGGGAAAAAACGCTAACGGGCAAATACGCAAAAACATCACGTGGGTGTGCGCGCTCACGAGACGTGGCGGAACAAAACCATCTCAGGTTGTTGCCGTCTCTTTCCGAGCCACGGCGAGAGAGGGAGGGCGAGACCCAAGGCGAGCGAGAGAGAGAGAGAGAAATGGAGAAGACAGCGAGCGACATGGAGCGAGCGAGCGAACGAGCGAGCGAGCGAGAGAGCGGTGCGCAAGAGAGAGAATGAGAGGGCTGCGAGTGGTAGAGCCACTCCTGGGCCCCTTGCGGGTGAGCTCATGCGTTTGGAAGCCCTGGCCCGACTCCTGGTCCTCGACAGCTCATGCTCATCCTCCTCCTCGGGGAGACGTGCCTCCAAAATAACCGGAACGAGATCTTGGCGCGCGAAGCGAGCGAGAGAGGGAGGGAGAGGGAGGGAGAGAGACGGGGGGGGGGGGGATCATCGCTAGCCTTGCCGGCAAGATTAACGAGCAAGGCGGTGGTGGCGATGGAACTACGGTCGCCGAGGCTTTACCCAGAGCCATGGCTGCGTCCCCACGCACACGCGCTTGAGTGCGAGCACGGCGAAACCTTTTATGGAAAACCGCCCCACGTGTTTAATGAATTCCAGGTAAGGCCCACTTAGATATATAGCTCTTTTTTTCCCAGAAGCGACCTGGCCACAAATCATCAACAGCTCAACGAAGCGGCTTATCATCACGTGGAAATTTATACCAGCCAAATACTCGAAACGCACATGGAGGTGAAAAGCGGAGGACCCGGAGGAAAAGTCCACACGACCACGGGGAGAGACACGCACACTCCAAATACACAGCAGGCGTCAGGGTCGGGATCGAACCCACGACGTGCTGCATACCAGGAGAGGGAGTTAACATCTCGCCAGCGCGCTGAGTGGCCCCACTGGCTCAGGGCGATCGTAATGGCTGCGTCGGAGTCACCGAGTCGTCGGCACCGATGAGTTTATGGGTTCACGTTCTGAGGCTGCGTGTCCCTCTTGTCTTTATCTGGGGACTCATAATGGACGTGTCGGAGATGCTCAGACAGCACCGATGAGGTTCTGGCTCCAGGTTTTGGGTGCGGGTGTCACTCTCCCTCTCTGGGGACTCTTAAAGGCTGTCACGGACGCAGGAGCCAGCACTGGCAGGTCGACAAGTTCAAGTGCTGCACCTTAAGTGTCTGACTCTCTTATTCAGGAGGGAGGCGGGGGGGGGGTGTAATGAGCCAGTAACATTAGAATCCTGGGTTGGAGTTGTGGATCTGGTCTCAGCTGGTTCATGATTACCGCATCGGCAAAGCGCTGAACCACCACAAATGGGCTTTTGGCTTCAGGTCATTGGGACTGGGTTCGTCTTTGCTCTCTCTCTTTCTCCTTGAATGAAGTTACAATGTCCGCGTCAGAGGCACACTCAGTTGTACCACCAGATGTTTCTTTCCCGTCTTTATTTCAAACGTGGACTCATCATGGCCGTTCCATGGGGACCAGAGCCCGCGGGTTTGGCGCGCTGGATTCAAACATCGGCGTTGGTTATTTACGCGGACGCGCACGCACTCGACTAAACCATCCTCGTGTGTAGTGAGTTTTAACGTCTCGGCCGGGTCAGTCACTGGCGTCAATCGATACCAGAATTTTGAGCGATGGTTTTGCGTCGAACTAGGACCAATTTCTAACGGAGAGGCTCTTCCTTGCCCTTTAGACATCGGCAGTTCCCCAGCACTGCTTGAAGCAAGCCTGACTCTGCAGTCGAGACACTGAATGTGCTGCTGGAGAGGTTCACTCCACAAAAGGCCGTGGGGCTGATGAGATGTGTAAAAACAAACGTTTCATATTTTGTACGCGGCGATACTGACAGATGAATGAGGCGGGACTTCTAGACGAGACCAAAACCTCCGCTTAGACGTTTGTACCGGGGAACACTTCCCAAGTCTGTCCGCGGGAAGAGTCCTGCATGTGCCAAACCAAAGTTGGAGGGAGCGCACTAGAAAGACGATAGGCTCACCACCTCCACGGGACCACCGCTGGCATCCAACCCATGGTGGCGAGATGTTAACTACCTTGCCTGGTATACAGGAGGTAGTGGATTCGATCCCGACGCTGACGCCTGCTGTATAATTGGAGTTTGCATCTCTCTCTCCCTGTGGTCGCGTGGATCTTTGCATGTTCTGCCCGTGGTCACGGGAAGAACATGCAAATAGGTTTTTCCCTCCACATTTGGAATCTTACGTGCGTTTAAACAATTTGGCTGCAATACATTTCCACGTGATAAGCCACGTGAAAAGCTGAAAAAGAGCTACATAGCTTAGTGGGCGTTACCTGAAAAAAAAAAAATTGTTTAAATAGTTTAGTAGTTTAGTTTCACCCCGACCGTCAAATAAAGCCCATTCAATCCGCGCGTCTCTTCCGGCTCCCTTCCGCCCCCCACCTCTGGCTCCGCTGCACGGGCCGCACGGGGACACGGAAGAGATTACGATCGCGCCCTTGTGATCCCCCCGCTGTCAGCGCGCCGGCGATCACTAATCATAGCCCTCTTGTGTTTGCTTTGGAAAAGGAAAAAAAACGCGCCGCTTTTAAAATAGGCCCAAAGATTATGTCGTTGTGACCTATTCCTGAATCCTTGTTTTCCCCAAACCGCCGCTCGTCCGTTTCCGGACCCTTTTTTTTTGGTGCGTTCGTTTCCCCCGGACGCCCTCTTCGTACAGCTGCCCGGATTAATCTCGACAAGTAGCGGCGGCGGTAAAGAGAATCGGGGCGTGTGCGAGCGCTGCCGTTTGAAGTGGGTCGGCGACGCGCCGTCGTTTTTTGGGAAGGGGAAAAAAAAAGTTTTCGGATCATTGGGAAGCGTCTCCCGGGTTCAAAACGAAAGGGGGCGTTGGGGCGGCGCTCAACTCTGTTTCCACAGTGGGAAATTCCACATTCCCATGGGCGGCGGGGGGGGGGGGAGCGGTGGGGGAAATTCTCTCCGTAGGATGAACGCTGTTGAATTTCATCCGAGCGAGCGTGCGAGCGTTCGAGCGGGCGAGAGAAAAAAAAAACTTGACGTGAAATATACCTACGGAATATGAGAATAAGCTTTCTACCCACGGTGGACACTGCCCATGGTGGACACTGTCTGTGGTGGACACTGTTCATGGTGGACACTGTTCATGGTGGACACTGTTCATGGTGGACACTGCCCGTGGTGGACACTACCCAAGGTGGACACTGCTCATGGTGGACACTCCCCACGGTGGACACTTATCATGGTAGACACTGCCCCTAGTGGACACTTACCATGGTAGACACTGCCCATGGTGGACACTGTTCATGGTGGACACTGCCCCATGGCAGACACTCTATTGAATCTTCCACCCCAGGTGGTACTGCCCACTATCCCCCCCCCCCTACCCAACTCGCCCCCCCACCAGCTACCCCCCCTCCCCCCTCACGGACTGAGAAGCGGTAGGGAGGGGGGAGCCCCCCCCCCCCGCCCCGCACTCACCCGACGATGCAGCAGAGGACGCACATGAGCACGCTCATTGTGCCCGAGACGTGAGAGGTCTGCGTCGTGACCAGCAGCTGGCAGTGCGGGCACACCATGCGCATCGGGTACGGCTGGGGCACCTCGCTGTGCAGCAGCGTCACCGCCTGGCCCGCCGCCGACGGCACGACCATCGTGGGGCCCGCGGGACCGCCGGGCCCCCCTGCCGCCAAGGGCTGGCCGTACGCAGGGTAGGGGCACACGGGCTGCGGCGGGTAGAAGGCTGGTCGGAGAACGGAGGGGGAGGCGGGGCGGAGAGGGGGACGATGTTGATTTACCATTGTTGTGGTGGTGGTGGTGGTGGTTGTTGTTGGTGATTGATGTACATAAGATGACAATTGCGTTCGCCTGCACCATCCCTTTCAGATGGAACATCTCGTTTTGGCAAGGGTGTCCAGGGTGTTAGGTGACGAGACGCCAAACACGTCCACACACAACATAGACACAAAGATAAAGACCCCTCCCCCCATAGCTTGTAACAGACTGTTGGGCCAAGTGCAGTAAGCGAGCGCCTATGAAGGCCGGCACGGCACACGAGGCGGTGGGTAGCCAGCACCACGCCCGGCCGCGTTTGTCTCCCTAGTGGCGATGTTTACACACCGCACTAGGTACTCATTTGAGGCCGAGTCGACCTAGGAGAAGCCCAGGACCGGTTTAGATAATCGTCACCGGTGTTAGCCGTGAGCGGGAATCGAACTCGGTCGCTGGGTTCATAGTGGAACGCGATAACCGCTACATTACCACTCCCGACACAAAACACTATAACACACACAAAGCAAACACATAATGACACTTACGCAAACTAATTAATAATGTAACATGTACTGTACAGAACACATTGATACAATGAACATCAGCATGTAGTCAAACACAAAGACAAAGATCCCCCTATTAGCCTCAACATACTTTTGGGGCAAGTGCTGTTAGCGAGCACCTATGAAGGCCAGCACGGCACACGAGGGGGTGGGTGGCCATCACCACGCCCGGCCGCCTTTGTCTCCCCAGTGGCGATGTTTGCACACCGCACCAGGTACTCATTTGAGGTCGAGTTGACCTAGGGGAGGCCCAAAGCCGATTCAAATCATCGTTATTGGAATTGGCCATGAGCAGGAAGTCGAACCAGCGCACCGCTCTCCATTTTTTTTTCAACCAGATAAAGCCCACGGAGCTCTAAAGGAGCCGTCGTCCATAAATGACGTCACGCGATTTTGGACGATTTTTGAACCCCCCCCCCACCTCGTCACACGGCGTCACAAAAAGTCAGACCCCCCCCCCCTCAAATATGACGTCACAAAGCTCTGCCCCCCCCCCCCCAAAAAAATAGAAAACATGCTTCAAATCGCTTTAAACTATTGTCATTGTAGTGCGTATTTAATGTGCCGCTGCACTCTGATGTTGTAGGAGAAAACATTTATTAAAAAGTCTATTTAATTAAGTAGAACGTGTCGTCTATATTTATTTAAAGTTGCGCATTCTTACGTGACGTCACATTTCTCACCCACCCCCTCGTCACACATCGTCACAAATGTCTGACCCCCCCCCCCCCTGGATGCGTGACGTCATTTATGGACGGCCCCATAGCTCTTATTATGAGAAGCGACCTGGCCACACATTTTTGCTCAACGTAGTGGCTTATCCATGTGCAAAATTACAGCAGCCGATTACTCTAAGCGCACGTTTCTAAATGTGGAGGTAAAAACCAGAGGAACAGGCGAAAAATCTACGCGACCACGGGGAGAGAGACACGCAAACTACACATATACAGCAGCAGGCGTCAGGGTCGGGACCAAATCCACGACCTTCTGCATACCAGGCGAGGCAGTTAACGTCTCGCCACTGCAGCACACACATATAGCAAACACAGTAATGACATACTCTTTGGTTCACTCGGTAAAGTCACGTAGGTAGAAAAAATAAATTAAATAAAGTACGTAGAAAAATAAAATACATTTATTTTTATTTTATTTTTCTACCCACGTGACTTTACCGAAAGAACCAAAGAGTATGGATTCCTGCAGTCACGAAAGCTTCAAATCAAGACAGTAATGACACGCATACATTAATGTAAAATATACCGTAAACATTGACCATAACACTGCAGTCAAACTCACACGCACACATATCTAATTAAATGGTGCCTGCTGGCGTATATCAATTCTAATCGGGGATACGCAGACCCCTGGGGGTACGTGGCAACGTCCCAGGGGGTACATGAGGTGATCTATCAATGTGTGAAGTGATATCATACATGAGAGTCACTGGTGAATGATCACGCATGCATCTGCCAATGCAAAATAATTACGAAAATATTTGAATCCATACGGTAACTGAGAACGATATCGAATACCCTTCTAAACTCATTGATCGCAAACGAGCACGAACAAACAACGCCACACGTATGCAGTGTCCCGTTCAATTGATGTTATTTGCTTGCAGTATACTAGCGAATCGGGATGCCTCACAAAATGGACAATTGGTTAAACTATCGATGGTCATTATGCACACATTTATTTCTCAGAACCGTGCTGGGTAAGGCAACGTGGTACTCGGTTGAAACAAAATTCAACAAGGAGGGTACAGTAGCCAAACAAAGGTTGCCTTATTGAGTCGGCTTTGTTCGTAGAGGCACCAGGGGATGTGCACCCGCGTCCGATTGTTGTACTCCTATACTTTATTTACATTCACTTATTTACGTATCATCCACTTGCTTACCTGTCCCCTATCGTAGGCTCACAGCGTCCGTTGTATTCGTTTGTTTGGTGCAACTTGACGACCTGCCCGCCCGCCCGCCCGCCCGCCTGCCCCTGATCGGACGTCTGTGAAATAGCGCTTCGTAGCTCATCAGATTCCTCCGCCTCCAGCCTCAATAAGGATGCTGATTTTGGTCAAGGTTCTGATGCCAAGGCCTGGGGTTGAGCGCTTGCACGGTCGTTGAGCCGCACCACGCACAAACGGGGCGTCACGATTCGACGAAATCGCATCGGCGGGCTGCCTCCGGTTTTACGACGGTGGTCCGATTTTCACAAACGATCCGCACTTCTGCGACGCCTACACAACACGCCACCAACGGGTCGATCTCAACGGCGCCAAAACTCGACGTGCGACGCGTCTCCCGACACGTGCTCTGAACGGCGCGTGAGCGGGAGGGGGGGGTCTGCCTTCCAACGTGACTTGGCGTGTGGCGGTTTCGTCATTCTCGAGCGGTTTGTTTTGGTGGATGTTTTCCCGTTGAGCCCTGTCACGTACGGCCGATGAAAGGAAAAACACATCGGCGAGCGTTGTTTCTCCCCTCTCCACCGTCTACAGGGAAAATAGGGGTACCGCTTTAGGACGACGGGGGGGGGAGGTTTCCAGGATCACATTGTGTCGTAAAAGCGGGGGGCCGCCACCTGTATACAATTACAATCGCATTGTACGGTTACAATCACATTATACATGATCACAATTACAATATACAATTACAATCCCATTATACAATGACAATATACAATTGCAATATACAATTACACCCGCATTATGCGATTTCAATCGCATTCTACGATTACAATCACAATAGCTACACAACATGCACAGGATTACACAGAGAATAACAGCGTTCGCCGCGAAGTAAGGCACCTCCACGCCCTGAACGAACGCGCGACGCGCGGCTCTCATCTCCACCGGCGGTGCCCATTCCACATTACCGTGGCCCGGAAGGCATACCTGGTCCATACTCGCCGGGGGACGTTGGGTACCCCTGCTGGGGGGGGCCCATGGTGGGTGGGGTGGCGGAGTACGGGGGGAGGGCTGGGAACCAGCTGGGCTGAGTCTGCACGGGGAATTGTCCATCTGCAGCGACACACGTGAACACGCGCACACACACGCATGTGAAGACAAAGATCGCCCCGTGTAGCCTGTAACAGACTGTTAGGGCGAGTGCCGTTCGCGCGCAGCACCTATGAAGGCCGGCATGGCACACGAGAGGATGGGTGACCAACACCGCGCCCCGGCCGTCTTTGTCTCCACGGTGCCGATGTTTACACGCTGCACCAGGTACAAATTTTTAAGGCCGAGTCGAGCTAGGGGAGGCCCAGGACCGGTTCAGATATTCGCCGGCGAAGTTTGCCGTCAGCGGCAGATCGAGTTTCCGAGGGCAGTGTGCCGATCGCTGCGCAACCGCTCGCGCTCGTGCCCGCACTTACCCACGCACGCACGGACACGCGCCCAGATCCACGTCCCCTTCACTATCGCGCGTCACGCACGCTCGTAATTGGTCACGGCTCGTGTTCGCGCGCCTGACCACAACTAAACCGCAGATCCCAGCCCCCTCTGCCACGACCACGCCTGGGCGCCACGAACGTGCGCCCCGCTGTGACCAGCGACCCGCGACAGCAGTAATAACAGCGGCCGTTATCTGCTCTGCACATCGCGCAGCTGAGACCAGAACATATCCCCGCTTTTAGATCATCTACTTCCCCAATATCTTTGTAAACATTTGCTAAACAATAATGATATTTATCATCGTGGCTATTGCGCTTGATGCAGACTGTGCCATTCAAGGAGGCCCTGCTCGGGGCAATAACGGCTTATCCACGACAACTATTTGTTGGTAAAAAATTGCATGATCATAATACCGAATAGCACGGTTGGCTACGTACGGTGCGAAAGAAGTTCAACATACATATCCATCATCATCCACCATCATCATCATAAGCAGCCATGGTCAATCTACTGCTGGATCAAGGCCTCCCTACCAAGACGCCACCGCCGCCACCACCCCTCACAAAACTGTGCGATGTAACAATGCTGAAAATTCCCCGTACGAGGTTACACGGACGATAGCTTGGGGCACCAACCGGTTTCATCGCTCCATCTCCCCGTTGGACATCCTCTATGATGCGGTAAAATGCTTGCATAATTATAATAATAATAAAAATTCTTATAATTAGTATATTGATGTCAACTTGCTCATTCAGAAAAGCTTCATCGAGAAGATGTTTATTTATTTATTCAGGTGGGCGCTGATTGGTATGTTTAGCCGATTCCTTTTCATTGAACGAGCATCTTGTGATTCGCGATTAGTTGACTCCCAGCGAGAACGCAGCTGTTGCCAGCGCCCAGTGATGCTGGACGCGACCTCCACCGAAATCTTCTTGGTTCTTTCGGTAAAGTCACGTAGAATGGAAACAATAAAAATAATAAAATAAAACATAATAAAATAACTCTCACGACGTTTCGGCCACAACGCAAGCAGCCGTCATCAGGTGAAGACCAGGTCTGTCGGGGAGACAGACCCTGGTCTTCACCTGATGACGTGACTTTACCGAAAGAACCAAGAAGATGAATCCCTGCAGTCACGAAAGCTTTAAATCGAAACTCCACCGAAATGTTCGACAAAACCAACAAACCAAACCAGGTGGCACATGAAGTGCGTCAGGGTGTGTCAGAGCGCGCCGGGCGGATCGGTTGCCCTGCACGTGCTCGAGGAGGAGAAGGCTGTTGCATTGCTCTGTGGTTACGTGGGCTGACGTCCACTAACTCTCTGGTGTATATCTGGTGCTCTAACTGTGTAAAAGCATTCGTTAAATGATAGGTGGCACATTTGCCTCCCACGTGACAGAGGTCGCAACCGGGTACCCGATACCCGTACCCTACCCGATACCCGGGTACCCGTTTGCGACCCTGGTGCGGCCGGGTACGGGTACGGGTAGGCCGTGAGTCACTGGTGAGTCACCGTTTGTCACTCATTTCCTAACGTCTTGTCTCTTCTCACAATTCAAGTTCCTAGAATCAATCCACCCGCGCCTGCAACATGGCTTCATCCCAGAGGTCGCAATCAGGTACCCGATATCTGTACCCTATCCGTACCCGGCCGGGTACGAGTAGGGTACGGGTACGGGTACCCGTTTGCGACCCTGGTGCTGCCGGGTACGGGTAAGGAATCAAAACCCGTTTGGCGACCTCTGCCACGTGACCACGTTGTTTGATTGTCTCTGTCGGGTGTGTGCTGGAGGGTTATAGTTTTAAGAAAAAAAAGTAACTGATACTTGCACCCACGAGATCAAACGAAAGAAACAAATAATGAATCAGGCGCAGTTGCATTTTGACGACCTTTTTGTGGTTGTTGTCGTTATTGTCGCCGTTGTTGTCAAGAAGTGTAGATGAAGGGGGCGATACTCATCCTTTTGCTCCCGCGTCCAAATGCGTCACCCAATAAGCGATGGGGGCTCGCCCGTACGTGCTCTCCCACGTGCGCGTTCGGGTTTAGGCCGCGACGTGCCATTCGTACGTACGTACTATGTTGAACTTCTTTCGCACCGTATGTAGGCAACCAGGCTAATTGGAGGTGCGGGGAAAGGGCAATGAACTAAACACAAAAAGCAGTGCTAAAGAAATTAGCTTTCAATCTAGATTTAAAAGTGCATCGCTCCAGTGGCTTCCTGATATCGGAAGGCAGGGTATAGCCGCGGCCAGAGAAGAGCCTCTGAAAGCGTTCGATGTGGTGACCGTCTTTGTTCGATGGTTAGCTAAAAGCTGTTGCGAGGATAACTGGAGTTAGCGTGATGGTTTATACTCTTTGACGAGATCAGCAAGCTCTTGTGGTTCATTTGTGGCAAGCACTTTATGTGTAATGAGTGCGACCTTATAACGTATTCGTTCGGCAACCAATGCAGCTGGGCGAGCACTGCACGAACACGGTCGGCACTTTGCAGTACCCGTCACGACACGTGCCAAAGAGTTTTGTGCAAGCCGCAGCTTGGTAATGTTTTTGCCAAACTTCCCGTAGAGTAGCGAGTTGTAATAATCGAGCCTTGTCGATACGACACTACATGCCACCGCGCCGTGTGTGCCGGCGATCCGCTGCGCGTGCTGCGACCTCCTTCGAGGAAACCGAACCCAGCGGGTGCTCGGGTGACCGAAACTAAGCTCCTGAAGAGAATGAAGCAGAGGGGGAATTTGGTTCCTGGAAAAAAAGCTCCCACGGCAGGCAGAGCGAAACGTCGTCCGTCGGATGCAAAAGATACTGGGTGGAATCGGGCGAGACCGGAAAAACACCGCCGTAGAGCCGTACAGCGCCACCTCGGCAATGGATCTAACCCAAAAAAACCATTTATTTTGGATAATACTGTTCGCAACAGCCTACGTGTTAGACTGAGGAAGAGGAGGCGCTGCAAATGGCCCCAAAGTAGCTCTCCAATTCTGGACCACTTCTTCAAAAAATGTTTTTTTCAAGATGAATGATTAACCCGAGAGGGCCAGGAAGCCAGACAACTGCATGGATGCACTCGCCCTCCCTTCGGGACAGAGTCCACTGTTGAAGAGACGGGGGGGGGGTGCTCGCGGATTTACTGAGGCCAATCTCCCACCATTGAGCCGAGTCCTCCTCCTCGCCTCTCTATTCATCACGGTGGTCGCTACTACAGCTGCTCTCCCACCACCTTGCTGATCTCGTCAAGGAGCAGAAACCATCACGCGAACTTGGAGTCATCCTCACAGCGGCTTTTGGCTGGCCATCGAACAAAGAGGGTTACCGCATCGCGCACTTTTGTGGCGCTTCTGCGGCCGTCTGGAAAGCTCTTCCTTCGGATATTAGGAAGCCACTGGAGCGATGCACTTTTAAATCATCTCGATTGACAAACTCATTTCTTGAGAACTGCTTGTGTGTAGTTTGCAGTCCTTATCCCGCACCTCCGATTAGGGGAGAGCGGCGGTGCGGTGGATCCGCACATCACGCTACGAACCCGGCGACCTCAGTTCGATTCGCGGCCACGGCCAATGTCAGTGGCGGGTGATATCGGAACTGGTCCTGGAGGTCTCGCCGAGGGCAACTCACTCAGCCACACATGAGTGTTTGGTGGGTGCCGTGTGTAACCATCAGGACTAGGGAACCAACACGGCCAACTAGGGTGCTGGCCACACCACCGAACCATGCGAGGCGCCGGCCTTTACAGAAGAGCTCGTTAACAGCAATTGGCTTGTAGGCCACTGTGGATTATAAGGCTAAACAAATGGCTCTGTCTTTCGCTCTCCATATGCTATTGGTGTAGTTTGTTGTCCTTCCCCTGTACCTCCGATTTGCACAGTTGACTCCGTACGATGTGAAAGAAGTTCAACATACATACGTATAAACATACCTGCCCCACTCGATCACACCTTTAAACGTTCATCTTGACTATCGCCGTAATAATTTAAGACTTCCGTTGTCATTTCCTGTCGGGAAGTCCAACCGAAACATTGCAATCACCCTTACGTACAATGCACAGAGACACACAAAAGATGCAAGGACGCCGCGAGGCAGACACGGAGACACAGGGGACAAGCTGGAGACACAAAGACACACTGGGGCAGACAAACGTGAGACGCAGGCACAGATGGGAGAAATCTGGAGACACTGGAGACCCTGGCGATGCCGACCTTGTCCGGGCTGTGGCATCGACTTGGTGTCACCGAGCAATGGCCCAGTCATTCCTGGAGGCCCCTTGGGGGCGGGGGTTGCCGACGGGGCGGTGGGCACCGAGGGGCCCACGGGGTAGGGCTCCTGGTACGGTGGGGGCGGCTCCGACGCCATGGTCTCCTCTTGGGGTCTGCTCGCTCACAGCGCAGCAACACGCAGCGGAAGCAGCAGCGGCGTCAACTCCCTACAGCTGGGTCCACACCTCAACGATTTGGCTACGCGACTTGATTGCACGCAACTGAATCGATTCACACATGGACGTCTCTGCAACGAGTCGCGAGCAGTTGTTCGCAACCGGTTTCTGCTTACGGTAGGGTTGCGAATCCTCGACTCTCAAGCGGCGATCCGCTCAGGGATTCGTAGCGGCACGGTCCATCGCCGCTGCATGCTGCATACGCGCAGCTGCGATTGGACATATTACAATCCCGCCTGGATTACACGCCGTGCCATGTCCTCATCCCGCACCTGCTCGCTTAAATGTTGACAAAGTAGTCGCGGCGATATTGAGTCACGCGACCAAGGCCCGGCTTGCCTAACGCGCTCGCTCTTGCCTAGCCATCTCTCAGCTACAGACCAGTTTCCATCCAGAATCTCCATATTATAATCTAACTCAGATCCGGAAGAATGCTGGTGAACAGTGGAATAACGTGGATGTGCAGAATAAATACCTCAATCGATCCCCAAAACATCGCACATCCAGGCTTTGGACATTCCTCGAAGACACTGGTGAAGCCATCAACTAAATGTAGCCCTATATGTGCCATATAGTAAACCCATACAGATACACAGAGATACGCAGAGACTCATAGAGATACATTATACACCCACGACAATGCATAGGATACCCATAGAGACAGATGTTCATAAAGATACATTTAAGACACGCCACAGTGTGATCGTGGCGATGCAACACAAACTATGGACCATATAGTGAACACATACAGACACACAGATGTAGGTAGAGGCTCAGAGATAATTAGAGACCCATGAAAATATATAGAGACCCACAGAGACACAGGTATCGATCGAGACTCATAAAGACAAGCCACAGTATGATCATAATCATGCCACCCAAACTATGGACCATATAGTAAACACATACAGACACACAGATATAGGTAGAGGCTCAGAGATAATTAGAGACCCATGAAAATATATAGAGACCCACAGAGACACAGGTATCGATCGAGACTCATAAAGACAAGCCACAGTATGATCATAATCATGCCACCCAAACTATGGACCATATAGTGAACCAATGTGGTCTGCAATCCATCAACAGAGGAGTAATAGTAAAAACTACACAAACTCTCTCCTGAAGTCTTCTTGTCGTTGCTAGCAGACCTCGACATTGACATTTAGATCCTGAACATTATATTTTTTTATCAGATAAGGCCCACTGAGCTATATCGCTATTTTTAAGAAGCTACATGGCCATCACAAATGACAGCTCGACGCTCAGTGCCACGTCATCGCCCCCATCAACGTTCAGCTTTGCGCCTGCCCCCCCCCCGCCCCCCCCCCCAGACTGCACGGCTTGTTTCGTAAAGGGGAATTTTCCAAACGAACTCGTTTCACTCATCGGTTGAATGAAGGCAGCTCCTGAGTGAACGGTGCAAATGCTGTGAGTTTGCGTGCGATGTGGACAGTGATTACTGCACACGACTAAAACTCACCGCAACTAAATTGGGGACCGTGCTTCGTTTGGCCAAAATCCAGCTTCTGAGAATGAAAATATCGGTTTGACTGCCACGCCATGAACATTAACAGTGGGTGGGGAAGTGCTGCCATCTACTGTGTGTGTACACCTCAGGGTTCACTTGAAGGGATCATGAGAGGTAGTAGCTCTGTTGTATCCGCTCCCGCAGGCCATTGCACCTGAGCATATCACTAGCAACTGGGAAACTTGGGCATGGAGCATTCTGGTCCACATACCCGGAGTCACATGATGGCTCCAGGGGTGTGTCTTATCGGTTGGCACAGCCCAATCTTCCAAATCCCTCCGTAAACACGATCATATTTTTTCCCGACACTGTGTTTGGCACAGATTCATAACCGACGCCACGGTGGCGATATATTTGTCCCGACATTGTGTGACCACCCTTCAATTCCGTGACTGAATAACAATAAATATTTCACCGATGACCGATGCCGATGGGCGGTAATGGTGATTGAAAGGGGGGGGGGGGGAGGGCTGGGTAATGATGCAGCCTGAAACGTCGAACGACAAGCCGTTTTCCAACGAGCGGCTGCGCAATGAGGGCAGCCCAAATTTCCTCGCCTGCAAAACCGTTGTTCGAGTACATTAGGGGTCCCCATCGGCAGCGTTGGCCCGTCATCGGCAAGACCGGTGCAGCACACAGTGACGGCAGGGAAGAGAGGGGTGGTTGGTGGGGGATGTGCAAGGGTCAGGCTTGCCGACACTGGCAAATCTGGGTGGCGCACCCGAGCACGTGAACATCCGCAAGGTGCGGAATCAAAGAGACGTCGCGCCCCGCGAAAAACGCGAACGAACGTAATTTTTTTTTGAAAGTACCACGAGGGTGGTGATTTGTTCAACGGCGATCCCGGAAACGTCCCTTTTCGACAGATTAATATTTTTTTTTCCGCGAGAACGTGACCACGTCTCCAATCGCCATCGTCAAGCGGGGCGACTACTGCCGAGACGATGCGGGGGGTGCGATGTTAAATGTGTTTTGGCCGTTCCGCCAAAGAGATGTCAATGGAGCCCCGGAAAAAGGTTCCGTGCTCCAGCTAGGAGCGTTGCCGATCCTCGTTCGTGGCATCAAGCCAGCTTCCAGAAAGTTCCACATTCTCTTGTGTGCCAATTATTTACCTTCTGATAAGTATGCCAATTACTTACCCAGGAATGCCTCACCGAGTCACAAGATGAGCATTTTAATACTTCTGGCATTTGGATTTTTCAAGTTCGAAGTATGGACTGATTTCCAGTCATTCTACAGCAGAATGCACAAGTCTCTTTTTTAAGCTGGTGGTGTGGGGGGGGGTCTTGCTACATTGGGATGGTCTGGCCAATTCGCCTGATGAGCGTTTAAGCTTCGCGTGGGAGCTAACAACACAAGAGGAGGTGACACTCGACATCTCCTGGCCACACCAAAGACAAATATCCCCCGTTTAGCCTGTAACAGACTGTTGGGGCAAGTGCTGAAAGCGAGCACCTATGAAGGCCTGAATGACACACGAGGGGGTGGGTGGCCAACACCATGCCTGACCACCTTTGTCTCGCTAGTGGCGATGTTTACACACTGCACCATACTCTTTGGGTCTTTCGGTAAAGTCACGTAGGTATCAAATAAAATAAATCACGTTTCGGGCGCAACACAAGCATCCGTCATCAGTTACTCATTTGAGGCTGAGTCGACCTAGGGGAGACCTAGGACCCATTCAGATAATTGTCACTGGCGTTGACCATGAGCGGGAATCGAACTCGGGTCGCCGGGTTTGTAGCGCAGCGCGCTAACCGCTACACTACCGCTCCCCACTGGCCACAACTTGTAGCCACACACCTATGATGCCCGGCAAGCCCTGGTGGTCCATGTAAGAAACCAGTCTCCAATTCCACATTCATGTGGCAGGTGTTACCTTCATAGCGTTAACTTCCCACAGAATAGGTGCTCATTTTTTGGATCGTGGAGAGACGATATACCGAGTTGACATAAGAAAAGGTTAATGTGAATGCCACTTACACACACGGCCGATAGCTCATCGAAGAGTCACTATGATCGTTACAAATTTTTGGTGAGACGGGACAAAACTGGTTACCATTATATATTTTTTCATTAAAATTCGATTATGGATACATTTCATTACCAAATTTTTCAAATGTCCTTCTTGGGCTGTTACAAAAACAATCCGCTGTCAGGAAGGGACCGTATGGCTCACGGCTCTGAGACCGGCGACGCTCAGAGAGACCCTGGCTTCGAATCCAGTTGTCTCAGCCCGGTCGGTGGTAATCCAATGACTGCACCACAAATACGCCACCACATTCAATTTAGTTCTGCATCTCCTAAATGTCACCTCTAAGAATTATATATATACTGCACATCAGTTGAGACGTCGCGTGGTGAACGTTAACTCCCATACGCATAGCGCCGCCCTCTGTCCCACTGGGATTTTTGCACACAGCGTTGGTGTACGGTGTTTTTTTCTGCAATATTTTGCTGTCTTTTCTTGGATTTTCTGTTTGCACTTAGTCACATATTCACTTTAAGATGTTTTCTTGTTCATGTTTTTGTTTTTTGTTTGTTGCGGTTGCACCTGATTCAAGAGCCGAATGGCTCACCGGGCTATACCTAATAAATAAACTTGAACTGTTGCGTGCCTCAGAGGTAGCTCTGCGACATCCACTTCGGCGAGGCGTTCTCCAACGCGAAGAAGTCTTTGTTACTGCACGGCGGCGGCGGCGGCGGCGGCGAGAGTTCAGACGAGGATTCTTCATCCCGTGGCGTGACAAGAACGCTGGCTGCCCCGTGCTCTCGCACTGGCAGTCTCTAACTGGGGCATATCTCACTGATGAGCCCAAATGCACACGAGCCCCGTTCAGTGGGGGTGGGGGGGGGGCGCATGTCCGTATCAACACGGTAGATAAAGGCAGTAAAGCACGAGGGTGATGCTATGAAGGGAAGGTCTACACAGTGAAAGGGGCAGGCATATTCAGTGAAGGGCATGGTAGTGAAGTAAGAGGCATGGAGGTGCGTGCAGTCGAGGGTAAGTCCATGCAGTAAATATCACTTCCATGCAGTCAAGGGCAAGGCTGTATTAATGCAGTATTGGGTAATGCAACAGTAGAGGGCAATGCTTTGTCTATGCAGAACAGGGCAAGGCTGCATTACAGACAAGACCGTCTATGCAGTAAAGGGCATTGCAGTGTATATACAGTGAATGACTTTACTGTGTCTATGCATTGGAGGGCATTACTACGTCTATGCCGTACATAGAAAGGCTGTGTCCATGCAGTGAAGGGCATTGTTGTGTTTTAATGCAGTACAGGACAGGGTAAGGCTGTATCTATGCCGTACATAGAAAGGCTGTGCTTGGAAGGGCAATTCAGTGTCCATACAATGAAGGGCATTACTGTGTTAACGCAGTACAGCACAAGGAGGTGTCTATGCCGTACAGGGCAATGCTGTGCAGGGAAGGGCAAGTCTGTGTATATGCAGTGGAGGGCATTACTGTGTCAATGCTGTACAGGGCAAGGCTGTGTATATGCAGTGAAACGCATTATTGTGTCAATGTAGTACAGGGCAAGGCTGTGTATATGCAGTGAAGGGCATTACTGTGTCAATGTTGTACAGGGCAAGGCTGTGTATATGCAGTGAAGGGCATTACTGTGTCAATGTAGTACAGGGCAAGGCTGTGTATATGCAGTGGAGGGCATTACTGTGTCAATGCTGTACAGGACAAGGCTGTGTCTATGCAGTGAAGGGCATTACTGTGTCAATGTTGTACAGGGCAAGGCCGTGTATATGCAGTGAAGGGCATTACTGTGTCAATGCTGTACAGGGCAAGGTTGTGTATATGCAGTGAATGGCATTATTGTGTTTAACGCAGTACAGGGCAAGGCTGTGTATATGCAGTGGAGGGCATTACTGTGTTTTAACGCAGTACAGGGCAAGGCTGTGTATATGCAGTGGAGGGCATTACTGTGTTTTAACGCAGTACAGGGCAAGGCTGTGTCTATGCAGTGGAGGGCATTACTGTGTTTTAACGCAGTACAGGGCAAGGCTGTGTATATGCAGTGGAGGGCATTACTGTGTCAATGTTGTACAGGACAAGGCTGTGTACTGTATATGCAGTGAAGGGCATTATTGTGTTTTAACGCAGTACAGGGCAAGGCTGTGTATATGCAGTGAAGGGCATTACTGTGTTTAACGCAGTACAGGGCAAGGCTGTGTATATGTAGAAGGGCATTACTGTGTTTAACGCAGTACAGGGCAAGGCTGTGTCTATGCAGTGAAGGGCATTACTGTGTTTAAAGCAGTACAGGGCAAGGCTGTGTATATGCAGTGAAGGGCATTACTGTGTTTTAACGCAGTACAGGGCAAGGCTGTGTATATGCAGTGAAGGGCATTACTGTGTTTAACGCAGTACAGGGCAAGGCTGTGTATATGTAGTGAAGGGCATTACTGTGTTTAACGCAGTACAGGGCAAGGCTGTGTCTATGCAGTGAAGGGCATTACTGTGTTTAACGCAGTACAGGGCAAGGCTGTGTATATGCAGTGAAGGGCATTACTGTGTTTTAACGCAGTACAGGGCAAGGCTGTGCTGTGAAGGGGCAAGGCCGCCGAACCGGAGCGAGCGAGGCCTGGCGGCTCCGTTACCTCGACCCGTGACGACGGCGATGACGGCGGTGGTGATGCTGGTGATGATGGTGGTGATGCTGGTGACGATGGTGGTGATGCTGGTGATGATGGTGGTGATGCTGGTGATGCTGGTGATGCTGGTGGTGGTGATGATGATGGTGATGATGCTGGTGGTGATGCTGGTGATGACGGCGGTGGTGATGCTGGTGACGATGGTGGTGATGATGATGATGCTGGTGGTGGTGATGATGCTGGTGACGATGGTGGTGGTGGTGATGATGATGATGATGCTGGTGGTGGTGATGATGCTGGTGACGATGGTGGTGGTGGTGATGATGATGCTGGTGGTGATGCTGGTGGTGATGATGATGATGATGCTGGTGGTGGTGATGATGCTGGTGACGATGGTGGTGGTGGTGATGATGATGCTGGTGGTGATGCTGGTGGTGATGATGATGCTGGTGGTGGTGATGATGATGCTGGTGGTGGTGATGATGCTGGTGACGATGGTGGTGGTGGTGATGATGATGATGCTGGTGGTGATGCTGGTGGTGATGATGATGCTGGTGGTGGTGATGATGATGCTGGTGGTGGTGATGATGATGGTGACGATCATGGTGGTGATGATGATGATGCTGGTGGTGATGATGATGACGATGGTGGTGGTGATGATGATGATGCTGGTGGTGATGATGATGATGCTGGTGGTGATGATGATGGTGACGATCATGGTGGTGATGATGATGATGATGACGATGGTGGTGGTGATGATGATGATGATGATGCTGGTGGTGATGATGATGATGCTGGTGGTGATGATGGTGACGATGGTGGTGGTGATGATGATGATGCTGGTGGTGATGATGATGATGCTGGTGGTGGTGATGATGATGATGATGGTGACGATCATGGTGGTGATGATGATGATGATGCTGGTGGTGATGATGATGATGATGCTGGTGGTGGTGATGATGATGCTGGTGATGATGATGATGGTGACGATCATGGTGGTGATGATGATGATGATGCTGGTGGTGGTGATGATGATGATGCTGGTGGTGGTGATGATGATGACGATCATGGTGGTGATGATGATGCTGGTGGTGATGATGATGATGCTGGTGGTGGTGATGATGATGATGACGATCATGGTGGTGATGATGATGATGCTGGTGGTGATGATGGTGACGATGGTGGTGGTGATGATGATGATGATGCTGGTGGTGATGCTGGTAACAATGATGGTGATGGTGGTGATGATGATGCTGGTGGTGGTGATGATGATGATGCTGGTGGTGATGCTGGTAACAATGATGGTGATGGTGGTGTTGGTGGTGATGATGATGCTGGTGGTGATGCTGGTGACGATGATGATGACGATGATGGTGATTGTGGTGGTGTGGATGGTGGCGATGGTGGTGGTGTTGGTGGTGATGATGATGATGATGGTGGTGATGATGATGGTGACGATGATGGTGTTGGTGGTGATGACGATGGTGATGGTGTGGGTGACGGTGACGATGATGTGGGTGACGATAATGATGGTGACGGTGATGTGGGTGACGATGGTGATGATGACATCACCACCGTGCCGCGTAACACACGAAACCCACACTCGCGGTGAGCATCACCTTCGCGTGTAACTGAACTCCACTCGCCTCTCTCCCCCTCACCACATCATCTTCTCCCCTCAGCACCAAATGGCTCTCACCCCTCACCTCCTCCTCTTACCGCGTCCACTCCTCGGCGATCAAATCCTCCCCCTCCTCCTTCTCGTCGTCGTCACCCCCACAGCGCAATGTTCACGCAGCCACACGTCCCGGATACGGATGATGATGGTGTTGTTGATGATGGTGGTGGTGTTGTTGATGATGGTGGTGGTGTTGATGTTGTGTTTGGTGACGATTGTCGTCTTTAAACGGTTCGCTGACACCGGCCACTGTTATTAATATTACTCACGTGTCGCGATGATAGTCGATGTTAGCGAGTAGCCGTTGTCGGCAAGCTGATGTAATGTCAATGTTATCCAAGGCGCTGCTGATACCCGTTGCTACTGTATTTTACAACGGAATTGACGATATCGGCGATGCTTTCTGTATCGATGGTAACCACCGACAATACTGATGGCGTTATCGGTGACGATGCAAATTGTGTTCGTGACGTTACTGCCGATGCTGCTGGTTGTATGCGTGAGGGTAATATCGGTGGATTATTCGGTGATAATTGTTATATTTTCGCTCGCGGTCGCCTTGCCGATGATGAGGCGTTGATGTCTCCGGCCTCCGCACGCCACTCCTCCCGAGGGCCACGCGCCGAGGTGACGTCACCGAGGGGCGGGGCTGGGGAGCTGGTGCAGGGGTGGGGGTCAACTCCCCCACCCCTCCACCACCCACCCCTCCACCACCCACCCCTCCACCACCCACCCCTCCACCACCCACCCCTCCACCACCCACCCCTCCACCACCCACCCCTCCACCACCCACCCCTCCACCACCCACCCCTCCACCACCCACCCCTCCACCACCCACCCCTCCACCACCCACCCCTCCACCACCCACCCTCCACCACCCACTGCCATGTCTCCCAACACAAAGTGGGGAGATCTTGAGAGACACGATGAGATACACGGACAAACAGGCACGCTGCTGGGAGACATGAATAGAGTAGCGCAGACATCCACAGAGACATGGAGAGATCCACACACACACATCAACACGGAGCTAGAGACATTGATACAAAGACAGAGAGACACACACACACAGAGACACAATAGTGCACGGAGAGATGCAAATATACAGAGACACGAAGGGACAGTCAAATATATATGTAAGGAGATACACTCAGACGCAGACACATGAACACACAGAAATGCAGCCATAAAGAATGCAAATATAGACATGCATATGGGTAAAGACACTGGGAGACAGACAGTGAGATATACCTACAATCATTTAGAAATATGATCAGTGGCGGTCCTGGTTCCCTGAAGGGGGAGGCTAAGCAAAGTTATTTTTGAGGGGCCAGCCTTCTTCTCTATAAATTCCTTGTGAGGTGACAGGAGACAGAGTTATTAGTTTACTGAGGGGTGTACACAAGAGACAAACATGGCACGAGGCGAGAGAAGATACTGACACGATAGGGATGCAATATTAATTGGCGGTTTAATTTAAATTAGATTTTATTAGGATCTAAATTCCAGCTGATATGTGGTTCACCACTATTTTTTTTCTAATCCAGGGCCCCTTTAACTGCTAGAGGCCCCGAGCGTTTGCTTAGTTTGCTTGTGCTTTGCGGGTTATGATGGTGCACTAAGTGACTCTCTTACCAGGAATTGAACTTGCGACCATTCACTTGTGAGCTCAATGCTCTGACCACAGCAGCAGCACCACCACCACCCGAGTTGACACTATAATACAGTGCCAGTTCTTTATTTAGCAAGGACTTGCTGAGTCTCAACACTATTTTTAGGAGGGCCCTGCTCGGGGTATTTATTCAATTCCCTTATTGGTATATATATTTGTTCTTGCACAGAGATAAACCATGGCGCATGGAAAAAACCCTTCACACGTGGGGAGACAACGTTGAAAATCCGATACGTGATGGACAGACGGGTAACCTACTTTGCTGAAAACTTGTTCTCGTGCCCTGACACGGCGACTGGAAATACGATGAGAGGGCACTCAAGAAATAAGGGCCACTCACCAAGACATGGCCAACACAGTCAATCAGCAGGGGTTACTTAACGTCAAGAGCTCAGATTCCTTCATTGCAAAATATTTACTCGAGGTTGACAACAGACTTGAGACCTTGGGAGAATACTGGGCTCAGATTTTCATCCAGGGCCATGTTTACCTCCTACAAGTCGCAGATATTTTTGTTTCTACAAAGCTACACTTTGCACCCTATGACCTTTTAATTGAGGTCATTATATGGAGAGCCTGACACCTACTAAAGGAACGTGGAATATCCACCAAGCTCATAGGGGAGCTATTAAGTAATGAAGGAGACACAGGATTTCGGTTGCCTAAGCCACTCAAGTTAACTCAAAATGAGACGTCACCACCACCAGCAAATGCCACTACAGCTAGCTGTCAATTCCTTCCCTCTGCTAGATCTCGCAGTTTGTGAAAAGTTAAACATTTTCTTTCACGTGGTATTTTAAAAGCATAGGACGGATTTCATGACTGCAGGTAGAGTTTGGAAAAGCCCTTCGATGGCATTTGTGGTCACCATATTAATGATTCCATTTGTACCTCCTGCAAAATCATTTAATTGGGCATGCAAGTAATTGCCTGTACTTCGCCACATCCAAAGTTAGGCGACTACTTAATTCCCCAATAATTGAGGAAAGTCGCACCTCCCAGGTGTAGTTCTAACACAGTTAAGTGCGGCCCAGTGTCTTCGAGATGAAATTCAGTTGACGGTTGACCTCCAAGGTCAGCTCTTACAGGGGTATCTTCCCCCTTATTCACTAGACCTTATACTAACCCACCCGTAAATTCAAACACTAGCCCTAAAACTAACCACGACCATGTGCATTTATTTATTTATTTATTTGGTATTACTTCAGAGAGCAACACTCATAAATGCTTCACTCAAGGCGAATCGACATTGTCAGGTGATGTTGAAACGCCACTGCGTCGTGGGCGTTAATTGCGCAGGAGGAGGCAAAAGTCCGCAAGCATTGCAATAAAACAATAAAAATAAGTGCGTATATAAAACAAGACAGGATGTTATACATACACTAAGCTTTCTGCAAATGGTAGATACATGTAACCTTTGCAATCCCAGGTGATGATAACCAACCCCTTTGGCTCATGGGCTCGAAGGCAGTGTACTTCATTGCAGGGCCTGCGGGTCACTGGCAGCCCCTGGTGCCTTTAGTACAGTCCCTGACGTACGGCCCCCATGACAACACACAACATGTGAAAACACCCCTTGCAGGCAGTGTGACGGCCCTCACAACTGATGTCAAAACAACAAAAGCGACCCCCCAAACCTGGAAATTAGTGAAGAACACTGCTCTCAGGGAACGTCACTGGGTTGCGATTATGGAGGAGAGAATAGCTGATTGAACTCAAAATAGCCCTGTTTGTATTCACGTTGCATAACTTCCCATTTGAGAAACTGAATTTTCTCTTCGCAAACCCACTGTACACACTGTGTTTTTTTCCCCAGTAGCTTTGTGAATAAATCTGCGATTGGACAAACTTCGTCACCTGCAGCTGCTTTCTCCTGTTTATTCTTTCACACACCTTCTGAGGTCTTCTTCCCGAAAGGTATATAAAAGTAGTGTTGTTGTTACTGCAAATGTGTTTGTTCAAAATATATATCACGGACATTAATACATAACCCTCCTCGTGAGTAGGTTATATTTTTCGGAAATAATTTTGTATCCATCCAATCAATCGTAATCAAAGAAACCGCACTAACTTGGTCAAACTCACACAACTATATCAAACGTGGAAATCCCTATCACTGTCTCTGTATCGCAATCCGTCCGATGGAGTGAACTACCATCTCAACGAACGCAGGCAGCACCTTCGCTGAACCCCTGCTGGCTGCCACCGAGCTCCAGTGGGCTTCACGCGAGAGCTCCAGCGCCGTACGCGCTCAATAGCGCTCCTCCTCCTCCTCTACGGGCGCCGTCACCGGTGGCCGCTACGGCCCGGGCCTGCTCGACCTTGGCGCGCACGCCCCGCGCGGCCAGCGCCAGCCCGGCGTGTCGCGCGCGCAGCTCCTGCAGGCGCCCGCGCAGCCGCTCGGCGCCGTCCACTGCCACCTCGAGATCCCGCAGCAGCTGGGGGCTCCCCAGCAGCCCCGCACGGCGGCGCAGGCGGGTGTTGTCGGTGCGCAGGGCATCCCGGGCCTGCTTGGTTCTCGTGAGGGCGTCTCGTCTCTGGTGGCCAAGGTAGGGGGGGAGGGGGGCGGTGGGGTAGAGGAAGTGAGAGGAGAGTTGGGAGAGATGGGAGAGATGGGATTGATGGGATTGATGGGTGACAGAGATGAGGGAGGGAAAATGGGTGAGGGGAAAGAGATGATTGTTGTGGGATGAGATGTAGGGTTCTAGAGCTCGTGTTGTGGATGGACGGACGGAGATGTTTAATGCAAACAAATGGATCATGGGCACATGGACTTAAAGAAATGAAGATAGAGAGCCAAACACACAGAGATGTCGGCAGACACACGGGGGCTTGATGAACACACAGGACAAAAAAATACAAATAAAAACATACATTGATGTACAATGACAGTCGTGAATAAAGACATGCAAACAGACAAAAAATTAAAGAACATCTGTAAAGAAAGAAAGACAGCTGGAGAGGCAAAAGAAAAGGTGAATATAGACAATCAGACAGCCAGAGAACAGAGAAACAGACTCGTAGAAAGGCAGTGGACAAGTAGACCAAGAAACACAAATAGAGGCACACAACTAAACAGATGGACAGACAACTAATAGTGGAGATGGTGCCAGGCTGCAGACATTTCTGGGAAACAGCACCACCACCTGGACCATGCAAGTGAAGCAGATTCACAATTCAACTGCAACTACTTCCATGTACAACCCTTCCGCCAATCCACTGCTGGATGACAGCCTCTCCAATTCGTCGTGGTCATTTGACCATACTTCACCACGCTGGTCAGTGCGGGTTTTCTGAAGGCGGTGAGTATATGCGTGGAAGCATAGAAGTACAATACAGCAATGGATTTTGTTTTGCTTCACTGGTTTTGTGTTACCAACTTAAACCATACCTAAAATAGAATAAGAAGTGATGGAAAGTCTCAGTGGGCTCATAATTATAATTTTGGTGACACTGAGCTAGCAACATTCAGATTAAAATATTAAGCCATAAAGCTTGGTGTGCGTTTCTCTCTCATGAGGTTGATAACCACTGTTTTGGAGACATTCAGCTAGAATGATTCAGTTTCTGGGTTCAAGCAACATGTACGTTGAACTTCTTTCGCACCGTACGTAGCCAACCGTGCTCTCTCTCTCGCTTAGAGGGTTCACAATGGCCACGTCAGAGCTAATGAGCAGGCACCACTGAGACCTTGGGTTTGATTCGTATGCTCCCACCCACACTTATCAAGTTTGCGTTTCATTGCAAGCGGTTGGGGAAACAGAGGGGTAGGTGTAAGCCTAGCCTGGGTATGAGAGGCTATTGAAGAACCTTCTGAAGTAGTCACACAATGTCATCTTCCGGGGTCGTTCCCCGACTCAAGGTGACGGTCACATGGCTCAAGGTGAGAGTTTGCAACAAACGGAGATTCCTGCACTTCATGACACCAAGATGCCGACGGCACAATTGGAATAGAGTCTGTTCTCCTATAACGCGCGTTTTCATTAAGCGAATTGGATACAACGCGATGAATGTATTAGGGAACACATTTTTTATAATGCATGTGCGAATTGGATATAACGCAATTGAGTGACCAGAACTACGTCGCGCGAGTAGGAATAAGCGGTTGTACGGCTGCCTCGGCATAGCATCACACAATTCGGGATGCTGCTGGATGCTTCTAGAAGCTACCCACGTGCCTCAGTCTTTGCTCATCCTGCATACGCATCTCACGTGTTATTGCGGACTGTGCTTCACCCTATATTGTATATTATTTATTATAACGCGATTTTTCCATAATGCGGTGTTCTTCCAGAATGCAACTACTGCGTTACAGGAGAAAGCAGCAAAACATAAAAAGTAAAGGGAGAGAGACCCCATCAAATCGCAATGGCTGGTCGCTGCGATACAGGCCCGGTTGACAATGGCCGGCACAGCGCCGTTTCTTCACCCCCGCGCACCTGCGCCACGTGGACCTCGACAGAGGCGAGAGCTGCCCTCTGCTCCTCGTTCTCGACCTGCACGAACTGCAGCTTCTCCTTGACATGCGTGAGCATGTGCACGGTGCACGTGATCTTCCTCCTGAGCTTCAGCAGCTCCTGTGGACAACAATTAGCACGTGTGTGTGTATGTTGAACTTCTTTCGCAACGTACGTAGACAACCATGCTAATCGGAGGTATGGGGTAAGGACAACAAACTAAACACAACAAGCAGTTCTAAAAAAATGAGCTTTCAATGTGGAGGATTTAAAAGTCCATAGCTCCAGTGGCTTCCTAATGTTGGAAGGAAGAGCGTTCCAGATAGCCGCAAAAGCGCATCTGAAAGTGCGCGATGCAGTGACTGTCTTTGATCGATGGTTAGCCAAAATCTTCTGCGAGGATGACCGGAGTTTGTGTGATGGTCTATGCTCTTTGACGAGCACGGTTGGCTACGTACGGTGAGAAATAAGTTCAACATACATACAATGCAGTTCTACAGTTCATCAGGAACTGCTGATGTTTTTTTTTGTGGAACGTGTGCCGAGCCACCAAAATTCACGTGGTCGCCTGAATGTGCGTGTGAACAAAACTTATATTATTTACGATTTTATGAGATGCAGCAGACCCACCTAAGTAAGGGCTTCAGAGCACCATACGGTAAAATTAATGAACATTAAATTATAGTTCATCTACCATATCCTCGGAAATAAGTAGATTTAATTTTCTTTCTAAATGAGAGAATCTCAGCGGTCAGGCACAGTTCTTCAGGCAGTGTTCCAAATCTGAGGCCCAAGGACTGAAAAAGTCCGAGCTCCGAAAGGTTTTTTTTTCCAAAAACGTAGCTGACAAGAGGAACCTGGTACATGGTGTGTGCATGATCGTCCTTGACTCAAGAGTTGCTTGAGTTTATTTGATTTGTCACATGGATGACCCCTTTTAGCCGGTTGCAAAGATATTTTACAAGGGAGATCCGTGGTGTGTGAGCACAGCAGCAACGACAAAAACGAAATACAAAAACGTCAATATTGCAGAGAATGAATTACACGATCCTTAAGGAATATTGCACCACTCACAAAAAACGTATCTATCGGTTGCAAATGAAAACACAAGCGAATTGAAAAGAAACAGTGAAACATAATGCGTGAGGAAGAGGCACCAGAAAAAAAGTGAAATGCATTACCAACAACTAGAGTTGTGTCATCTAATGATTTAAGTAACGGATTATCAGTGCGATCACTCGAGTAATCTGATAAAAACGTTAACAGTTGTCAGATTATCAGCATTACCAACAACTAGAGTTGTGTCATCTAATGATTTAAGTAACTGATTATCAGTGCGATCACTCGAGTAATCTGATAAAAACGTTAACAGTTGGCAGATTCTCAGCCGTTCCGCGTGTGCCACTGGAAGGGAGGTGATGGCTGGGGCTTGGTGACACGCCGGGCGTCTTCTTTAGAGGGTTTCCCAACTTCGGGAGGTCGGATGTCCAGTTAGCCGGCATGATTAACAGGGCCCGAGTAATCGACCGCAAAGAAAGTCGATTACACGACCGTAAGGTCCTCGCTTAATGCGGTAGATGCGTTCCTGAAAAGTGCCGCGTGAAGCGAAGAACGAGTTAAGCGGAAACAATTTCCACCACAAATAATGTAACGATAAAGTTTGGCGAGATGCAATATAGTGCGAGTACAGAGTGAGATAGCGGGAAAAATAACTGGGAGTATGCCGCCGCGTTACTGTATCATACCGCGTACCGTATCGTACCACTCAACCACGCAGATCAAGAAAGTAGTTTGTTGTTGACTACTCAGAAACCGCATTATAACGGTGCGCAATCCACGCTATAACAGTGCACGTGTTACGCGCTGTGCGAAAAGTGTTCCCTCATGGAAGAACCGCGTTGTAGCGAACATGCGTTTGTGTGAACACGATGTGTTAACCGAGGCCTCGCTGTGTTTACTGATTTACCTGTCCGAGCTCCACTGACGATTAACCGACCGCGGGCATTTTCTGTCACGGCTGGCCCCCACCTCCCCCCCTGCCCCTCACCTCGTTGCGCTCCTCCACCTTCTCATTGTAGGTCTGGTTCTCGATCTTGAGCTGCTCAAAGTCGATGAGGTGCAGCCCCTCGCCCAGCTCCTCACGGGACCGCAGCAGCTGCTCCTGCTTCCTCAGCCGGTTCTTCAGCTTGATGTTCTGCAGGCGCACGCGCGCCACCTCCTCCTCCTTGCGCTCCTCGCTCTGCTCCATTTGCTTCAGCTCCTGGAAGAGAGAGCGCTCTCTCCGTCCCATCGTTTTTCGTTTTTTTGCAACACAAGCGTTGCCCGGTCGGTACAAGACATAAACTGCATCGAAAGGGAGGGGGTACAAAAAAGTCCGCAGACTACAGCCCGAACTCAGCACACCTGGGTACAACTTGGTGACATAAATCATTATTATCTGCACCTCCGACTAGCACGGTTGGCTACATACGGTGCAAAAGAAGTTCAACATACATACATAGTTAGCCACTGGGCTAACACCACAGTGTGATAATCACTGCGCCATTGCACCACGATGTTAAAGCCGATGAATATGCTCATTGTTACTTCCTCCAGGTTAGACATTTAATAAATTCATCCCTACCTCCGCCCTCTTCACACTTGGTCCTTCATGTGGACCATCATGTGCTATGAAGAAGAGCCATCACCCAAAACATTGTCTATTATATATTAATAGCATACACATCTGATGATGAAGATCATGATCTAGACGGCTATGCTGTGAATCGTACCTTATCATGAATACCAAAAGGTCCCAAGCAGTCCTGATAAGGGGCCGGTTTTTAAAACAGAATCATCACTGTTTGCTCCTCGAAAGTTGTGCTCAAAATAACTTACAGCTGTACTGCATATTGTGTAGAATGAATAAAATAAAACAAAAAGATTCCCAGAGAAAGACAGGAGTGTGCATTCGACGACCATAACTTCGTTACACCGATGATACAAGGTGCGGAGTGTCTAATGTATCACGCTTGCTGGGCAAATACGACATTTAAACTGTCGGTTTAGTAACAAAACAATATGTAACAGGCTGATGTTCTGAGCAACGGCCCTTCTAGCTTATCAAGGTGGTAAGTTTTTTCATCAGATGTGCTTGTTTAAGTGCTTTAGGAGGCAATTGCTGCTTTCTTCGTTAGCTGCTGCTTAAAAAAATTATTGTATTAAGAAAGGCCTTTGAGCTGATTGATCTACATTTTTGTAAGGCAGCTGACCGCTTCCTCATCGTCATTTAGCACCACTACAGACTTATGTACATGCACCACAGGGACAAGACACTAATCAATTTGTGAATCGAGTTGTGATCCAAGAGATGGGGGGGATCACTACGTCCACATCTGATCATGCTCAACGAACCCTTAAGCTGGGCGAGTGGCTGGGACAGTGGTAGCGCTCGGCATAAGCAGACTAAGAAATAGTGTAATAACCCATGTAGCTAAAGGACCCCCAGATTCATGAAGTAGTGATACACCAAATATCAGCTCGAAATCAGATCCTAATAAACATAAACAGCCAATTCATTTAAATATGAACAAACAAGCCAATCTCACTCTAACTGTATTTCTCTATCATTTTACTACATTTCCGTCTCATTGGTATCTGTCTCCTCTCAGACCATTACATCTCTATCGTCTGTCCACCTTCCTCTCATCTTGCTACATGCCTATCCGTTTTTGTCCATATAATCTCTTTGCTCATCTCACTAGGAGTTTATACATTCAAAGATGGTGGGAAAGGGGTGAGGGAGGCTTCCAAAAATAATTTCCACTTCAGGCCCACAATCGGTCAACAACAGCTCTGGACAGGAATCCCCGTGTTGCTTTATGCCCGCGTCCCCACGTCCCCCGTGTCCCTGTGTGAGCCTGTGCCTGCCGGCCGCTACCTCTTTGGACACGTGCCTCCCAACGCGAGTCCTGATTGCTGCCAGCACCGCTTGCCGCTTGCAGGCTGCCAACGCCCGCCACTCGGCCTCCACGCACTCCTGCTGCTGCTGCTGCCGTGCGGACAGGTCCGCCACCTGCCGCTCCAGCGCCAGCCGCTGCTGCTGTTCCTGGCGACGCACATCCTCAATGGCCACTGGAAACAAGATGGTGGAGAGTGGAGTAGGGTGGTGGGGGGGGCGGGCAGCATGAATGAGCGCAGCAGGGAAAGGCGGCCAGCGTGGCATGGTTCGGCGCGGTTTGATGGTGTACATTCTAACGCCTAACGTTGCTCTACACCCCGCAGCTTGTGGCAGGATCAGTAGCCAGAAGATGGGCAGAACCAAAAGTAGGTTTAGAAATAGGATATGGACATGAATGTGGAATTTTTTTTAGTGTTATCTCCTCAATTAATAATGATGACAATGACCATTGCGATGGTTGTGGTGATGAAGATGACAATGATGATGATTATTATTGCAATGATGATGATAGTGGCTGGGTTGACCCTGGCCAGGATGTGAACTCATAATATCACAGCCTCTTCACCAGGATTCCTGCTGTGTCCAACTACTAGGGCCACTCTCGGGCCACCATTCCACCAGGCCAAGAAACGACCAAGCCACTCGGTCACTGTGTTACTAACCCATGAGTCACCATGCCACCGTTCCTTGTTGCCAACCCTCCACCAAACTACTTTGTCATTGGGCCTCTATCCCACTCTGCCAGGGGTCGGAAACCAAAATAACTCGGTATTAAAAGAGCCGCAATGCATGTGAATACGAGACGGTCCTTAATAAATAACGTCACAAAGCAGTCTATAAAGAACCGCATACAGCTGTGGAGCCAGTTTGCCGACCCCTGCACTAGACCATCACTTGACCAGCCCATTAAACCATGTGGCCAATGAGCCCACCAGGCCCGCTTGCCACTTGACCACCAGAGCACCACTCTTCTAGGAGGCCACAACACCACAACTCCACGGGGAGGTACTATCCCACCAGTTGAATGAGTCCACTGGGCCGACCCTCACCCATGTACTTGAGGTACTTCTGCTCCTGGTCGAGGCCTCCGCGCTCCACTTCCACTCGTCCGTCCTCGCCCTTTTTGCGGCGAAAGTAATCGGCGAGCTTGTGCTGCAGCTGCCCATTCCGACTAAGTAGCTTCTCGTGGGTCTCAAGCTGAGCCTGCGCCGCGAGGGGTCGGCAGAAGGGAGGAGAGGAAAGGAGAGGAGGCAGTGTGAGGTAAGGGGGGGGACATGAGTCGGACGAAGAGGTGTGGGGGTGAGAGGTGGGTGGGGGGAGACATGGGCAGGAGTGTGTGAGTGAAAGAGGATAGGTGAAAGAAAAAAAAGGGTGTGAGAGAGGGAGAGGAGATGGACGGGTGAGGTGGAGGGAGTAGTGTGTTCATGACTGATGCAGGAGAGTGTGAGAGAGAGGGGAAAAATAATGGAGTGAGTAAATGAGTGAGTAGGTGAGTGGGCAGAGGTAGTGTTGAAGGAACGGCGCATATAGTGTGAGGCCACTCTTCACCCTCCACCTTACCTGGTATTTTTCCAGAAGCTCCTCATGACTCATCTGTGGCTCCATCTCACCCTCCACGATGTCCTCCATGTCCTGCTCCTCTACTGCATCTGAATTACCTACTGTCAAGCACACATTAGGTTCCTGCGGCTAGTGCACTGGGCAGGAACCCAACAAACCGCCGACAAGGGCTGTCGTGACTGCGCGAGCCACTGCGTGACAGTAAAAACAAGTTGGGGGGAAAAAAATAACTATAATGTCTGAGAGCAGCTCCTTCTTTTTCAGCTTCTTAATCAGGATATCCATGTGCATTTATAGGGAGTATATTTACACGCACCTTTACATCATCCGCACCTAGTTGACACAACAAAGGCTCATTCCTAACAGCGTGCTTCAGCCGCACCGAACCTCACAAAAATAATATTCAGGGCCTACCTTGGCTCCTCCCACCCTCAACCAGTATATATACAAGGACTGTTTTCTTAGAATTTCTCTCACTTGATACAGCTATCGTGCTGTGACGGTTCCACCTGAAGACGGAAGCTTGTGTTGCCGCCGAAACGTCGTGATTTTTATTTTACTTTTATTTTACTTTTATCAATTTAAATTTTTTACCTACGTGACTTCACCAAAAAAAAACCTAAGAATATGAATCCTTGCAGTCACGAAAGCTTCAAATCTAGAAGTATATAATGCCTCAGCAACTCAAAGTGCCTTCACATCACGTCTCATTTCAAGCAATACATTGCCATTGCAGCAGTCTAGCCGAGGAGACCTCCCCCCAACCAGTGGTAGCTGTCCTTGTTTGAACGAGGAGTACGCAGCACCGGCCTGCAAATTGGAATTAAAGTATAAACTATAAATACTTTTTATTTTACCACGCAAGACCCACTTGAGCTATATAGCTCTTTTTCTGCAGCGAACTGGCCAAAAATGATCGCCCAATGAAGTGGCTTATCGTGTGGAAATGTATTGAGGCCAAACAAACACTGATTCTAAATGTGGAGGGAAAAACCGGAGGAACCGGATAACAAGTAAACCCGTAAAAACAACATTTTTCACTTTAAATCCTTTATATGCGGGGCGGCTAGAGTCCTCTCGTCCTCTGGCTTGAGATGGCTGCCACCTATGGGTCAGATGATTGTCTGCCAGTATTAAGCAATTGGTAATTAAATATTTAATTTGTTTTCCCTAAACAGTGTCAAATTTTGGAATTTTTTTTTCACGAACATTAATTGTTACGCACAACGAGTCTGTGTGGAAAATGTCAGCTCGATTGGATCACGGGAAGTGGGTTAAAAAACGAGCGAAAGATTTGCACGGTCCTAAGCAAGCAAGCACGCAAGCAAGCAAGCACGCAAGCAAGCAAGCAAGCGAACTTAATATAAAGGATTTAAAAATCCACGCGAGCATGGAGAGAACATGCAAGCGGCAAATATGCAGGCGAGGTAGTTAACATCTCGCCACCGTAGCGCAGAAAATGGTGCTATGTAGCTTTCCTATTAATGATTTATTGATTTGCAAGTAATTAATCAATTTTGGACGATGACGCCTGCACACCATGGTTAAATATTGTTTGAACATTGTCACGAGATGTTATGGTTATACCCGCAGCATTAACCAGAATACTTCACTCGATGCAAGCTCAGCTCAAGTGGCTGAGCGATTAGGATGAGCAAATTCCTCAATGAGTCCTCAAGAGTCTACCCACCCATGGCTCCGTCGCCCCCGGCCTTGACGTAGTCCCGTCCATCGTGAGCGCTTGGCTCCCGTGACACGGCCTCCTCCGTCGACCGCTCAGACTCCTCGTCGGGCGCGATGATGGTTGGTGTTGCGGGGGTCCTATCTCCCTGTGCCACCTCCGCTGCCTGCTCAATTGAATGTAGAGAAACGGCAGGGACCACAGGCGAAAGTCCGACAGGAATTAACCAAATCTGATAGGTACCAATGATGCCAATGCTGGCAAGTAGTCAACGATTGATTGATTAAAATCAATTCCAATGCTCACAACAATGTATCATCATCATTCGCCATGGGCGATCCACTGCTGGATTAAGGCCTCCCACATTCCGCCTTTCATGATCCCGAGATGAAATAATCCACCTAGCACCTGCACATGATCTTTTTTTATCACTCCATCTCTTTGATGGACGTGACTCGCACCCCCCTCCCCCCATGACTGATGCAATGAATCATACGTGTAAGAATGTATTACTCTCAATTCATGGATATTTTATGAACAATTTCCGTTGAAGATAATGGTCTTAATGCACAAGAGTATAAAGACAGAGAAACAGTAGAGACAAAAACAAACCCACGTGACTATAGAACAGAGGTGGTATGAGTAAGACAGACAGGGCATAGGACGTACTACAATACAGATTTAAAAAATAATGTATTTATTGAATCGATTTGTGACCATGTATTGTAACAATTCATCAACTCAAAGTCGGGGAGTGAATCAATACAAGCCTAGTGGAAATTACCTTACATATTCTACTTACAATGAACTATGCTCGAGTGATTCCAACATTCAATGAGCATTGGCTACAGTAAATTTTTCATGACAAGTCAAAGTCCACTCGTCTTCTTGTTTAAACGAGCATTAGGTGATGCTAACCTCTGTTGGTGGCAGTAAGCCAGCGGTCGAAATTCCATATTTCTAAAGTTGAGGGCCAGTCTATCCATAAGAGATTGGCTCTTCAGTTCCAATTAAGTGGCATTCATTTTATCCACCTTGGAGGGATGCTGCTAACATAACTGGGCTTAACTCATGACCACCTGATTGTGAGACAGCCACCTGACCGCACAGATTCTCGCTGTAGTTGCTGATAACTATACAGGGTATTCCCAAACAACACAATATGCTGCCGCCTTCATTAACCCACACTGACCAGCATGATGGAGAAGTATAATAAAATCACCTCCATGACCCACAGGTTGTGGGGAGGCTCTCATCCTGCAGTGGATTGACTACAAACCGTACATGGACATGATATGTGTAAGAGAAGCTCATTTTGTGCCGCCAGTGTCAAGGTCCAAATTCCACATTTAACCACCCACGGGCAAAAGGAAAACTGCAAACTATCCTTCTATAAATGTGGCTTTCCCACATTTGCTTGAATTGGCTCTCGCTCAAGTAGATAAATTAGTCCCTGAGCATGGCACCGCTTCACCAAGCCGTGCTGCTCGTCTGCTATATTTTCAGCATTTCTAAATTAGTTGGCTAAAAGCGTTTTGCAAAAATCATCCCCCGCACTTTAATTCCAGCGGTTACTCCGTGCCAACGCCACACGCAAACAGACGTCCTCGTTTTCCACCGCACGGCATGGAAATGTCCACCGGACAGTGGGGGGAAATAAATCTCTGCGGCCCACGAGTTTTTATGGGCTTACCTCTGCCGCAGCCAAGTCTCCCTCCGCTCTCTCTGTGCTGTCTTGACCTTTAAGGGGAGACATTTATAGAACGTTAGAGACCTTTCAAAGCAGTTGTCATCCCCCCCCCCTCTTCTCTCACCAAACCAGCTGGTACTGCCAGACTCACCGCCAGTTCTAACACAAAAGGGATACTTGGCACCAACATCAATTGCGGTACCAACATTGGAAACACATCAATGCACGATCCCAGTATCCCAGTTTTCCATTGTTATGCCATTTAACTTTTTGGGATTTTCAACAGTTGTCCTAGTTATTTATTTTTGTAGTGGGAAGGCAACATTAAACTATGTGGTGTTGAAAGGTAATGTCCCATATTTAGACTGCGTACATTTTAATGGTGGACCTACTTTTAGCTGCAGTGAATGGCAGCGGTGTTGCAGACAAGGTGCCATATTTGAGTGATTGTTAAAGTAAGTGTAAAGGGAGATATTCCAGTGGCAGCTTAATATAGAGCATTTTTTTTCCAGGAAATGAGGTGATGTGTGTAGGAGGAAGGACAGAAAGTGGGTTTGAGACAGGGCATCACCGTAGGAGAGTTGTTTTCTCCTCAATGATATAAAACCCCAAACAGGACCCTCAATGAATGTACAAATGTATGTTGAACCTCTTTTGCACCGTACGTGTGAGGGAAGGAAAACAAACGAAACACAAAAAGCAGTTCAAGAAAATGAGCCTTGAGCCTCAGCGATGCTTTCTTGAATAAAAATAAATTAATTCAAGTGTCTTCCTCCACAGACAAGAGTTAGGGAGAACGTATTACCATTGGTGGCCCAAAGCAAATGATGGAAATTCCATATTCCCACGGCAGCAGCCAGTCTATCCATAAGACGAGCACTATTGATGCCCAGAAAGTGGTACTCATTTTATTGACCCAGCAGGGACTGCGATGAGTTAGGTCGACATTCTGGTCCTTCAGCGATCCAATGCCCAAGGTTTAGCATGACTGCATTTGAACAAACCGTCAGGCTGTTCCGTGCGCAGCTCCACTGGTGACCCATCACCCTCAGCACCAGGTGCAGCTTCCTGTTCCGGACCTGGGGAGAGTCGTTCCCCCTCCATCACCATCATTTCTGGGTCCGCTCCATCCGGATTCCGAGCTTCCCCCTCGTCTACCTCGTCAGGTGCCGACGCCTCTGCGGGGGCCGTCTCTCCCACTGCCAGCGTTTCCTCGCGCCCACTGTTTAACAGCGCAACCTCTTCGCCTTTGCTGCCACCGTCTGCGGAAGCCTTTGTGTCAGCTGCCGCTTCTGCCCCGCCAGTGTCCGTCTCTGCTGGTGTCTCAGCTGCATCGCCATCCGCGTCTCCAGCTGCCGCTGCCTCAGGCCCTTCGATGTCTTCGGCTGTCGCTGTCTCGGCTCCATCGGTGTCCCCCTCTGCCGGCGTCTCAATTGCCCCATCGGTGTCTTCCATGCCCCGCGTCTCACCAATTGTGTTGTCTGCTGTGTCTGAGGGCACGGGGTCTAAACGTGGACGGGCAAGGAGGAATCAAAATGGGATTGCGTGCACGTGTAAAGAATTATCATCACGTAAATATAGTTAACAACGACCTTCCTGAAATATATTGAGACTTTTCTGGGTAAATTAATATTATTATCATCGCTACTTTTATGTAAACGTGTGGGAAGTTGCACATGCAAGGACTTCTGACAGCTACATTAATATTTTAAGCTCTTTGATGTGCGTCTAAAATTTCTACGCACATCAACGCACACCTTATTACAGCTTTGGGTGAGCAGTGCTGGGCCTGACACTCAGGTTTCAAAGTCACGCAGGTCGACTGCCCCCTTTCCCAGGTCTTCGTCTCTAAGAATGAGCGTGACAACTAGTGGGTGAAAGAAAGCAAGACACCCACTGGAACGTACACGCGCGGTGAGCGACATGCCGTGCAGTGGCTTTGTGAGAGAGACCTTTAAATGAGGGAAGTTGACAGTGGCTCTCATGCAACATCACGTCTGGGTAGTCTCGTGAAGAGGGTTGCCACCTCCGCCGGGATATAGCGACGTAAGAATGTATCACGATACCGGAAGAGTTGAAAACTGCTTACGTGTAAATACATCGGATCTGAGTGGTGCAGTGCTGTATTACACAACTGACAAAAACCGAAACTTTGTCATGGGCAGAGTTAAGGAGGGGGGGGGGGGGGTCAACCCCTTTATTCATTAATATTCAGTAGTTTACAATTAATATAAAAACAAAGCAACTATTAATTTAATTGTATGCACCCTCTATTCCTAATGTGAGGGACAAAGCGAACCCCTGCTCACCCCCCCAAACATAGAAGTCAAACTCCGCCTATGCTTTTAGTGTTCCAATAAGGCTTATAGCTTTTGCAGGAGAGCTACCTAAAAAAAAAACCCGGGACAGGTGGCAACCTTAACCCCCAAACAGTGACACCAGTTTTCGTGACTGCAAGGAACCATACTCTTTGTTTTTTTTCGGTAAAGTCACGTAGGTATAAAATAAGAAAAATGAAAACAACTAAATTAAATCACAAATTTAAAATAAAAAAATTAAGTTATTGTTTTACTTTTTTATTTAATTTGTGATTTTATTAGCTGTTTTCATTTTATTATTTTTTACCTACGTGACTTTACCGAAAAAAACAAAGAGCAGTGACACCAGTGCTATCTACTGCAGCCATGATGACACCTATTCCTCCAGTATAATGATTCTGATTATGATGTTACACCCCTCACAGATATATCTCAGAATAGCTACCTCTAAAAGACGACGTCCTGGGAAACACCAGGACAGATGGCAACCCGATTCGGTAGGGACCATCACGGCAGGGACCCAGAGTGATTCGTGAAACAAAATCTATAAAATGTAAAAAACAAATGTTGGAACTTCAGTCCGACCTGCTTCGTGTTCGGTGGAGTCCGTTTCACCTCGGTCTGGCCGAGGCTCCACCACCGCTCCCTCCTCCTCCCTCTGACCCTCGGCCGCGTCTTGGTCACTCTCCTGCGGTGCGAGTCGAAGATTGGGGTTAATTTGACCATACTTCACCAGGCTGGTCATCGCGGTGCTCACGTTTGCGGGAGCTTTGAAGCACGGTGCGCTGTACAACTAAGGTTTGTGCATCGCCAAGCTGCAGTTCCACAGCAAAATCTAAGAGTATGAATCCTTGCAGTCACGAAAGCCTCAAATCTAGAATTAATACCCTCTACAGGGAGGAATTCCACCTATCTGTTATTATTTATTTTTTACCTACGTGACTTTACCACAGCAGTCAGTGCCTACCAGGCCGTACACCATTGGCGACTCCGTTCGAGACATATCCAGGCTCAAAAACACAATTGCTTCGCTCCCGAGATGTGACGAGATCATTGCGCATTGCGTGGTATTTGACGCCACGTGCCGTAACTCCGCCGTCATTAAATGCAATGTCTAACACGACGGACATCGTGCGCAAGTCACGGCGAATGTGTCAACAAGGCGGCCAACGGGAAGCCGCCGCTTGCAAGCAAGCAAGCAAGCACGGACACCCAAGTTCGGTTGTCGTGGAACTTTGACAAGGACAAAAAACTAAACTTTCCAACGGGGTCGCGAAACTTTTTGACCGATCACTGTCGTTAAATTCAAACCGCATCGGAACGATGAAAACTAAATAACCCCGCACATAATGGCTTTACCATACACGTGTCAAACCCTTATCAGTGCCCTACCCCAATTAAACCAATTCAGACATTGTTGGTCACCCCGTGCCCCTTATACATCTCAACGTTCATCCTACAAAGTCCCATCACAAGGGAGAAACACAAACAAATAGACAACACAAATTAAATGTTTTGAAATCATTTAAACGGCTGTACGTCGCGTGGACCTGAAAACTCAATTTCCCTGTACAAGAATACGGGGTAAACCGTATGGGTTGAGACAGGTAAGTAACTTTACAGTTTAACACATTGTTACGCTTCCATCGGGAGTAATATCGTTAATGTTGTTGTCATAGTAGTTGTTATTTTTTATTGCGATTGTAACCGAATTTTTTGCGAAGTTTTTGGTCGCTCACCATGGTAACCGCTGGAGGCCCGGCGTCCGCCATGTTGGCTTTACGTTACCAAGGAGACGCCCCGCCCACGCGGCAACGTCACTTCCGGCAACGTGAGAGCCACCGCCCACTAGACTGTCTCTGTTCATAACGTGGTGGGAGTGGCATTGGTTCTCTACAACGGTGCCTTTTCCGAAGTTTCAGGCAACGGTCCTTCTTCAGAGCACTTCGAGAGACCAAATAGGTAGTCAAGAGGCCTGCAGAGCGATAGAGTAAATTGACTGCCTCTCTATGTGCTGTGCAGAAGGGTAATCGCCCGAAACGGCGCCTATTATACTTTTTTTTTGAAGGAGTGTTAGATTTACTTTTGCACTTCATATATTATTGCACATTTGTTTCCCTGTGCAGTTAGTTCAGAATTTCACGTCTCATAAAAGTGTGGGTCTTCTCAAACGAGTTGGGGCATCGAAATCATTATTCGCCGGTGGTCCTGTACCAGAGGTGAAAATCCTACATTTCAGTGGCAGGAGCCTGTCTATCCGTAGGTCAGCCGGCCACAGCAGACTTCCCACTGTGATAACTCCGATTTGAACTTGGCAAGAGGAGTTTGTCTGCGAGTCGAGCACCGACGTGAGTTGAGCCTGTGTTGAGGAGAAGGGTGAGTGGACGTGATCTAAGCGTCACGTGGGCAGGTTACAAACACGAACATTTTCAGTGGCAGCCGGAGGTCGGTGACCAAGGGGAAGACCTAAAGAGTTGTTCGTTGTCCTTCCCCCGAAATTACGATCGGCACGGTTGGCCACGTACAGTGCGAAAGAAGTTCAATATACATACACACGTGGTGGCTGTGGTGAGATTATAAGAGCAGACCTTGGAAAAAGTCTGGTATCAACTGCAACAGCAGCACCTAGCAAAAGTGATGGTGTGTGGTGTCATCAACAGCCTTGGCCGTGATGACCTCTCGGACTTTGCTCCCCAACCATTATGCTCAGCGACGTAGCACGATTGGCAGGGGCCCTGGTTCGTAGGAACGATATTGGGCCACCCCCTGTCCAATATCCCCTCTCTTCGTAGGCCCGGCGCCTGGTTCTTTTTGGACCATGGGCCTCGGGTGCTGTTGCACTGCCCGCAGGCTCAACAGCTGAGCCACCGATTACACCTTCCCATCTCTCACCATTCCCAAACCCATCCAAGATAATGTCATTTGTCCGTTTTATTCTTTCAAACAGAGCTCGTTTAATAATTCATGCGAGAAAAAATCAACACACCAAAAACAGCGTCCGCATGCAATGCTGTGGCATCGGGCCACTTTAGCATCACCTCATCAGTAGCTTCGCTAACATGTCACAGCGTCATCAACATCATCGACATCATTAATGTCAGCAAAAGTCCTAAACAGGAGCACTGGACACCTGGCAAGCAGGCAGATGCAAAAGGCAACTTTGTGAAATGAACAAACCAAGCTAAATAACCACTGAGCAGAGTCCGGTTATTTGTTAAGAGATTAAATGCTTTGGGATTTCAAGTCCTCAAATTGGTTAGCGTCAGGGAATGCAGGTTTGCGGAGGACAGCAAATCCCCCTCATCACACGCTGAGCTGCACGGAGCCCTGCAGATGACTGCTGTACTTTTGCAACAGGGGGCGCACCTCCACCTGCAGAAACTTGGTGACCTGCACACACAGACGGCAGGAAATAGGGTCACAGAAAGTGTGCTTGAAGTTTGTGACGATGATGCCCTGTGTGCGCCAGGTGGCGCTGTGGTCAGTTGTTTAAAGTTTAGTCGGAAGGTGGCGAATTCAAAGTACAAAGACTTCTGGCAGGATGATGCTGAGCGCAACTGCTGCACGTTGAATAAGTTTTAAGAAATGTACATTGGTAAATGAAGTACATCACAGCATAAGATCACAATGTATAAAATACTAATTACAAAGGGGAACTTGGACCAGGATAAATCGTCATTGTGAAATGTAACATCGAATCAACAAAACTATATTATTGCGACCATACGCTCAACATAAGATGTACTCCACTGTTGGATGAGGGCTACAATGCTCAGTGAAAGAGTGATGGGTAGGATGAGGTGAGTGGGTGTGATGTATGGGGTGGGCATAGAGGGGGGGGGGGAGGGAGGATCCACCTGGATATCGGATTCGTCATCGAATTCCTCCAGTATAAACAAATTTACCGATTCCGATTCTGAGGGTGCGGGGAGGAGGGGGCCATGCCTGCTGGGGGGCCCGGCCGACGAAGGTGGCGGGGTCGAGCAGCGATGGCAGCTGCTCGTGCACGGGGGAGAAGTACGCGTCGGCGCGCACGCGCTCCACCAGATCGTTGTCGCCGCCCTCCTGCTTCACGACGGCGGCCGCCTCCTGGGACAGCACGCGGATCCGCTCGTGGCACTCCTGCGGGGGTCGGTGGGGGCGGGGATGTAGAGGGGCGGCACTGTTATAGTCGGGGTGGAGTTGCATTGCATTACAGTGAAGGTTACAAGGGGCGGCATTGTATGCGGGTGGCAGTGGTATCATGGCTGGGAAGGGTGGAGGGGGGCATAGGCGTTGTAGCTTGGGGGGAGGCATTGACTGAGCGGGGGGGGGGGACAAGATGGAGGTGCCACACGGCTGTCACTGATTGGCTGAGAGGTAGCATCGCTGCCGTGGCTGGGGAAGTGACTCATCCTTCAAGGGTTCATCTTACTGCTCCCCTAGAGCCATATTGTGAGTGGGGAGCGGTGGCGCAGCGGTTAACACGCTGCGATACGGACCCAGCGACCCGAGTTCAATTCCTGGTCACGGCCACCAACACCAGTGACGATTATCTGAACTCGTCCTGGGCCTCTCCTAGATCGACTCAGTCTCAAATGAGTACCTCGTGAAGTGTATAAGCTTTGCCACTGGGGAGACAAAGCTAGATGGGCGTGGTGTTAGCCACCCATCCCGTCGTGTGCCGTGTCTGCCTTCATTAGGTGCTTGATAACAGCACTTGCCACAACAGTCTGTTAAGGCTATAAGGGGGATTTTTGTCTTTGTATTCTCGATTCTTACACTGCCTATAAATCTTTCATTCAGCCGAAACACTAAAACTACCCTCCCAATCTCCAAAATTACTCAAAACAGTGCATGGCTATTATTAAATGGCAGTTTGTTTTTGTCAGTGGGGTAGTTGTATCTATTGGTAAATGCACGACTGCCAAGCAAGGTAGCTACAAATCACAAGGACCCACCAGCTCTTATCTTGTAGCTCCACACCAAAGCCAGTGCGTCACAGGCTGTACCACACCAATTTTGAGTAACATTCGACAAAAAACCCTCTACTCCGCTGTAAAGAAATAGGACTTAAAACACGTGTCAGTCATATCACAGCGACATCACTAGGGCGCTTCACAGAACTGTTCAGACACTTCTGAAAGTTACTTTAAAGTATGTGCAATGTCATTTAACAAATATTATGTGGCAGCACAGGGCACACAGCCCAAGGGAGAGGTTTGCTCACTCTCCTCGACTGCCCCCCACTATGGTCTAGAACTCTCTTCCCCCAGCAGTTAGTCCCGTCAACTACCTACCCCTGTTCAAGTACAGATTCAACACCTTCCTTTTTTTATTCTGCCTATGACCAACTGAGTGTGTGTCTCTCTCTCTCCCATATTCACAAAGAGATCCATAGACTTGTGCCGTTTCCGTACAGCGCTTTGAGATGCGGCCACGTTTAGATGCTAGATAAATCCTCACTGTAATTACATTTGTGTAGTTACAACAACCGTGTGTTTTGGGCCATGCTGTCATTAAGGAGGCGGGTTTGTGCAGAGGTCAGCGAATGGCCAGCACAGTGGGAGACGAACCCAGGTCGGTTTCGCGTTGGAGTTCGGATGGGGTTAGGTTTCAGCGATTTCCTCTTCGTGAGCTGCATCACTGCATCACTGATCTGGGCGCCCAACTCCTACCCCCCTACTCTCTCTCACCCTCCCCTCTCATACCCCCTCACCCGCCACGACCCACACTCTCCCTCCCCCTCCTCTCACCCTGCCCCTCACCTCTCAACCTGCACCCTTCGCCTGCCGCCACCCACCTTCAACCTCCCCTCACAACCCTCACCTCTCACCCTCGCCATCCCCTCTCACCCCACACCTCCTCGCTCTCTTCTGAACTCGCAACCCCTCGCCCTTCCCTCTCACCATGCAACCCTCACTCTCGCGCTCCCCGCTCATCCGTCAGCCATCCTGCACCCTGCTCTCCCCACTCACCTGCCGGTCGCCCCCCGCCTTCACCATGGCCATGATGATATTTTCCGTCGCCATGAAAGGCAACTCCTGCTTGATGTGGCGCTCGATTACCTGTTCAGGCGATCGAAGTCACAAGGTCACAAGGTCATGTGGTCGCGAAGTCACGCACGCACGGGCACACACACGTGGGCGTATGTGAATACACCAAAAACACCACTCCCACGCATACACACATTTTCACAAAATGACACGCAACACAAAGATCCCCCGTATACCCTTAACGGGCTGTTGGAGCAAGTGCTGTTAAGTGAGCAGCTGTAAAGGCCGGAACGGCGCAAGAGGGGATGCTGCGGCCATCACCAAGCCTGCCAGCCTGTCTCCCCAGCGCTGATGTTTATACACCACACCAGGTACTAATTTTTAAGGCTGAATCAACCTAGGGGAGGCCCAGGATCGGTTCAAATATTAGCCATTAATGTTAGCCATGAGCAGGAACCGAACACAGCTTGCTGGTTTCGTGACATTGTGCGCGAAACACGACACTTACGCTCCCGAGTACACACGTACTCACAAAGTCACAACAACAATAACAACCACCATTCGCCACTAAGTGGCGGTGACAGTCACCACAGTGCTTGTGTCAGGCTAGGTGCACTTTGAAGCCACATGAAGTGTCGAAGGCTCGCTGGCGGGAGGTCACGGGACAGACCTAGGTGCCATGTGTTGACTGACTGAGATGACTGATAAATGCACCAGCTATGCCCCCGACTGTGCCAACTTGCTGTGTTTCAGCCGCCCAATGCTCCACTGTATGCTGAACTTCTTTCGCACCGTACATAGACAACTGTGCTAATGGGAGGGAAACGAAACTAAACACAAAAAGCAGATCTAAAGAAATTAGTTTTCAATCTAGATTTAAAAGTGCATAGCACCAGTGGCTTCCTAATATCGGAAGGACGAGCATTCCAGACGACCACAGAAGCGCATCAGTGACCGTCTTTGTTAAGAAGGTTAGTCAAAAGCAGAGGTCGCAATCGGGTACCCGATACCCGTACCCTACCCGATACCCGGCTACCCGTACCCGGCCGGGTACAGGTACCCGTTTGCGACCCTGGTGCGGCCGGGTACGGGTAGGCCGTGAGTCACTGGTGAGTCACCGTTTGTCACTCATTTCCCAACGTCTTGTCTCTTCTCACAATTCAAGTTCCTAGAATCAACCCACCCACGCCTGCAACATGGCTTCATCCCAGAGGTCGCAATCGGGTACCCGTACCCTACCCGATGCCCGACCGGGTACGGGTAGCCGGGTATCGGGTAGGGTACGGGTACCTGTTTGCGACCCTGGTGCGGTCGGGTACGGGTACGGGTAAGGAATCAAAACCCGTTTGCGACCTCTGGTCAAAAGCCACTACGAAAGTCACGCTCACACACACACCTTGGGGTAGACCACCAGCCCCTCGCCCACGTTCTGCAGTGTGCTGAGGATGATGTCGGCGGTGAGAAACGCTTCCGGGATGCAGATCCGCCTGCGGAGACGCGGCCACGCAGCTTATCAGCAGGGGCCATGGCTCCGCACCTCGTCATCGCCGGCATCATCGTCGTCGTTACAACCACTGCCAGCATCATCATTTACGCTGCCAGAATCATCGTCGTAATAATCATCATCACAATCAGCACATCATAAGTATAAAAAAAAATAAGAGGAATTGTTATCACAACCGCTGCCAGTAACATCATCACTTTGAGAAGAATCAATACTTCCTGTATCATCACTGCCAATATCATCACTTCCAGAATCAAGACTTCCTGTATCATCATCATCAATGTCCGTATCATCAATTATAGAATCAACACTTGCTGTATCATCATCATCATCAATGCCAGTATCAACATCACTTCCAGAATCAATTCTACCTGTATCATCATCATCACTGCTGGTATCAAGATCATTACAATCGATACAAGTATCATCACCATCAACACCAACACTCTGAGTAGTATCAACATCATTTACATGACCCCAGCCAACCCGACCCGACCAGGCCGCAGCCGCCCCGACCTGTTGGCACTATCGTCGAGCGTGCGCTCGAACCACTGCGTGGACGCCGTCTGCAGGGGGTCCATGACGAGCGTCATGAGGTGGCGCGCCAGGCTGCAGCAGCGCTCACTCCGCATCGGGTTCCGCTTGTACGCCATCGCGCTCGAGCCTGCAGAGGGGGAGAGCCACGGGAGCAGAGAGGGAGCCGTGCGGGGAGCAGAGGGGGGGGATAGAGGGGAGCAGAAGGTGAGCAACAGGACAGCAGCGGGGGGCAGCAGAGGGGGAGCAGGGTGGGAGCAGAAAGGGAGGAGTGGGGGAGCAGCAGAGGAACAGAGGGGGTGGGATAGAGGGGAGCAGTGGGAGAGCAACAGGACAGCAGAGGGAGAGCAAGGTGGAGGCAGAGGGGGGGAGTGGGGGAGCAGCAGAGGAGCAGAGGGGGTGGGATAGAGGGGAGCAGTGGGAGAGCAACAGGACAGCAGAGGGGGAGCAAGGTGGAGGCAAAGGGAGGAGTGGGGGAGCAGCAGAGGAACAGAGGGGGTGGGATAGAGGGGAGCAGTGGGGGAGCAGAGAGGGAGCCGAGAAGCAGCAGGGGAGCAGAGGGAGAGAGTGGGAGGAGCAGAGGGGGAGTTGAGAAGCAGAAGGGGAGCAGAGGGTATGCATAGGGAGGAAGCGACGATGGAGCAGAGAGGGGAGCAGGGTGGAAGCAGCGGGGGAGGAGCAGGGGGGGAAGCAGAGGTGAGAAAGGGGAAGATAGAAAAGTGTGGGCACACAGGTAGGACAAGGGGAGTATGGAATGCGGAGGAGAAGCGGAAAAGATTGGATAGATGGGACCATGGGACAGGTGGGCGGGGTAAGACAGGGGGATGCATGAACCTGGTTTAATGGGCGGCCGAAACCCGGCATAGTACCCAGCATAACGGCGTCTCCAACGCGGCCATTATAAATATTCTGTGTCAGCCAGTCACTGCTGGTGAACTCGTGTACCGCGTAAATGTCCATGTGCGTGCGTGATGTGTGCGTGACGCGGGCGACATGAAGCCACGAGACTCACCGATCTGATCCTTCTCAAATGGCTCCTCCACCTCCTTGAGGTGAGCCAACAGGCGGATGTCTGTGCAGATCTGGCTCCAGGAACAAAGGGTGCGCGAGCGAGTGCGTGCGCAAGAGGGAGAAGAAGAGAAGCAGCGTGGAGATAAGTGATCGCAGTGACAGGTGGGGGTTGATGGATCAGACATCATCATGTGCTGCGCTAGAGGCTGCTAATGAGATGGACTAGCATTGGAAGATACAGTGCGTGAGATGTTAACTCCCTCGCCTGGTATAAAGCAGGTGTGGGTTCAATCTCGACCCTGACGCCTGTATATTTGGAGTTTGCACGTTCTCCCTCCACATTTAAAAACGTGCGTTTAGAGTATTTGGCTGCTATAAATTTCCACGTGAAACGCCACCTCGTTGAGCTATCATTTGTGGCCAGGTCGCTTCTGAAAAAGAGCTACACAGCTCAGTGGGTGTTACCTGGTAAAATAAAAATAGTTGATAGTTTTTTTTACACCACACTACTTTGGAAGTCACTTCAACGTGGCATTTACCCACACTGGGGGCCCAGAGCTAAGTGAGGTCGCCCAACGTTGACCCCGCGGAGGTCACCGTAGAGGTCACCACAAAGGTCACCACAAAGGTCACCTTATGCACAGAGGCGCCCAGGCTCGCCAGCGTGGCCACGATGTCCACGTCCACCTTGCGGCTGTACGTCTGCCCCGTGATGAGCAGTGCCCTATCGTCGCACGACCATCATCAGCATCGTCGTCTTCTTCAGCAGCAGCAGCAGCATTAACAGCATCATTACCAGAGGCAGTAATGGAAGCAGTATTATCACCGTTGTTATAAGCAGCACACTCAACGTCTTCATCATTATAATCATCAGCACTAAGTGGAAGCAGAAGTAGCAGCATTACTATTATTAGCAGCAGCGACGGCATTGTCAAAATCAGCATCATCATTGGCAGCAGCATTTGTAGCATCGTCAGCAGCAATTGCATTGTCATCACATGCAGCAACAGAAGACATCATTATCATCAGCATCAGCAGCAGCTTCATCCATCACCCATCAGTAGGGTTCTTCATTATCACCATTAGTCGTGTTGACAGCATTGTTAAGAGCGGCAGCAACAGAAGCCAAAACAAGAATAGCAATAGCAACGTCATCATCATCATCATCATCGACATCAATCAGCAGGAACTCACTTGTCAAATCCGGCCAACTTGGTGACCAACTCATCCAACTTCTCCACCTGAAGCGACGGCCGATGTCAAGCAAATGTGGACCAAGTGATCGGACCACAGCACCACCCGATCAGATAATAGACATTAGACAAGCAATGATTCACAACCTCAAAATCCATTCTCATGCTCACAATACATCCAACCGGATCGCGCACTTAATAGTTATTTACTACGTACGGAATAATCAATCTTATGGGTCCAGACACCATTGAGCAGCTCTGCAAACTAAACTTATAGGGTGGCGAAATATTAACTACCTCGCCTGGTATACAGAAAGTCGTGGGTTCGATCCCAACCCTGACGCCTGCATACTTGGAGTTTGCATGTCTCTCTTCCTGTGGTCGTGTGGATTTTTTCTCCGGATCCCCCGTTTTTTTCCCTCCACATTTAGAAACATGCGCGAAGAGTATTTGGCCGTGATCCATTTCCACGTGATAAGCCACTTCTTTGAGCTATCATTTGTGGGCAGGTCGCTTCTGAAAAAGAGCTAACTCAGTAGGATTTACCCAGTAAAATAAATAATTGCTTCGAAGTTTTATACGGTTATAAACTCGTCCGCCGCTTTTCAAACACGACACGGACGATGAATACAACGCGATCACGATGAAAGGCGATCACAAAAGTGTGGGCTACCGGGAAGACAACGACTGAACGGACAGGCGAGCGAACGGTCAAGCTGAACGAACGAGCAAATGTGCGATTGTGGCCGAGCTGGGCCGGTGCGGGGCGCCACCTTGTCGTGGTCCCCGTTGAAGAGCTGCAGGAAGCTGGCCTGCGTCCCCGTCGTGCCCTTGACCCCGCGGAAGCGCAGCTCCCCCCGCAGGCGCTCCACACTGCGCAGGTCGCTCACCAGGTCCTGCAGCCACAGGCAGCAGCGCTTGCCCACGGTCGTCAGCTGGGCAGGCCTGCGCACGTACGCACGCAGGGGCGAGCGAGGGGGCGAGCGAGGGGGCGAGCGAGGGGGCGAGCGAGGGGGCGAGCGAGGGGGCGAGCGAGGGGGCGAGCGAGGGGGCGAGCGGGCGAGGGGGCGAGCGAGGGGGCGAGCGAGGGGGCGAGCGAGGGGGCGAGCGAGGGGGCGAGCGAGGGATGAGAGTGGGGTGAGCGAGGAGTGAGAGTGGGGTGAGCGAGGCCATGGGCTTGCGAGGCGGTGGGTAAGCGGGGCGGTGGGTGCGCGAGGCTGTGGGTGTTCTATGCTCACTGGAAATGCGTGAACCCCAGCGTGGGCAACGCGGCATGTGTCTCCGCGAAGCGACTGAGACGATCGATGACGCGTGCCAACTGAAGGAAGCAGACAGGTCACACACGCACACACACACCGATGAACACACATACATAAACAATCCCACAAGTATGTACAAAGAGCCCCCGTAAAGCCTACACTAATTGTTTGACAAGTACTGTTTAGCGAGCATCCATTCAGGCCAACACGGCACATAACGAGGTGGTACGGATAGGATCACACCCGGGCCGCCTTGGTCTCCCCAGGGGCTGATGTTTACACAATGCACCAGGCAGTCAAAACTGGGACAATGGAGGGAAATGGATCATCACACGCCCAACACAAGTGCAAAAAACACACAACCCGTCAGCGCATCACGCGGCAGCGATGCAAAACACGGAGGTAGTGCGAGGGGTGTGAAAACAGAAAAGACTCACTTTGGGCAGGAGGATGTCAAAGGCATCGCGTATCACGATCAGGTCCTGAAGGTTAACAATAACACAAGAAAAGTCAGTATAGAGAGTAGGGAGATCTAAACTAGCCAGATATACATGCTCACACACACGTGCAGAGACACATTGCTGGGTTTTGTGGTGCGCACCCGTGATCCGCAGCTTTATAGGCAAAAGTTGCTGGATCAGACACGAGATTTGTGAAACTCCTAAACCTTCTAGGCTGCGAGGTAGCCAGTTGATGGCAATACAAAAAATGTATTATTGAAATGGTAATTATCATGGCGCGCGGTGCAAAGATGATAACTCCCTTGCCCGGTATGCAGAAGGTCGTGGGTTTTATTCCGACCCTAAAACCTGTATATTTGGAGTTTGCGTGTCACTTTCCCCGTGGTCGCGTGGATTTTTCTCCGAGACCTCTGGTTTTTCACTCCGCATTTAAAAACTTGCGTTTAGGGTATTTGGCTGCTATAAATTTCCACATGATAAGCCACTTCGTTGTGCTATCATATGTGGCTAGGTCGCTTTTGAAAAAAAGAGCTAAATAGCTCAGTGAGCCTTACCTGGTAAAGTAAAAAAATATCTGTGTGGCACTTTGTGAGTGTTATCCCCCCCCCCACCCCCATCCATGTTGCGCCGGCATTCAATAAAGCAACAGACGAAATTACTATGAGCAGCCTTATTGCAGGAACAGAGATGACAAACCTGTCGAGATACAAATGAGTGAGATGAAAACGAGATGAACAGGAGATAGATGAGAGAGCTGGAGGCAGACATTATGGCACCGCGATGCAATGTGATATCGTAACAGAACGCCACGTGGCTTGCCGGCACACGCCAATTTTGCTATGTGGGCCGCTGGCGAATATATTTCAAGAAGCCCGCGTAGTACTCATGCCCCATAGCAATAAGGACCTTGGTTTGATTCCCAACTCCAGATGCCTTTCTGTGTAGAGTCGGCATGTTTTTCCCCCGCTATTCTGCATGAGTTTCCTCTGGGTTCGAGCTAAAGGAAACATACAATGCAACTGATATTGGTCAAACATGCCAATGATAAAAAATGTACCTGCAAAAATTACTCTAATTGCCATTTACACATCTCGCAAAATCACCCCCGTTGAGTAAACGTGGCAGGATCCTCTTGAAAATAATTTGGTGATGCTTCTCTGGAAAAACAAACATAACAATAACATCAATAATTTTTTAGTTAAAACTAAACTATTTTTATTTTACCAGGTAGCACCCACTGAGCTGTATAGCTCTTTTACAGAAGCGACCTGGCCACAAATGATAGCTCAACGAGGTGGCTTATCGTGCGGCAATTTATAGCACGCAAACACTCTAAACGCACGTTCGTTTCTAAATGTGTTGAGGAATAAACCGGAAAATCCATGCAACCACGGGGAGATACACGCAAACTCACACATACAGGCGCCAGGGTCGGGATTGAACCTATGACCTCCTGTATACCAGGCGAGGTGGATAACATCTCGCCACCCACAATGATTTAACGACGATTTCACAATAAACGACGATTTAACGGTACCGTGTTGTCGCCCACGTAGCAGGACGTGGCGCCCAGGTGGATGATGGGGGCCGCGGTGGGGCAGGTGTGCGCGAAGGTGTGCACGTGCGCCATCACGTCGTGTCGACACCGCCGCTCCTCCTCAGCCGCCATCGCCCAGTCGATGTTGTGGAGGTTCGCCTCCATCTCTGCGAGCTGGACGTTGGTGACGGGCAGGCCTAGCATCTGTGTGATGTTGGTGATGGTGGTGGTGATGGGGTCGGGAGAGGCAATGTGGAAGAGGGGGTAGGGGAAGGCGATGTGAAAGAGGATTTGATGCGGGAGGAGAGAGAATAAGACGAGCACACTTGGCACGCATATACAAGCACACTCACACGTACCGGTATAGACACGCATTCCGACATACACTGTGCTCATCATCAATAGCCATTATCTATCTACTGCTGGATTATGTATACATAATTTAGAAAAATCTGCCCTGTACCTCAGTCTACAGTACAGTACGTACAATATGTTTTGTCAGTTGATAGGCTGTACCGGCCTTTTGGATTTAAAACTCGTAGCATTTGTTAAAGCTTAGAAATTCTACATCTGTTTCGACCTTCCTCGGCTTGGATAATTCAGTGTATAGACAAAGATCCCCTCTATAGCCTGCACAGACTGTTGGGGGCAAGTGCTGTTCGCGACCACCTATGATGGCTGGCACGGCACACGAGGGGGTAGGTGGCCAGCACCATGCCCCCTAGAAGCGGTGGTTACACACCGCACCAGGTAATCATCGACCTAGGGGAGGCCCAGGAATGGTCCAGATAATCGCCACTGGTATTGGTGGTGGCCATGAGCGGGAATCAAACTCGGGTCCCCGGGTTCGCTAACCGCTACACTACCACATGCGCACTCACACATGGACATAAGCATTTATGCACCAATACGTTTACCCAGGTAAAAACATGTTCTCTATAGCCGTACATGCTTGTTGGGGTAAGGGATGTTTGCGAACACCTATTCTGGATGCATTTATAGGAAAAAATATAATCACAGATATTTTAATATTTTGTTTATTAAGTTATTCTATCTAATTCGTGTAGTGTATTCCCACTGTTTACTGTAATGACCATATCATCAGCAAATCAGCCATGGTTAATATTTATCCCCATTTTTTATCAGAATAAATGTAAGCATAACCAAGGTCACGTGCGATATGTCCTAATAAACAAGTGAAAATATCTGTTCAAGGGAAAAAACTGGGAAAACACAACAGAATATATGTATTAACATATAATTACCCTTGGCAGTTATTGAAGGCTGACCGGGACCAAATTAATTCAATAAAGAGGCAAAGGAGAGTCGGGTTTGGAGTGCTTCTGAAAAACTTAACTTGATAATGAAAATGTATAAGTACCAATTTGCCTGACGGAAATGTGTCACTCGTGTACTTATTACCTGCTATCACATATGGATCACAAACATGGACATTGACAAAGACGATAGGAATCAAAAGCTGAAAAGTGTGAAAAGAAGCATGGAGACATGAATGCTTGGGATGACACTGAGAGACGGGAAGAGCAACGCACGGATTAGAGAACAAACACAAGTTGTAGACATCGCACTGATTGTTAATCAAGGGACTTGGACAGGACACGTCCCCAGAAGGGATGATGTATGTTGAACTTCTTTCTCACTGTACGTAGCCAACCGTGCTAATCGGAGGTGCGGGGGTAAAGGACAACAAATTAAATAAAAGTTTTCAATAAATTCGTTTTCCATCCAGATTTAAAAGTACGTAGCTCCCAGTGATGCAGTCATTTTAGCTGTGACGGTCCCACCTGATGACGGAGACTTGTGTTGCCTCCGAAACGTCGTGATTCATTATTTCATTTCTATTATTACTTCTACGAATTTTATTTTTTACCTACGTGACTTTACCGAAAAAACCTAAGAGTATGAATCCTTGCAGTCACGAAAACTTCAAATCTAGAATCGGAAGAGTGTTCCAGACAGCCGCAGAATCGCATCTGAAAGCGCGCGATGCGGTGACCGTCTCTGTTCGACGGTTAGCCAAAAGCCACTGCTGCGAGAATAACCGGAGTTTGCGTGACTGTTTTACACGCTTCTTGACCGGTGGTCGAGTCCCAACGATGGGGTGGCAGCCAAGGGAGGGGACGCGCTCAAGTAGACGTCCACCACGGAGATACTGTAGATGAAATCAGTTCATGTGGAGGAGCTTGATGGGTTGTTGCATCGCAAGTCTGCTAGGGAAAGGCCTTGATCGCATGAAGTTAATCTTGAACAATGTTTACACTATGAGACCTCCTTTACCAGTGGCAAAATATAGTAGTAGGTTTTTACCCTTTAAACTGGTACAAAACTGACACCTTTATACAAGGCATCATGTTTGCCAAAAGGCGTCATCTGGTCCAACACCAATGGAGACTAGGCTCTAAGGAAAGCTGTCTCGGGTGTGGACCAATCAACTTCAAGGACATTGCATATCATTATCATTATCAGAGTTGTTTATTTTTGTTTGCATTTTGACTGCTTGTGTTGCGGTTATTGCAAATATGATGCCTCGTATAAAGGTGGCAGTTTTGTACCAGTTTAAACGGTAAAAACATACTACTGAACAATGTTTTTTGGAAGAAAATATAAACTGGCATCCATACGAACGTTTTTTTTTATAGTTTTAAATCAAAGAGTGTTTAAATACATGAATAAAAAAGTGGAAAAAAGCCAGTGACAGACAAGAGATAGACACAGAATGCTGCCCCAGGGTCTCGGGCGCATGACCTCAAACCACGCGGAGCTAAATCTGGCAGACTGACTGCCAATTTCAGCAGCCACATTTCACTGTGGTCATAGGACTTGCATTAAGCGTTAGAAAGTTTTGAGTTAAAAACCTCTAGTGTGCAATCGACTTAGGCCAGCCATAGCTAAGCTACTGCAGGATTGCTGGCTCAAATTAGTTCATTATGAATAAGTTAGAATTGTAGTTGAACCCTGGTCTGAAACAACGCCACCACTATTCTCACCATCACACTATCACAATACATTAATTAGCATCACTATGTGGTGCATCATCAAACAGTGGTTGTTTCTTACTGTGGTTGTCCCACCTGATGACGGGAGCTTGTGTTGCTTCCGAAACGTCGTGATATAATTGAGTTATTTCCATATTTTTTATTCTTTTTTTATTTTTATTTTTCACCTACGTGACTTTACCGAAATAACCAAAGCGTATGGATCCTTGCAGTCACGAAAACTTCAAACCTAGAGTGGTTGTCCTATTTTGAGAGACCGCCTGCCATGGGAATGTCGACTTTCTATCGCCAACTCTGGGCAAGCGCCACCGGTCACCCCTCTCGACCTCACGGTGGCGCTGCGCTAACAAGTGGCGCTTGCGAGCAGCCACTAAAAGCCATGCCCATTGCCATTCCCGCTGCCCTGCAAACTGCACTGCCCCATGCCCATGCCCACCGCCTACGCCGATGTCATCCAGGCCACGTCTCATGCACTGCCATCGACGCCTAAGCCTTGCTCCCTGCCTTGTCCAGGTTGATTCTAGATTTGAAGCTTTCGTGACTGCAAGGATGCATACGCTTTGGTTCTTTCGGTAAAGTCACCATGTAGGTAAAAAATGAAATTAATAAAAATAAAACAATTAAAAAAATCACGACGTTTCGGAGGCAACACAAGTCTCCGTCATCAGGTGGGACGCGTCACAGCCAGATTAGCTGCATCAAGTGAGGCAAGGATTCAAGATGCAAGCCCAGGTTGCCCAAACCATAACGATGCCCGACTGCCAGTCACGTCCACCGCCGTTAGGTTCGTCAGTCGCACGCAGTGCCACCCCACGCTCTCTCTCTGTGCGCCACTCCTCGTGCATTGCCGTGCCCACCACCACCACCACCCCCCGGCCCGCACCCGACTGCCTTGCCCCAGTCACCCACCTGCTGGGCCCGCGCGAGCAGCAGCCAGAGCCGGCGCCACGTGGAGAACTTCTTCTCGTCGCCGAAGTTCCGCGCCATCTCCGGGGACGCGTAGCGGCTCACGAGGGGCGAGCGATACTCGGCGTGAGTCTCGCTCATGCCTGCCTGAGGCACGGGCCACGTGGACGAAGTTGGAGGATCTTGGAGGTGAGATCTGCGTGTCTAACCGCACGCCGGGACTATTTTTGTAGCAGTGGTCACCTCTGACCCCCCCCACTCCCCCGGTAAGTAAGAAGGGGCGTGGTTAGGGAAGAGGAAGTGACGTGAAACGGGGTGGGGGGGGGAGCGGGAAGTGGTTGCCATGGGAATGGACAAAAATAAACGCGCTTCGCCAAGGTAGCGCGATATCACAGTTCACGATACGATGGCAAATATCGCGATATTACGATTATCGCGATATCACAGTTCGCGATACGATGTCAAATATCGCGATATTACGATTACCGCGATATCACAGTTCACGATAATGTGTTAAATATCGCGATATGACGATTACCGCGATATCATTGTTCACGATAATGTGTTAAATATCGCAATATGACGATTACCGCGATATCATTGTTCACGATACTGTGTTAAATATCGCGATATGACGATTACCGCGATATCATAGTTCACGATACTGTGTTAAATATCGCGATATGACGATTACCGCGATATCATAGTTTACGATATGATGTCAAATATTGCGATATGACGATTATCGCGGAGTCGGTAACGTGTATTTCTCGCTATGGAAACCACGAAAAAAATTAACCCGTAAAAACAAAGTTTTTCACTATAAATCCTTTATATGCGTGTTCAATGGGCCACAACCCAGCCCACATTGGTCTTTGAAACGGGCGGCTAGAGTCCTCTCGTCCTCTGGCTTGAGATGGCTGCTACCTATGGGTCAGATGATTGCCTGCCACCATTAAGCAATTGGTAATTAAATATTTTAAAAAAAAATCCTAAAATGTTGAAAATTTTGGAAAAAAAATTTCACGACAATAAATTGTCACGCACAACGAGTCTGTGTGCAAAATGTCAGCTCGATTGGATCACGGGAAGTGGGTTAAAAAACGACCGAAAGATTTGCACGGTCGTAAGCACGCAAGCAAGCAAGTGAACTTAATATAAAGGATTTTAAAACATTTTACTTCGTGCAAGTGGTTGTTTAACTTTAACTTTCTCATCCGTTCACTCTTTTCCGTTCACTCTTGCAAGTTAAGAAATGTTAAATTTCGATTTAAAGCTTTTGTGACTGCAGGGATTCATATTCTTGGTTCTGTCACGTAGAAGGGAAATAATAAAATAAAACAAATATAACAATAAAATTCTCACGACGTTTCGATTGCAACACAAGCAATCATCATCAGGTGTGAAAACCATAACAAGAAAATGTCTCTCCCGCTCTCCAAATAGTCTACCAATGTACTCGTCTCTCTAAAGAGTCTCCCAATGTACTCTCTCTCTGTCTCTTTAAAGAGTCTCTATCCAGAGACTCGCTCTGCTCATCCCTAGGGAGGGATTTCTTCCCATTCTCGAGTCGTAAATTCCTCCATGAAGTCCGTCTCTATCTCTCCCCTTCCACATGTTTTCTGAAGGGTCATCATCTCTCCATCCTTCCTTGTTGTGTCCTGAGAGCATTTGTCGACTCTCCATCTCCCCCACTCCCCATCTCTCTCACTCCCCATCTCTCCCACTCCACATCTCTTCCACTCCCCATCTCTCCCACTTTCCATTTCTCTCACTCTCCATCTCCCCCACTCCCCATCTCTCTCACTCCCCATCTCTTCCACTCCACATCTCTCCCACTTTCCATTTCTCTCACTCTCCATCTCCCCCACTCCCCATCTCTCTCACTCCCCATCTCTTCCACTCCCCATCTCTTCCACTCCACATCTCTTCCACTCCACATCTCTCCCACTTTCCATTTCTCTCACTCTCCATCTGTTCCACTCCACATCTCTCCCACTTTCCATTTCTCTCACTCCCCATCTGTTCCACTCCCCATCTGTTCCACTCCCCATCTCTTCCACTCCACATCTCTTCCACTCCACATCTCTCCCACTTTCCATTTCTCTCACTCTCCATCTGTTCCACTCCACATCTCTTCCACTCCCCATCTCTTCCACTCCACATCTCTCTCACTCTCCATCTCTCCCACTCTCCATCTCTCTCACTCCCCATCTCTTCCACTCCACATCTCTCCCACTTTCCATTTCTCTCACTCCCCATCTGTTCCACTCCCCATCTCTTCCACTCCCCATCTCTTCCACTCCACATCTCTCCCACTTTCCATTTCTCTCACTCCCCATCTGTTCCACTCCCCATCTGTTCCACTCCCCATCTTTTCCACTCCACATCTCTTCCACTCCACATCTCTCTCACTCTCCATCTCTCCCACTCTCCATCTCTCTCACTCCCCATCTCTTCCACTCCACATCTCTCCCACTTTCCATTTCTCTCACTCCCCATCTGTTCCACTCCCCATCTCTTCCACTCCCCATCTCTTCCACTCCACATCTCTCCCACTTTCCATTTCTCTCACTCTCCATCTGTTCCACTCCACATCTCTTCCACTCCCCATCTCTTCCACTCCACATCTCTTCCACTCCACATCTCTCCCACTTTCCATTTCTCTCACTCTCCATCTGTTCCACTCCACATCTCTTCCACTCCCCATCTCTTCCACTCCCCATCTCTTCCACTCCACATCTCTTCCACTCCACATCTCTCCCACTTTCCATTTCTCTCACTTTCCATCTGTTCCACTCCCCATCTCTTCCACTCCCCATCTCTTCCACTCCACATCTCTCCCACTCTCCATCTCTTCCACTCCCCATCTCTTCCACTCCCCATCTCTTCCACTCCCCATCTCTTCCACTCCACATCTCTCCCACTCTCCATCTCTTCCACTCCACATCTCTTCAACTCCACATCTCTCCCACTCTCCATCTCTTCCACTCCACATCTCTTCCACTCCACATCTCTCCCACTTTCCATCTCTCCCACTCTTCATCTCAACTCTCACCATTTGTGAGTATTTTGATGATATTGATGTAGTTTATATTTTAGTTGTTTACGTGGTGGTTTGGCTGCTGCAGCTCCTTACTATTAAAATTCCTTCCCTTTATTACTGCTAATCCTACTTCCTCCCTTTATTACTGCTAATCCTACATAATACACGAGCATAATATGACTTTGAGACCCCCCCTACCATCCTACACATTCCACAAGTAGGGACTAATCCCATATCTGCATTTTCCATAAATATGCTAAATTCATCTCTTGATATGCAAATTCCTTTGTCAAGGCGCCCTCCTCCTCTAATCCAGCTTAAATATACGCTGCCAAGCTTGGTGGTGCTCATTCGGACGCTGTCTTTCTGACAGCCCTGTTCTTCACCTGAGGACGGCTGCTTGCGTTGTGGCCGAAACGTCGTGAGAATTGTATTTTATTATGTTTTATTTTTATTATTTTATTATTTCCCTTTTACGTGAACTCTCACCATCCCACTTTTTTTAAGTGTTTTTTTTTTCCCGATCCTTCCATCTCTTCCCAACTTGCAATGATTGTAAATCATAGCAAGTTTACGATCTGTAACGGCCATATGACACGTGCTGTCTATTAACAACTTACTTCACTATCTTTTATTTTTTCCAGGCAAGGCTCACTGAGCTATGGGGATTTATTTTCACAAATGGTAGCTCAACGAAGTGGCTTATCTTGTGGAAATCTACAGCAGGAGCCAAATAACTCTAAATTACACACGAACCCATAAAGACAAATTAACGGCGTAATCGGTGATGTGATGTCACCATCATGCAGTCAATACTCTGGAAAACGTGTTTATAAAGCATTCGGTTAATATGTAATAGCTATCATTAAGCAACAGAAAAAAAACGCAACACGTTCGTGAATACCGCTTTGTGTGTGTGGCTGGAAAAAAGAAAACATGTAGCAGGCGACGTTTCGGGCTTCGACCCTTCTTCATAGCACATCACAGGTGTTGTAAGAGTTGTGGCTGGCTGGCTGGCTGCGAGGTGGCCTGGAGATGGAAATGACAGCAATGGATTCTTGAATCTATCTGTGCGGAGCTTTCGGAGTGTCAACTCCTGCAGATATCCGTGGTGGGCTGTCTCCGGCCTCTCCGGTTTCCCCTCCACACAAGAAGCCAAAACTCTCATTGTTCGAATTGGCCAAACATCCCAAAATATAGCAGTTACGCAACAATAACAAAAAATGAGAATCTTTATTTAGACTGCCGGAGACATGCGATGAGCTATGAAGCTCTTCTTGACAGATGTCCAGCAGTAGGAGCGAGGCACCCCAAGGTTAAATGCATTATAATGCATATTATTTAAAAAAATGCATATAACCCATCTGGAATGTGTTCTTTTTTTGTATTACTAAATGTCAATTTTTCATTGGATCAAGCCTCCCCCGCTCACGCCGTGGGGGGCTGTTTGACCATACTTCACCACGCTGGTCGTTGTAGGTTGGTGAAATCCTTTCCATTGTATCCCCCACCCACTCCTCTCCCCCACGAAATTGACAAATTGCACGCGGCTCTCACGGGATCTTCTGCAAATGCTGCACATTGCAAATACCACTCCTTTCATCGTCGCTGCCTCATCATTTAATGGTTCTGAAATAAAATAAAATAAATCATTTTTGCGAGGGCTGCTTCCCCACTAGAGTTGCATTAGGACACCTTGAAGCAGTGCTGCCACTATTATATACAAGGTGCTTCAAAAAAATGTGAACACTTCCGAGAATTTGTAACAATGCCACCTGGAGAAGATTCAAGGCGTGTGTTGACAATGATAGCAAACAAGTGGACTTTGACTTTTTGAAGCTACTAACATACATTTGTAACCATGTTACAGTGTATTATTCTCCGTTCTTTTTCCATTAAAAACGATAGTCCCATATAAGTGTATGTCGCTATTCTTCCATTGCTGTGCCCTATAACATTGGAAGGAGGTGGTGAGTGCTGATCTCTATGAATTAGAGTGGCGCCACAGTGGCGAGATGTTAACTACCTCGCCTGGTATACAGGAGGTCGTGGGTTCGACCCCGACCCTGACGCCTGTATCGTGTTCTCCCCGTGGTCACGTGGATTTTTCTCGGGGTCCTCTGTTTTTTGCCCTCCACATTTAGAATCAACGTCACGCGATTAGAGTATTTGGCTGCAGTACATTTCCACGTGATAAGCCGCTTCGTTGAGCTATCATTTGTGGCCAAGTCGCGTCTGAAAAAAAAGAGCTGTATAGCTCAGTGGGTCTTACCTGGTAAAATAAAAATAGAATAGTAAATAGTAAACAAATCCAATGTTCCATAGAATCCTGGCTTGGAGCTGTACTGTCCCTCTGTTATATCATTATTTAGGATCCTCTGCGCAGCGGTATTCGGTTAGGATTTATTTAAAGAGTCTTAGAGCAAAGCTGCCCTGCCAGGGCTGCCCCCCCCCAACCCTCCTCCCCCCCCCTGTTCTACCCCCGTTTTACTGCAATGCCCTTGGCTGCCTTCCTTGCTGCAGTGGGCTGCACAAGTGGAAACATGCGATTCGTGGCACCGCATGCGGCCCAGTGTTCGCAGGCGTCCGTTCAATTACCCCGGCGTGTTTACACAACTCCGGGGCAATTAAGGGCGATAAACTACGTCGGGGAGAGAGAGAGATATATACACTCTCTAGGGGAGAGGCGAGAGAGGCACAGAGAGAGAGAGATTGAGAGATGCTCAATAAATGGGCTGGGTTAAATTGAGCGGGCTTCAGAAAACATTTTCCTTACCCAGTGCCGAATTGAGCGTTCAGGTTACCTCTGACCGGCAGCTAAACGTGAGACAAATCTCGCCCGTGTAGCCTTAACAGACTGGAAGGGAAAGAGTGCCATTAGCACCTATGAAGGTCGGCACGGCACACGAGAAGGTGCGTTGCCAGCACCACGCCCGGCTGCCTTTGTCTCCCCAGTGGCGATGTTCAAACACTGCACCAGGTAATCATTTGAAGCTGAGTCGACCGAGGGGACGCCCAGGATTGGTTCGGATAATGGTCACTGGTCTTGGCCGTGATCGGGAATGGAACTCGTGTAGCCAAACATTGAGACACGCACGCACACCTCAAATCACGTGTCTCACTGCAAGAGAAACGTGCGGCGATAGAAGTGAACGAGAGCGTTAAAGTTAGAAAACTAAACTCTAACTTTCTATTTAAAGCTTTCGTGACTGCAGGGATTCATCTTCTTGGTTCTTTCGGTAAAGTCACGTAGAAGGGAAATAATAAAATAATAAAAATAAAACATAATAAAATAATTCTCACGACGTTTCGGCCACAACGCAAGTAGCCGTCCTCAGGTGGAGAACAGGTCTGTCGAGGAGACAGATAAAATAATAAAAATAAAACATAATAAAATAAAATTCTCACGACGTTTCGGCCACAACGCAAGTAGCCGTCCTCAGGTGGAGAACAGGTCTGTCGAGGAGACAGAGTCGACAGACCTGTTCTCCACCTGAGGACGGCTACTTGCGTTGTGGCCGAAACGTCGTGAGAATTTATTGTTTTATTTTTTTTATTTTATTATTTCAATTCTACGTGATTTTACCGAAAGAACCAAGAAGATAAACTATAACTTTTTTTTTTTTACCAGGTAATATCCACTGAGCTATATAGCTATTTTTTTCCAGGCAGCGACCTGTCCACAAATGAGAGCTCAACGAATGTGTTTATCGCATGGAAATTGACAGCAGCCAAATACTCTCAACGCAGGTCGATTCTCAATGTAAAAGGACCCGGAGAACAAGTAAACCCGTAAAAACAAAGTTTTTCACTGTAAATCCTTTATATGCGTGGCATCGGGGTGGCTAGAGTCCTCTCGTCCTCTGGCTTGAGATGGCTGCCACCTATGGGTCAGATGATTGTCTGGCAGCATTAAACAATTGGTAATGAAATTTTTTAAAAAAATTCCCTTAACAGTGTAAAATTTTGGAAAAATTTTTTTCACGAAAATGCATTGTCACGCACAACGAGTCTGTGTGCAAAATGTCAGCTCGATTGGATCACGGGAAGTGGGTTAAAAAACGACCGAAAGATTTGCACGGTCCTAAGCAAGCAAGCGAACTTAATATAAAGGATTTAAAAATCCACGCGACCACGGGAAGAGAGACACCGCAAACTCCAAATATGCAGGCGTCAGGGTCGGGCACGAACCCACGACTTCCTGTACACCAGGTGAGGGATTTAACATCTCGCCACCATCCAGCCCCAGGTCGATAGCATTTCCTCCCGATAGTCGTCGACTGGTGTGGACCTAAGAAGCTTGCAGCGGGCCGTTTCAAAGTGGCGAATCTCATTCAGAATCCGAATCAGAATATTTCTTTATACTGGAGGAATCCGATGAGCTAGAAAGGTATTTTTCACAGATGTCTAAAGTGGGCGGGTCAGAATGTTGCAACAACAAACAATGCAAAAAACACGAGATGATGCCTAGCGTGGATTGGGGTCCACGGACCGTAAGTTCTCCAGCCGTGCCGTAGAGTCGAGAGAGAGTGAGATATGGAAGGACTCTTCTCGAGATGGATTAATGGAGGGGATGTACAGAGGCTCACTGGAGGGATGGGAAGAGACCCGGTTGGTCTCTAGAGGGAGAACAGGCATGGAGAGGCGGTGAAAGAGAGCGAGGTAAATAAATATAATACTCGGAAGAGATGGAAGGAAGAACGAAACGCTTTTTTTTAAGAATGGGACGGCGAGAGTTGAGATGGAGAGTGGGGGAGATGGAGAGTGGGAGAGGTGGAGAGTGGGAGAGGTGGAGAGTGGGAGAGGTGGAGAGTGGGAGAGGTGGAGAGTGGGAGAGGTGGAGAGTGGGAGAGGTGGAGAGTGGGAAAGATGGAGAGTGGGAGAGGTGGAGAGTGGGAGAGGTGGAGAGTGGGAGAGGTGGAGAGTGGGAGAGGTGGAGAGTGGGAGAGATGGAGAGTGGGAGAGGTGGAGAGTGGGAGAGGTGGAGAGTGGGAGAGGTGGAGAGTGGGAGAGGTGGAAAGTGGGAGAGATGGAGAGTGGGAGAGATGGAAAATGGGAGAGATGGAGAGTGGGAGAGATGGAGAGTGGGACAGATGGAGAGTGGGAGAGGTGGAGAGTGGGAGAGATGGAGAGTGGGAGAGGTGGAGAGTGGGAGAGGTGGAGAGTGGGAGAGATGGAGAGTGGGACAGGTGGAGAGTGGGAGAGGTGGAAAGTGGGAGACATGGAGAGTGGGAGAGGTGGAGAGTGGGACAGATGGAGAGTGGGAGAGGTGGAGAGTGGGAGAGGTGGAGAGTGGGAGAGGTGGAGAGTGGGAGAGGTGGAGAGTGGGAGAGATGGAAAGTGAGGGAGATGGAGAGTGGGAGAGATGGAGAGTGGGAGAGGTGGAGAGTGGGAGAGATGGAGAGTGGGAGAGATGGAGAGTGGGACAGGTGGAGAGTGGGAGAGATGGAAAGTGGGAGACATGGAGAGTGGGAGAGGTGGAGAGTGGGACAGATGGAGAGTGGGAGAGGTGGAGAGTGGGAGAGGTGGAAAGTGGGAGAGGTGGAGAGTGGGAGAGATGGAGAGTGGGAGAGATGGAGAGTGGGAGAGATGGAGAGTGGGAGAGATGGAGAGTGGGAGAGATGGAGAGTGGGAGAGGTGGAGAGTGGGAGAGATGGAGAGTGGGAGAGGTGGAGAGTGGGAGAGGTGGAAAGTGGGAGAGGTGGAGAGTGGGAGAGATGAAGAGTGGGAGAGGTGGAGAGTGGGAGAGGTGGAAAGTGGGAGAGGTGGAGAGTGGGAGAGATGGAGAGTGGGAGAGATGGAGAGTGGGAGAGATGGAGAGTGGGAGAGGTGGAGAGTGGGAGAGATGGAGAGTGGGAGAGATGGAGAGTGGGAGAGATGGAGAGTGGGAGAGATGGAGAGTGGGAGAGGTGGAGAGTGGGAGAGATGGAGAGTGGGAGAGGTGGAGAGTGGGAGAGATGGAGAGTGGGAGAGATGGAGAGTGGGAGAGGTGGAGAGTGGGAGAGATGGAGAGTGGGAGAGGTGGAGAGTGGGAGAGGTGGAGAGTGGGAGAGATGGAGAGTGGGAGAGATGGAGAGTGGGAGAGGTGGAAAGTGGGAGAGATGGAGAGTGGGAGAGGTGGAGAGTGGGAGAGGTGGAGAGTGGGAGAGGTGGAGAGTGGGAGAGGTGGAGAGTGGGAGAGATGGAAAGTGGGAGAGATGGAGAGTGAGAGAGATGGAGAGTGAGAGAGGTGGAGAGTGGGAGAGATGGAGAGTGGGAGAGATGGAGAGTGGGAGAGATGGAGAGTGGGAGAGGTGGAGAGTGGGAGAGATGGAGAGTGGGAGAGATGGAGAGTGGGAGAGATGGAGAGTGGGAGAGATGGAGAGTGGGAGAGGTGGAGAGTGGGAGAGATGGAGAGTGGGAGAGGTGGAGAGTGGGAAAGATGGAGAGTGGGAGAGGTGGAGAGTGGGAGAGGTGGAAAGTGGGAGAGATGGAGAGTGGGAGAGGTGGAGAGTGGGAGAGGTGGAGAGTGGGAGAGGTGGAAAATGGGAGAGGTGGAGAGTGGGAGAGGTGGAGAGTGGGAGAGGTGGAGAGTGGGAAAGATGGAGAGTGGGAGAGGTGGAGAGTGGGAGAGGTGGAGAGTGGGAGAGGTGGAAAGTGGGAGAGGTGGAGAGTGGGAAAGATGGAGAGTGGGAGAGGTGGAGAGTGGGAGAGGTGGAGAGTGGGAGAGGTGGAAAGTGGGAGAGGTGGAGAGTGGGAAAGATGGAGAGTGAGAGAGGTGGAGAGTGGGAGAGGTGGAGAGTGGGAAAGGTGGAAAGTGGGAGAGGTGGAGAGTGGGAAAGATGGAAAGTGGGAGAGGTGGCAAGTGGGAGAGGTGGAGAGTGGGAGAGGTGGAAAGTGGGAGAGGTGGAGAGTGGGAGAGATGGAGAGTGGGAGAGGTGGAGAGTGGGAGAGGTGGAGAGTGGGAGAGGTGGAGAGTGGGAGAGGTGGAGAGTGGGAGAGGTGGAGAGTGGGAGAGATGGAGAGTGGGAGAGATGGAGAGTGGGAGAGGTGGAGAGTGGGAGAGGTGGAGAGTGGGAGAGGTGGAGAGTGGGAGACATGGAGAGTGAGAGAGATGGAGAGTGAGAGAGATGGAGTGTGGTAGAGATCGAGAGTGGGAGAGATGGAGAGTGGACGAATGCTCTCAGGACACAACAAGAAAGGATGTAGAGATGAAGACCCTTCAGAAAATAAGTGAAAGGGGAGAGATAGAGACGGACTTCATGGAGCAATTAACGACTCGAGAATTGGGAGAACCCCCCTCTCTCTTTAAAGAAAGAGACCGAGAGAGAGAGTACATTGGGACAGGGGCTGGTTCTTCATTAGGGCGATTGGGCGACGCACCACCAATGTGTGAAAGGGACTTTTTCAATCACATTAACAATCTCATTCAACCACAGAGCTATGCTAGCCATTACTGTGCCTCTGGATATAGTCCAATCAGCGTCATGTCACGTTCTGTGGAGTACCGCCTCTTTTTGGGCAATTTCACTCCGGCTGAGAATCGCCCCGTGTGGTCACATAGACTTACATTCAAAGATGTTTTTTTTCGAAGGGCGGGTGCTGCAATGCATTCTCTATGGCTTCCGGGAGGGCTCGCACTAACGTGCTTACGTCATCATACGTTTCAGTCAACAAAATTATTTGTCGCCACCTAGTGGAATCTTTAATTTAAAGAAACTGAGTGGATTGTAATAATAGTGAGTATAGAAACAAACAAGATGTATTGTAAGAGTCACTTTATTTTTCATTAATATTAAAGAAGTGAAGTTGCCTTTACATGCTTAAGCTGTTAATTTATCCATTGCATGGGTGGACCTTATCCTTATCAATCATCCAGACATTTGCCCCCCCTGAGAGATTTTGCAGGAGCCGCCACTGCATTGGGAGATCCTTTAGAGAGCGAGAGAGACATTGAGAGAGAGAGAACATTTCTTAACCAAGGGGCGTCCAGATTGACCTTTCACAGGAGCTCATGAATCCCACTTGGCTCTCACAAGAGGCGCTCAGCACACTCCGGTTACCGAATCTCGAGAGTACCACGTGGGCCACCTCGTTCTAGAGAGGACGCCAATAATAGCGATTATGATCGTCCTCTTTTATCGCCGCGCTTTAATTCCGAACGTCTCTCTTTCTTTTTTTTCTGGCTTACGCAAAGAAATCTGCCTCTCGGCCTAATGAATAAAAATGACCATCGATCGATGAACGAGAAGGTTGACTCAGGGGTGAGCGAGAGCGTGCGAGAGCACGGGGGAAGGGTGCGAGAGATTGAGCGAGAGGCTTTGAGCCAGAACTCCCGACTGAGATGAATGTCGATCCTAACTTTGGCCTCAGGCGGCCCCATTCCCTCTAACGAGACCACGTGACGTGTGATGGAGCGGGTGGGGGGGGAGCTTTGAGCGGACCTCTGAATCCGTGCGCTTCCACTCACCGCTCAACCCGCGGTCAGCCGCCCCCTCTTCACTCCGACATCGCTACTGCCCATGGCTTCTGTTCCCGTGAATTTCACTCGGTCTACCGGACTGTTTTCATCTCGTCCACCACACTTGTGTTCAACCACTACCACCACCACCACTGCCGGTCACAATAACTCACCCGCTCACTCACTCACCCGCTCACTCACCACACTGCAGGTCACAGCAGCACACTCGCCCGCTCACTCACCACACTGCAGGTCACAACACTTAAGTTCGTATATACAGTACTTTATTAATAATTACCATTTTTACTTGTAAAGGGCATTTCATCCGTAGGTCCAAATACGCCACTGTGAATATAAAGCCAGGGAATAAAACAGAACCTGCAGAGTAAAAGTAAAACGGACAGAACTAAGCGGGGGGTTAAAGGCCAATTTAAAGAGGCGAGTTTTCAAGACAGAACTTACACAAGAGCTCTAACGACTCTGATCGTCTTATTACCAAAGACTCGGAGTTAGCTGCACAATGGCGAAAAGCCCGATCACCCAGGAACAGAGCCCGTGACCTCGGACTCGTTAGAAGGAGGCGATCCGCAGAAGATCTCAGTGACCTCGTGGGAGAGTCACCACGGACCAGTTCCTGCCAATATCGTGGGGCTAACCCCAGGGGTCGGCAACCAAAATAACAATAAGACACATTTTTCTTCTTGATTCTGTTTTATTTTTATTATTTTATTATTTCCCTTCTACGTGACTTTACCGAAAGAACCAAGAAGATGAATCCCTGCAGTCACGAAAGCTTTAAATCGAAAAAAAGAGAGCCATTTTTTGAAATTCGGTCAAAAACACTAAGAGCCATTTTTCTTCGTGGTTCTTTCGGTAAAGTCACGTAGAAGGGAAATAATAAAATAATAAAAATAAAACATTTTATTATTCCCTTCTACGTGACTTTACGGAAAGAACCAAGAAGATGAATCCCTGCAGTCACGAAAGCTTTAAATCGAAAAAAAGAGCCATTTTTCTTTCTAATTCGGTAAAAAAAACACCTCAATATTTCCAGCGCTGTCATACCCACGTGATTACGTGGCGGTGATCCTTAAGAACGTTCACGAAGAAGTCCTTAAAGAGCCGCATGCTGCTCCAGAGCCGCAGGTTAACGGACCTCCGGGGCTAACCCATTGAGAGCCTTGAAGGTCAGCAGCTGGAGGGCGCCGTGGTGGCTAGGAGATGTTAACTACCTCGCCTGGTATTCAGGAGGTCGTGGGTTCGATCCCGACCCTGACGCCTGCTGCTGCTGTATATGTGGAGTTTGCGTGTCTCTCTCTCTCTCTCTGATCATCATCACGGTGGCTAGGAGATGTTAACTACCTCGCCTGGTATACAGGAGGTCGTGGAGTTCGATCCCGACCCTGACGCCTGCTGCTGCTGTATATGTGGAGTTTGCGTGTCTCTCTCTCTCTCTGATCATCATCACGGTGGCTAGGAGATGTTAACTACCTCGCCTGGTATACAGGAGGTCGTGGAGTTCGATCCCGACCCTGACGCCTGCTGCTGCTGTATATGTGGAGTTTGCGTGTCTCTCTCTCTCTCTCTCTGATCATCATCACGGTGGCTAGGAGATGTTAACTACCTCGCCTGGTATACAGGAGGTCGTGGAGTTCGATCCCGACCCTGACGCCTGCTGCTGTAGATTTCCAGTTGTCGTGTCTCTCCGCCACGTGGTCGCGTGGATTTTTCTCCGGGTGCTCTGAATTTTTCCCCCTTCCACGTTTAGAATCAACATCATCACGCCGTCTGGAGTATTTGGCTGCTGTACATTTCCACGTGATGATAAGCCACTTCGTTGAACTATCATTTGTGGCCAGATTGCTTCTGATAAAAGCTGTATAGCTCAGTGGACCTTACCTGGTCAAATAAAAAAAAATGTGTTGATCATCCGCTCGATATACTCGATATTACAGCTTGATTGTGCTGTTTATCACTGGCTGCTAGTCGCTTAACCACTATGTTAAAAAATAACACAATATATCAGACGCGGTCTCCCTCGTCTCTTCCCCGCTGCTTCTTATCCCGGGATTGAAGACGATTAAATGTCGATTGAACGGCTATTTGTGTTCAGTTCCTTGTCCTTCTCCCCAGCACCTCCGATTATCACGGTTGGCTACGTACGGTGCGAAAGAGGTTCTCCATACACACGTGCACATCTGGGAGAGTAGTTGACCAACCAGGAAACTAAAAACCACGTGTCCAGGCGGAGTTTTGCGAGCGTCTGTCGCGTGATCACTTCTCGATCCCGTCTCCCGACGAGCGAGCAACCGGTTGTGGTGTTGGCCACCCACCCCCTCGCAGAGGTCGCAACCGGGTACCCGATACCCGTACCCTACCCGATACCCGGCTACCCGTACCCGGCCGGGTACGGGTACGGGTACCCGTTTGCGACCCTGGTGCGGTCCGGTACGGGTACGGGTAGGCCGTGAGTCACTGGTGAGTAACCGTTTGTCACTCATTTCCCAACGTCTTGTCTCTTCTCACAATTCAAGTTCCTAGAATCAACCCACCCGCGCCTGCAACATGGCTTCATCCCAGAGGTCGCAATCAGGTACCCGATACCCGTACCCTACCCGTACCCGGCCGGGTACGGGTAGGGTATGGGTACGGCCGGGTATGGGTACGGCCGGGTACGGGTACCCGTTTGCGACCCTGGTGCGGCCGGGTACGGGTACGGGTAAGGAATCAAAACCCGTTTGCGACCTCTGCCCCCTCGTGCGCGCATAAGCGACGCCTTCCAATTTTTCGCACCTCCATCCGTAGCGCGGTCGGCTCCGTGCGGTGCGAAAGAAGTTCAAGGTACAAGACAAAGATCCCCCGTATAGCCTTTACAGACTGTATGGGGCAAGTGCTATTAGCGAGCACCTATAAAGGCCGGCACGGCCGCCTTTGTCTCCCTAGTGGCAATGTTTACACATTGCACCAGGTACTTATTTGAGGCTGAGTCGACCTAGGAGAGGCCCAGGACCGGTTCAGATGATCGTCACTGGGGTGTTGGCCGTGAACGGGAATCGAACCCGGGTTGCCAGGTTCGTAGCGCGGCGCGCTAACCACTACACCACCTACGCAAATCTTCTTGGTTCTTTCAGTAAAGCCACGTGGAAGGGAAGTAATAAAATAATAAAAATAAAACATAATAAAACAATTCTCACGACGTTTCGGCCACAACACCTGAGGACGGCTGCCTGCGTTGTGGCCGAAACGTCGTGAGAATTGTTTTATTATGTTTTATTTTTATTATGTTATTACTTCCCTTCTACGTGACTTTACCGAAAGAACCAAGAAGATGAATCCCTGCAGTCACGAAAGCTTTAAATCGACACCTACGCAAAGTTAACCAAAGTGGTCCATTTGTCGCGGGCCTACTGAACCCGCCGTGGAGCGCACCCGTGTTTTCGATGCGTCGCTTGGCAGAGGAGGGTAGAGTGGAGGTGAGAAGGTGGGCGAGGCGGGGAGGGGGGCAGGGAGATCCCCGTACCGCAGCTAATGGCCCGAGGCTTCTGAACGCCACTCCTCGAGTCATTATTTCTCTACAATTAATTAACAAAATCATAGCGGCCGCAGCGGCGACCTTGTGTCCCAGCCTGGGGCCATGCAGGACCCCTTTTTACCCCAAGCCTGATAGACCCCCCCCCTTCCGACCAAGCCCCCCAACCCCCCCAACCCCCACCCCCCACCCCTTCCTTCCAAGCCCTTTAACCCGACAGCGGACACGTGTACACGCGTGTCACGCACGCGCGTAGTATGCCGGCACGGCACACGAGGGGGTGGGTGGCCAGCACCACGCCCGGCCGTCTTTGTCTCTCCTAGTGGCGATGTTTACACACCGCACCGGGTACTCATTTGAGGCTGAGTCTTCCTAGGGGAGGCCCTGGACCGGTTCAGATAATCGTCACTGGTGTTGGTCGTGAGCGGGAATCGAACTCGGGTCGTCAGGTTCGTAGCGCGGCGCGCTGACCGCTACACTACCGCTCCCCACAACATATACACACACACACGTACACACACACACGTACACACACACACGTACACACACACGTACACACACACACGTACACACACACGTACACACACACACGTACACACACACGTACACACACACACGTACACACACACACGCATGCATCGTCCGAGGTGCCACCACAGGCAGTGTTGTTGGCGAGTGTGTTAGGAGTCGTTTTTTTTTCTTTGCTAATTGCACTTTTGAACAGCCTGGCACTCGTTGACTTACACATTACCACGCACGCCAGCAAATACGCACTAACACACGCACTTTATGCGCTATTACAAACACGCATTTTAAAACATCAGCCGTTCAGGCGCATTTAACCGCCCCGCATTCGCACACACATTAACTCGCATTAACACTCACGCACATTTTAACACGCAAACACCTACAGCCATGCGTGTGAGTGTGTCTGTACGTACGTACGTGTGTTTGTGCGTCGACCTAGGGGGCGCACAGGACCGGTTCAGATCGTGAGCGGGAATCGAACTCGACGCGTCTCTGTGGCTTTGCACCGCTGCATGGTCGCTGGGTCGGTAGCGCAGCGCGCCAACCGCAGCGCCACCGCTCCCCACATGTGTCGACTCAACCCTAAGATGGGTATACCTGGTACTGTGTGGAATACACATCCGCACTGGGGAGACAAAGGCGGCCGGGCGTGGTGCTGGCCACCCACCCCCTCGTGTGCCGTGCCGGCCTTCATAGGTGCTCGCTAACAGCACTTGCCCCAAAAACAGTCTATTAAAATCTATACGGGGGACCTTTGCCTTTTTTGCGTGTGTTTCTATTAATTTCACTCCGTGTCAAACCCAGACGCGAGCTAATCCGAGGTCAAGTTTTATTATTATTTTAAAAATCACAAATTGAAATGAGAAAAAAAAACTTCCTCTTAATTGGATTCATTGAGGAAATACATACCTCCTCCCCCTTCCCTCCCCCTCTCCCCACACTCTGTTTTACAATTAACTTTAATGTTTAACAAGGGTGGCTGAGCACATTTACAACGCGAACCAACAGCGATACACGCGTTTTTGTAAAACCCTCCATCTCGGTTGGGATCCGAAATAAACTAATATTAAAACAATTAGGAACAAACTTTCTTTTACAGGGATTATAATTATAGGCCAAAACATCCAAGCGTGTGGCAGGACCCTCCTGCACAGCAGTCTTGAGACTCAGCGACACACTACTTTCATATCGGCACATTTAGGGGAATTACTACTACGTTGTGTACAGAATTTGAATATGTATTTGTCCTGGAGGAATCCGATGAGCTATAAAGCTCTTATTCACCGTCCAGTAGGGGCGGCTCAGAACGTTACATCAAGAAATAATCATAATGTACGATAGGAGTGAAAATTCTAGTTTTTGCACACACACCACTTAAAACATAAATCTACAAGTAAAACTAAACTTACGTTTTACATTACTAGGTAAGGCCCACTGAGCCATTACAGTGCCCTTAATGCATGCTTGTACATGTGCATGTGTCTACATATATATGTACACATACCAAGTAAACATGGAACGTTGGGAGGAAACGTTGCGGCAACGTTGGCCTTTGGGGGTGGGTGGCAAAATTGGCTGAACGTTGGCCCAAAGTTGGTTTCCAACGTTCGATGTTAACTAGGTACACACGTACAGACATGTACACACACGTCTACACGGGCACAGATACCCACGTGTACACATAAGTAGAGAGGCACGTGTAGCCGTGTAAACAAAAAGTCTTAAGAATCATTGGAGCTTCCCTGGGTATATTAAAAGGGCATTATTCATTATAATATTATTATTAATAATGGAGCGGTGGCGCAGTGGTTAGCGCACTGCGTTATGAACGGGCGAATAATCTCTGAAACGGTTCCTGGGAAACCTCCCAACTTCGACAACCCGCACTGACTAGAGTGGTGAATCTTCTTGGTTCTTTCGGTAAAATCACGTAGAATGGAAGTAATAAAATAATAAAAAATAAAACATAATAAAATAATTCTCACGACGTTTCGGCCACAACGCAAGCAGCTGTCCTCAGGTGGAGAACAGGTCTGTCGAGTAGACAGAGTCTGAATGAAAGAACCAAGAAGATGAATCCCTGCAGTCACGAAAGCTTTAAATCGAAATTTAGAGTGGTGAAGTATGGTCAAACAACGGTCATGAACGACACGGCGTTGGAGAGGGGTGGGGGGGGGGAGAGTTTTGCTTCATCCAGCAGTAGATTCCGAGCGAGGCTTCTAATGGATACCGCGCCACGCGCCACGGGGTAACCGCTCGTGACCCCCCCACCCGCCCCCCCCCCCGCTCGTTGCCTTTGTTTTTCCTAATTTACACGCGCGCGCGACATTAAGAGGTCATTAGGGATGGCGAATGCGAAGTCACGGACCGGGCGCCCGCGATCCGCACCTGCCACGTACCCGGCCGGGTACGGGTAGCCGGGTATCGGGTAGGGTACGGGTATCGGGTACCCGGTTGCGACCTCTGTCACGTGGGTATAAATAAATAAGTAATACTAAATAAATAATAAATTCTACACTAAATATGGTAGAAATAATAATAGAAATAAAATAATTATTATTTCTACTATTTTATTTATTTTATTTTACCTACGTGACTTTACCGAAAAACCCTAAGAGTATGAATCCTTGCAGTCACGAAAGCTTCAAATCTAGAGTTGTGTCACTTGCTGCGGGGGTTTTTTTTTTATCCGCCCGGCGCTCCGCTCGTTGTTGTGAGCGTCCCTCCTCTGCCCTCCGCTGTTGCTGGAGGGCGACTGCCTCCAACTACCCAGTAGCAGCAGCGTCCTTCACGAGCCTCCTCCTTTTCGAAGCCGATGTTGACACCGCTGGTACCGCTCATCGGCAAGTCCACGCAGCTCCAGCTTCTGCACTACTTCGTCAGCTCATCATTTGCCAATAAAGACTCCCAGATGCGCCACATGCGCTCCACCCACATGCTGTGTTTTATACGCCGGGGCGCTCTGCTCGTTGTTGTGAGCGTCGCTCCTTTGCCTGCATTGCCTCTACTATCGCAACCACCACCACCATCATCATCAACATCATCACAACCACAATCATAACATTAGTAGCAGCAGCAGCAGCGGCACCATCACCACCATCATCATCACAACCACAATCATAACATTAGTAGCAGCAACGGCACCATCATCACCACCACCACCATCATCATCACAACCACAATCATAACATTAATAGCAGCAGCGGCACCATCATCACCACCACCATCATCGTCATCATCACAACCACAATCATGACATTAGTAGCAGCAGCAGCAACGGCACCACCACCACCACCATCATCACAACCACAATCATAACATTAGCAGCAGCAGCAACGGCACCATCACCACCACCACCACCATCATCATCACAACCACAATCATAACATTAGCAGCAGCAACGGCACCACCACCACCACCATCATCACAACCACAATCATAACATTAGCAGCAGCAGCAACGGCACCATCACCACCACCACCACCATCATCATCACAACCACAATCATAACATTAGTAGCAGCAACGGCACCATCACCACCACCACCATCATCATCATCACAACCACAATCATAACATTAGTAGCAGCAGCAGCAACGGCACCACCACCACCACCACCATCATCATCACAACCACAATCATAACATTAGTAGCAGCAGCAGCAACGGCACCATCACCACCACCACCACCACCACACTTTCATCCTCCTCCGCGTAGCACGCCACCCCTCCTACACAGCCGCAGGCAACCTCACCTCCTCCGTCTCCCCTTGACTCCCCCCCACCCCCCTCCTGCTTCCCGACCAAGGGGACCCCCCACCCCTCCTCCCACCCCACAGACTCCCACACCGCCGCCCCCTCCCCGCTCTCCCACCTCCTCATCCCCCCTCCCTGTCGAACGCAGCTCCCCCCCCACCCACCCACCACCTCAATCATTCAAACATCACCCTCCACCACCCACCACCACCACCATCACCTCCACCATCACCACCTTCCATCAGAGATCTGAGGGACGGCGCGACCTGTCTGGGCAGTAGCAGCAGCAGCGGCGGCGGTGGTGGTTCCATAATCGTTATCATCATTAACAGCAGCAGCAGCAAGCAACAGCACAAGACAGAATAAGTTGAAGCAGCAGCAACAGCAGAAGCAGCAGTAGAAGTAGCAACAGCAGTTTCAAAAGCATCAGCATCAGCAGCATCGAATGTTCCGCAATCATCGTCAGCTGCAGAAGAAAATTGAATTACAGCAGCTTCAGCAACAGCAGCAACATCAGCAGCAGAAGGAGGAACTGCCGTTCCGTTATCATCAGCAGCATCAGCAGCAGAAGTAACAGCAGCGATAGTATTGCCATCATCACCGTCACTATAATCATCACCAGCAGCAGCAACAACAACAGCAGCATCGGCAGAAGCAACTTCGGTTCCATCATCATAATCATCATCAGCAGCATCAGTACGCAATAGCCCATAATCACCATCATAATCGTCGTCATAATCACCATCATCATAGTCATCATCATCGTCACCAGCAGCAGCTGCTGCGCGCACCCGGCCCGACGATGCTCCATCAACACCTTCCTCATCCGCATCATCATCTCCACCATCAACACCATCACCACCACCATCACCACCACCATCCCCACCACCATCCTCACCACCACCACCAGCAGCAACAGCAGCACCACCACCACCACCACCAACAACAACACCTCCATCAGCAGCATCATCACCAGCACCATCATCATCATCAGCAGCAGCAACAGCAGCACCATCAGCATCAACTTCAGCTTCCCCTGGCCGCGGTCCCGGGCGGGTTTCAGGTCCTGGGGAGCGCGACTGCGCCCGGGTTCGAACCCGCGAGCTTCGGGGTCCGCGGTGGAGGTGACGAGACGACGAGTGCGGGCTCCACGTGCGCGGGTGAGAGACGTCGGGGAGACCGACACGGCGGACACCGAGGGACAGGCGCGCGATGACACCGGGGTCAGAGGACACGGGGTCACAGGGACACGCATGGGATGTGAGAGACGGCGATGCGAGATCGAGACGTGGAGGAAAAGTTGCACGGAGTTTCGGGGCACGCGAGACAAAGGCACGGGGACACAATACGTCGGGACGCGGAGACGTGGGACGACTGAAAACGCGGGGTGACGGGGACATGGGACAGTGACGCCGGGACACGAGTTATGTGAAGGGGGACACGAGGCAGAGAGACGGGGACGACGCACAGAGACACGGAGACACGTGGACAACGCACAGAGACAAGGGGACTATGCACAGAGACACGGGGACACAGAGACACGGAGATTACGCACAGAGACACGGGAACACGGAGACTACGGACAGAGACACGGGGACGCAGAGACAGGGAGATTACGCACAGAGACACGGGGACACAGAGACACGGAGACTACGCACAGAGACACGGGGACACAGAGTCACGGAGACTACGCACAGAGACACGGGGACACAGAGACACGGAGATTGCGAACAGAGACACGGGGACACAGAGTCACGGAGACTACGCACAGAGACACGGGGACACAGAGACACCGAGACTATGCACAGAGACACGGGGACTATGCAGAGAGACGCGGGGACTATGCACAGAGACACGGGGACACCGAGACACGGAGACTGCGGAGAGAGACGCGGGGACACCGAGACACCGAGACTACGGACAGAGACACGGGGACACAGAGACACGGAGACACAGAGACACGGAGACTACGGACAGAGACACGGGGACACAAAGACACAGAGACACAGAGACACGGTGACTTTGTACGGGGACACGGAGACACGGAGACTACGCACAGAGACGCGGGGACACCGAGACACGGAGACTTTGTACGGAGACACGAAGACTACGCACAGAGACACGGGGACACGGAGACACGGAGACTACGCACAGAGACACGGGGACACAGAGACACGGGAACTACGCACATACACACGGGGACAAAGAGACACGGGGACTACGCACAGAGACACGGGGACACAGAGACACGGGGACTACGCACATAGACACGGGGACACAGAGACACGGGGACTACGCACAGAGACACGGGGACACAGAGACACGGAGACGACGCACAGAGACACGGGGACACAGAGACACGGAGACTACTCACAGAGACACGGGGACACAGAGACACGGAGACACAGAGACACGGAGACACAGAGACACGGAAACGACGCACAGAGACACGGGGACTACGCAGAGAGACGCGGGGACTGTGCACAGAGACACGGGGACACCGAGACACGGAGACTGCGGAAAGAGACACGGGGACACAGAGACACGGAGACACAGAGACACGGAGACTACGGACAGAGACACGGGGACACAGAGACACAGAGACACGGTGACTTTGTACGGAGACACGGAGACACGGAGACTGCGGAGAGAGACGCGGGGACACCGAGACACCGAGACTACGCACAGAGACACGGGGACACAGAGACACGGAGACGACGCACAGAGACACGGGGACACAGAGACACGGAGATACGGAGACACAGAGACACGGAAACGACGCACAGAGACACGGGGACTACGCAGAGAGACGCGGGGACTGTGCACAGAGACACGGGGACACTGAGACACCGAGACTACGCACAGAGACACGGGGACTACGCACAGAGACACGGAGATTACGCAGAGACACGGAAACTACGCACAGAGACACGGGGACACCGGGACACGGAGATTACGCAGAGAGACGCGGGGACACGGAAACACGGAGACGACGCACAGAGACACGGGGACACAGAGACACGGAGACACGGAGATACGGAGACACAGAGACACGGAGACGACGCACAAAGACACGGGGACTACGCAGAGAGACGCGGGGACTGTGCACAGAGACACGGGGACACCGAGACACCGAGACTACGCACAGAGACACGGGGACTACGTACAGAGACACGGAGATTACGCAGAGACACGGAAACTTCGCACAGAGACACGGGGAAACCGAGACACGGAGACTACGCAGAGAGACGCGGGGACACCGAGACACGGAGACGACGCACAGAGACACGGGGACACCGAGACACTGAGACTACGCACAGAGACACGGGAGCCAGGTCCCGAACCGAATGTTCACTTTCCGGGGTTAACGGTTTTTGGTCAGAGTTAGGGTTAAGGGTTATAATGAGGGGTTCGGGTCAGGGGTTAGAGTTAGTGTCTAGGGGTAGCGTTACGGTTAGGGGTTAAAGTTTGGGGTTAGGAGGAGATAGGATGATGGGTGTGTGTGAGGGGTGGTGAAGGGTGAGGGTTATATTTGGATATTAATGGTGAACATTACGGCGCTCCAAGTACTTCCCACGTATGTGAGTCGAACTTCTTTCGCACCGTACGTAGCCAGCCGTGATAATCGGAGGTGCCAGGGAAGGACACCAGATGAATCACGAGAAGCGGTTCTAAAGAGATGAGTTTTCAATCTATATTAATAAGTGCACAGCTCCAGTGACTTCCTAATATCGGAAGGAAGAGCGTTCCAGACGGCCGCCGAAGTGCGTCTGGAAGCGCGTGACGCGGTGACCGTCGTCTTTGTTCGACGGTGCTCAGCCAAAAGCCGCCGCTGCTGCTGCTGCTACGAGGATGAGCGGAGTTCGCGCGATGATTGTTTATGCCCCTTGACGAGATCAGCAAGGTACAAATGTGATGATGATGATGATGATGTTGATAATAATCACGACCCCTGCTCTCCCTCCGAGCCAGGTTCCCCGGACCCCGGTCTGCGCGCCTGCAAGAGGCGTCGTACCCGAACCAACTTCTCCGGCTGGCAGCTGGAGGAGCTGGAGCGCGCGTTCGCGGGCAGCCACTACCCGGACGTGTTCATGCGCGAGGCGCTGGCGCTTCGCCTCGACCTGCTGGAGTCCCGCGTGCAGGTGAACCAACACCACGTGGCGTGCAGGTGAACCAACACCACGTGGCGTGCAGGTGAACCAACACCACGTGGCGTGCAGGTGAACCAACACCACGTGGCGTGCAGGTGAACGAACACCACGTGGCGTGCAGGTGAACCAACACCACGTGGCGTGCAGGTGAACCAACACCACGTGGCGTGCAGGTGAACCAACACCACGTGGCGCAAGACGAAGGCGCCCCGCGGGCAGCCTCGACAAACGGTTGGGGATGCGGTGGGGTGGCGATACGGCACACTTAGGGGAGGGGATGGATGGGGGTGGTCAGCGCCACGCCCGGCCGCCTTTGTATTCCCAGTGCCGTTAACGAGTAGCACGAGATGAAAGCTGGTACGGCACACGGAGAGGACGGGGGATGGGTGGTCAGCGCAACGCCCGACCGCCTTTGTATCCCCAGTGCCGATGGTTATTTACGCGCCGAACCGGGCATTAATGCTGAGGCTACGTCGACCGTGGGACAGATAGATCCACCGGGACCGGTTCACAGAGCCACCGCTGATGTTAGCCGTGGCCGGAAGTCGAGGTGAGCGAGGTAGTCCGTGCGGGTTTTGTTGTTGGTGTTGTCGACGTCTTTCCCGGGGCACTGCACAAACCACTGAGCGACACCGCTCCTCTACGTTGGTACAGCACTGGCACGAATTTGTACCTAGTTCTCTCCGCGTGGCACGTGCGCTGGTAGCGTAGGGCATTGCCGTCTCGGTAGATGTCTACTTTCACCAAACGATGACACACTCTTGCCGGGCCAAGGATGGTGACGGAGCGGGCAGGCAAAACAAATGGAAGCCGTTCCGATGGGGCGGACCACCACCGAGGAGATGGAGTGATTAAATCGTCCAACAGTGGATGGACCATGAGCTCACGATGATGATGATGGTGGGGAGGAGGAAGCCTTCATCCAGCAGTAGATAGACCATGGCTCTTGTTGATGATGGTGGGGAGGCCGTCATCTAGCAGTGGATCTATCACGACTGCTGATGAAGATGATGTTGATAATAATTATAATAATTATGATCTTTAGGTGGTAAAAGTTTTTTTTTGTGTTGCCACTGTGGCGAGATGTTAACTACCTCGCCTGCTATGCAGGAGGCCGTGGGTTTGATCCCGTCTCGGACGCCTGCTGTATATTTGGAGTTGGCATGTTCTCCCAGTGGTCGCGTGGATTTTTCTCCGGGTCGTCCGGTTTTTCCCTCTACATTTAGAATCAACATCACGCGTTTAGAGTATTTGACTGCTATACATTTCTACGCGATGATAAGCCATATTCTGATGATAAGCCAACTTCGTTGAGCTATCATTTGTGGCCAGGTCGCTTCTGAAAAAAGCTGAACAGCCTTACCGGGTGAAATAAGCTTCAAATCTAGAATAAAAAAAAAGGTTTAATAGTTTAGTTTAAATGTATAGTTGATTCTATTTACTTTTTTGTCAAAACATAATTACCTCCATAATAACGGCTATGGTAAAGTGTTTACCGAATATTTTTTTCAGTACTATATATGAATTGTTTTATCATCAATAATCATAACGATAGAGTGATCTGTGTGTATTGCAAACTACTGTGAACAATATAATCCAAATTTTACTTAGAAATATTTTACTGTAATTGTGTATGGCCTCGACCAACACGCATAATATAAATTAGTTTTACTATGATGGCCAGTACTGTATATTAAAGTTGACAATTATTTCGATGTTTTTTTCAATGAACGAGATATTTCCAGAAATATATTAGATTTTTCTATCATTTATGACGACAGTGGTGCAGTAAATATCACAATTTTTACCTTTTCGGGCAACGTATAAACGTTGTAGAAACATTTCATGCACATGACAATTGTAATGGTACATTATACATTCAATTATCATTTTAAAATAAGATTCTAGATTTTTTACCATTATGGTAAAAGTTAATATTTGACAAAAATAATGTACAATCGTGGTTAATTTGCTGATATTTTTGGTTGTAAGAATATAACCTGTTGGTTGTTCAAATCACCGGGTCGGTGCATTGTTAAATAATGTACTCTAAGTGCGTTGTCTGTGTTGGGTGGTGGAAGGTCTTACAGCACAAATTTGGCAATATAATTATTCTACGTCGCCTACCCCCCCAACTCCCCACGGTAAATTATTAATTGTGATGCACATTCTTTTGCTTTTTCTGTGCGTATTAAAATCCTATTTAATTTCACCATCAACAATGGTGAAGCTTAACCTTAAATTAATTTCATTATCGAGACAATACAATTGCAGCAACACAATACGTGTGCGTTTTATTTGTTTCAACATTTTTATATTTATCATAAAATATAACTAATTGGGGGGGGGGGGGGGGGTGAGGGGAGCGGTGGCGCAACGATTAGCGCACTTGCGCACTAAACTCTGTAGTGACCCGATTTCGATTCCCGGACGCGGCTAAACATCACCAACCCGCATTGACCAACGTGGTGAAGTATAGTCAACAATTCAGCGGTGTACATTATTGATAATGGTTTCTACAAACACCCATACTCTATTTACAAACGCACGCAATCGCTTATAGTGCAAAATGATGGAGTTAGGAAACAAACACGGACGTTGAGATTTATAAACTCTCAGTTTCGAATCAGCTTTTATTCCCGAATGGGTGTATATTTGTTTTTGTTATGAATCGTATTAGCTCTAATTAGTGATGTTTAAATGAATAATTTAATTAATTGACAGTATTGAGTAACTGGTGCACATTCCACATTCCTATGGCGGGGAAGTAAAATCTCTCCATCGCATAGAATCGCGGTAGACTCACTTGATGCACCCGGAGGGCACTCAGCCCATCATCCCTTCTGGGGGGGGGGGGGGCGATAAAAACGAGACCCACTTATTAGTTGGTCTGTTCTGTGGATATACTCTTTCCTTCTGCCATAGGAACGTGGAATTTCCACCACCGGCTCAGGGCCTCTGAACAAGGAGATGTGGCTCTGTTGAGCAGGGCGTCGCGTCCACTCTGACACTCTCGCTCCACATGCGAAGCGTTCGTTTACTTGCCGCCGTTACGAGTCGTCGCGACGATTGCTTAACTCTTTCTATTGCTCACTTTCGTGTTTATTTGACTCTCGCCGTCTGCCCGTTTGCCGTCTATACCGTGGGGGGCGCTTTTGTACATATATGGGTTTTTTTTTTATGTCTGTTAAGTCATTTATTTTTTCGTCAGTATGATCGGGTTTTTTTTTTTCTTACACCGTAAATGCAATCAACTGGTAATTTACCGTGGCACAAAATATAAATCAGTTTTACCAACTAAAGTTCATCATCATTATCAGCATCATCATCATCAGCAGCAGCAGCCATGGTCGATCCATTGCGAGATGAAGGCCTCCTCCCCACCATCATAATCATCATGAGCCACGGTTTCTCCACTGCTGGATGGAGGCCTCCTCTAAAACGCCGTCGCCATCCCTCCACGCTGCAGCGCTGGTTGCTTCCATCCATTCCGATCCTGCTCCATCTCCACGTTGATCTGTCCGCTTGGCCGCCTTCCCTCTGTGTGTGTTTGTTAATTTCTCTCTGGTTGTGTGCTCGTCCGTCTGTGTATCTGGTTATCTCTGTATTTACTTACTATACCATCAACTACGTCTTTGCGTATATGTATGCAGTGCATGTACGCGAGTTAAGTGATTTGCTCACCTCTTTGCGTACTTTCTTAACTCTGCAAATCTCTCTTTTGCTCTCTCCCTCCCCTCCCGCGACCACCGCGCTCCCTCCACTCCACCTCTTTCCCTCCACTCATTTCCCTCGCTCGCGTTCTCAACCTTCCCTCGCCTCCGATTTATTTTCCCTCCCTCCGTCCCCCCTCGTCCTCGCTCCCTCACCCTCGTAGCCATCCACATCCCTCCATCCCTGCCTCTCCCCCTCTTTCTCTCCCCCTCGCCGTTACGCCTCCCTTTCCCCTCCCTCTTTCACATCCCTTCCCCTCCCTTACCGCCTGCCCCCTTCAGGTGTGGTTCCAGAACCGGCGCGCCAAGTGGCGCAAGAAGGAAAACACGCGCAAGGGACCCGGCAGACCGGCGCACAACGCCCACCCGCTCACGTGCAGCGGGGAGCCCATGGACCCCGCCGAGATCGCCCGCAGGGAGCGGCAGCGGCGCGACAAGAAGAGGAGAAAGCAGCAGCAGCAGGAGCAGCAGCAGCAGCAGCAGGAGCAGGGGCAGCAGCACCATGGACAGCACCTGCAGCAGGGGCAACAGCAGGAGCAGCAGCAGGGGCCCACCAGATCCCCTCGCCACCCATCGCCACCCGCAGACCCCTCCCCAGGGTGCCGGACCCCCAAGCGCCGAGCCGTGATCCCATTCAGCGTGGAGAGCCTCCTGCTGCCCTCGCTGGCTCCGTGCCCGCGCAGGAAGGGGGCGGAGGACAGGGAAGCGGCCCCGACGACGAGAGGCCTCCTCCTCGTGGAGCAGCCGCTGGGCTTCTTGGTGGAGCAGCTGGAGGAGGCGGCGATGGACGAGGTGGAAGACCGGGAGGAGGAGGAGGAGGGGGAGGATTTGGTGGAGGTGGAGGAGGAGGACGACGAGGTGATGCGGCAGAGACCCCCCGCAGTGGCCGCGACCCCGCCGCTGACATTTGGAGAAGATGGGGGGCAGGCGGCGGCGGTGGCGGTGGGGAGTGCTCAGTCGAGTGCGGTTGGCGAATGAACGCTGTCATTAATGCAAATCGTCACCGAGTACATAGGGGCGTTGGTGACCCACGGGCTATTGGTGGGAATCCCACGTTTCTATGACGAGGGCCAGTAACCTCGTAGGTAGAGCCGTCCCTAGGGTACGGGGGGGGGAGGGGGGGAACCGCCCTGGGCCCCGCGATTTTGGGGGGGGGGGCCGTGCTTCGACTTCACCGGTGTCAGATCCAATACTTCCAGTTTAGTTTGAAGGCGTCGGGCCTCAACCCCCCCCCTCCTCCCACAGACGGCTCTGCTCGGAGAACAACCGCTGTCGAGTTTTTGACTATGAGTGGAGTGATGGTACTGAATGTATCGACCTCCCCCCCCGGGAGAGATGATGGGCTGAATAAGTCGACCCTCTGACCATGCGCAGTTGGACTTCTGTGCTGCAGTTGAACGCTCCTGCGTTCGTGATTAAGTTCATTCATTACCAAAGCCCACCGTCTGCCGTTGAGGCGGACGTTAAAGACTTCCGCTTTGTCATTGCGAGCCACCGTTGATTGGCTCTTCGCCCGCGCCAACATTTTGAATCTAAATTGAAAGAAAAATCTAAATAATTCTCAAGAAATGTATTTATTTATTGAAATTGTTTCCTGTCTGTAGCCATTCTTAACACTTACACAGCACAGCTTTTAATATAAATATATAATCACATCGCAGGTGCTGGGTGAATCATTACCCCGCAGGGTCAAGTCAATGAATATCTCTTTTCCACTGGCACGTCCAAACCGCGCCAGCACGGTTCATTCACGGTTCGGGTTATTTACCCACTGGCTATTTGCCGAGCTGATCCGGAAACCCAAACCGGTGAGACTCTGCTCTATCCACGAAGACACCGGAAAATCTCGCTCGGGGCCAAGCAGGGCCAGGGGTGTGACGTGGAGCGGCACGGCACGGCTCGGCTCGGCTTCTGCAGTGGAAAAAGACATAGAATAGAACATGGGACGAGGGGCGGTGTGGATGGGGGGGGGGGAAATCGATTTCTAAGCCAACGGTGGAAATTCAATATTCCTATGGCGGGGGCGATGCCGTTTATCTATCTACACACTGATTTGCTTTAATATAAACGTACGTGCTATATACAGTATTACAATGCCCTTTAGTTAACCAACTGTGAGGCAATTTAAAGCACCCTCACTCGCATCGTTTATATTGAATTATTTATATAGCAACCGTTTTCAAAACACATTTTTAAGTCAATCAGAGTTCACGATTTTTACGCGGCTGGTGGTGACGATGCGTATGTAGCTCGATAATTTTGTTTCGAGAGAGATGTAAAAAAAAGTAACCGATCACGCAACTTTTAGTGATTTCATCAGTTAGCCATAGCCACTTACGCGATTTGCCAAAGCGTGTGATGATGATGATGGTGACGGTAATGATGATGATGATGGCAATGATGATGATGGCCATGATGATGATGATAAAGACGAAGTTATGGATGTCAGAGATGCTACATGTGAGTAGGAGGCAACACAAGAACCCTTGCGAACCACGTAACAGTTTCTTTTTTAATTAATACGGATATTATATATGCAATTCTATACGCGTATACTTTATTATGCATACGGGAACGGAATCACCACGACGTGATGTTGCGTGCCGCGTGCGTTTTGAGAGTTGGACTCGGAGCAGGCTGTCGCGGGACATCTTTATATAAATATAAAAGAGAGACGGTTTCATGAGCGCGACTCGTCAAGTCATTCCGTGACCGCCAAGTCACGCAACACCCAACTGGGTACGAGACGAAGCCCCCCCCCCCCCCCCGTGTGGCCTTCAAACGTGTAGCCTGTAGGGGCAAGTGCTGCTTAGCGAGCACCTATGAAGGCCGGCACGGCACACGAGGGGGTAGGTGGCCAGCACCACGTAGACAAAGACAAAGATCCTCCATATAGCCTTAACAGACTGTAGGGGAAAGTGCTGCTTAGCGAGCACCTATGAAGGCCGGCACGGCACACGAAGGGGTGGGTGGCCAACACCACGTACACAAAGACAAAGATCCCCCATATAGTCTTAACAGACTGCTGGGGCAAGTGCTGTTAGCGAGCACCTATGAAGGCCGGCACGGCACACGAGGGGGTGGGTGGCCAACACCACGCCCGGCCGCCTTTGTCTCCCTAGTGGCAATGTTTACACACCGCACCAGGTACTCATTTGAGGCTGAGTCGACCTAGGGGAGGCCCAGGACCGGTTCAGATAATAGTCACTGGTGTTGGCCGTGAGCGGGAATCGAACCCAGCTCGCCAGGTTCGTAGCGCAGCGCGCTAACAGTTGCACTACCGCTACCCACATAATACATACACACACGTTAACACACGTACGTACACGGATACAAAGACAAAGATCCCCCGTATAGCCTTAACAGACTGTAGCGGCAAGTGCTGTTAGCGAGCGCACACACACGTACACACACGCACGCACACGTTTGTGCATTTGAAGATACTGCGATTAACCTATGAGGCTTTAAACGGGCTCACCCCACATTACTTGCAGGAATCTAATACATGTATTGTATTCCATCAAGGTCCTTTTGATATTCCGATCTCCGACCGGCTCAGCGCTCCCAGGTCGAGGGCGGGCTCTGTCGGTGATCGACCTTTTGTTGGCGTGGCACCCACAAAGCTGTGGGTCGCCCTGCCACTAGGACTCAGGGCAATCGGAGTCGGTGGATATATTTAAGTCTGCTTGTACAACCCCATCACACACACACACACACGTACACACACGTAGATACATACACACACACACACGTACACATACACGTACACACATACGTACACACACGTACACGTACACACACGTACGTACATACATACACATGTACGTACACACACACGTACACACACACGTACACACACACGTACACATACACGTACACACACGTACATACACGTACATACACATGTACGTACACACATACACACACACACGTATGTACACACACACGTGCAAAAGACAAAGATCCCCCAGTATAGCCTTAACAGACTGTTGGGGCAAGTGCTGTTAGCGAGCACCTATGAAGGCCGGCAAGGCACACAAGGGGGTGGGTGGCCAGCACCACGCCCGGCCGCCTTTGTCTCCCTCAGTGGCGATGTTTCCTACGCACCGCTACACCGGGTCATCATTTGAGGCTGAGTCTACCTAGGGGAGACCCAGGGCGGTTCTGATAATCGGTGTTGGACGTGAGCGGGAATCGAACTCGGGTCGCCGGGTTTGTAGCGCAGCGCTAACCGCTACACTACCGCACACACGTACACACACGTACACACGTACACATACGTACACACGTACACATACGTACATACACACACACGTACACACGTAAGTACACATACACACACGCACATACATACACACACGTACACACACACGTACACACACACGTACACATACACACCCGTACACACACGTACACACACACGCGTACACACACACGTACACACACGTACACACACGTACACACACACGCGTACACACACACGTACACACACGTACACACACGTACACATACACACACGTACACACACGTACACACACACGCGTACACACACACAGGTACACATCGTATTCTCCGGGTTTTAAGGCGCTCCGTAAAGTAACACCCACCCCAACACCTGTTGTGCCCGGTGCGTAAATACAATGACACAAGATCTGATCCCGCGCTCAACATACTAGATTATAAAAAAATATCTATAAACTTAACTCATTTGTATAAAAAAAAAAGAAAAAACCCATTGCGACGTTTCGGTGCAACGGCCCACCTCCAAGGCGAATACGCGGAGAGGTCAGTGGAGGGATGGAGGAGAGTGGACGATGAGATTTGGAGAGTTGGAGACTTCCCCGTGAATTGTTCCAACGTGATTTGAAGCTTTCGTGACTGCAGGAAAAGTCACGTAGGTAGAAACATTTAACCAAATTATTTTGTTTTATTTTTAAATCCTTTATATTAAGTTCACTTGCTTGCTTGCGCGCTTACGACCGTGCAAATCTTTCGGTCGTTTTTATAACCCACTTCCCGTGATCCAATCGAGCTGACATTTTGCACACAGACTCGTTGTGCGTGACAATTTATTTTCGTGAAATTTTTTTTTCCAAAATGTTACACTTTTTAGGAAAAAATTAATTATATTTAATTACCAATTGCTTAATGGTGGCAGGCAATCATCTGACCCATAGGTGGCAGCCATCTCAAGCCAGAGGACGCATATAAAGGATTTATAGTGAAAAACTTTGTTTTTACGGGTTAATTTTTTTATTTTGTTTTATTTTTCTACCTACTTGACTTTACCGAAAGAACCAAAGAATATTGTTCAAACGTGTTTGGCGACGACCAGATTCGTAAGCGGGCAGATGAACAGCGACACGAACAGTGGCGTTTGCGGAACGGCGGAATCCGATGAGCTGCAAAGCTCTTATTCACACATGTCCAGTCCGGGGGCGGGGCAGGAGGTTACAAGAACAAACAATACAAACACAAAAAAAAACTCGAGCGCAAATTATGGCCTTCAAATAATAAGCCCAAAGTGTTACAACATTGTTGAAATACGCAATTATACCGGATTATAAGACGCACCCAAAGTTTTGCTTTAAAATACATGGGGTTGTGGGTGGGGGGGGGGTCTTTAGTGCGTCTTATAATCCGAACAATACGGCAACACACAAACACGGGTACACACACAAACACTTCTAAACACATGCATACACATACAATGTATTGTGCGCCAAAGATCCGCCTAAAGCTACGAATACCATCTCGAGGCAAGTGCTGTTAGCGCGCACCTATTACAGCGCTACGTTGTGATTAGAAAGACCACGCCCAGCCGCCTTTGTCTCCCCAGTGGTGCTCATTCACACACCGCACCAGGGACTCATTTAAGGCTGAGTCGACCCAGGGGACACCCAGGACCGGTTCAGATAATCGTCACACCGGTGTTGGCCGTGAGCGGGATTCGAACTCGGGTCGCCGGGTTCGTAGCGCGGCGTAGCGCTAACCGCTGCACGACCGCTTCCCACACGCGCGCACGTATACAGACACCTATATATACAGAACATTGCATGCCCACACACACACACGACAACAACAACAACCGCCAATCGCCACTAAGTAGCGGTGACGTCACCCCGACGCTTGTGCCAGGCTATGTGCACCTTGAGGCTGCCACGTGAAGTGTCGAACGCCCGCTGGCAGGAGGTCACGGGGCAGACCCAGCAGGTGCCACGGGTCGACTGACTGAGATGACTGGCTGATGCACACACACACAAAGAGGCCCCCGTATAGCCTCAACAGACTGTAAGGGCAAGTGCTGTTAGCGAGCACCTATGAAGGCCGGCACGGTACACGAGGGGGTGGGTGGCCAGCACCACGCCCGACCGCCTTTGTCTCCCCAGTGGCGATGTTTTACACACCACACCAGGTACTCATTTCAGGCTGAGTCGACCTAGGGGAGGCCCAGGACCAGTTCAGATAATCGTCACTGGTGAGCTGGAATCGAACCCGAGTCGCTAGGTTCATAGCGCAGCGCGCTAACCGCTAGACTATCGCGCACACATCCACGTGTACACACGCATTCACACAAGCACGCGCCTCTCATTCACACGGCACGAAACGAGGGTTCTATGCGGTGCGTTGTAAGCCGTGCGAGCTACGCGGCATCCGTCGCCGTGTAAGTCACCCGTGAGCTGACGCGTCGTGCTGCCAGTCGGGGTTTGCGAGATCGCTAAAACGCTCTCGACGCGCGATTTCGTGACAAATCTTTTACGCTACGCGGAGCGTTAAAGATTTGGCCCAGTCCCCGCTTCGGCCAATTAGCCACGCACGGACTGCTGCAGCATCAGCAGGCGCCACTGGCAGTGTACGAACGCCCATTTACAAAGCCGGATCGGTCCACGTGCGTGTTGGTCGTGATGACAATGGCCACTGGTGTTGGTCGCGATGACAATGGCCACTGGTGTTGGTCGCGATGACAATGGCCACTGGTGTTGGTCGCGATGACAATGGCCACTGGTGTTGGTCGCGATGACAATGGCCACTGGTGTTGGTCGTGATGACAATGGCCACTGGTGTTGGTCGTGATGACAATGGCCACTGGTGTTGGTCGTGATGACAATGGCCACTGGCGTTGGTCGTGATGACAATGGACACTGGTGTTGGTCGTGATGACAATGGCCACTGGTGTTGGTCGTGATGACAATGGCCACTGGTGTTGGTCGTGATGACAATGGACACTGGTGTTGGTCGTGATGACAATGGACACTGGTGTTGGTCGCGATGACAATGGACACTGGTGTTGGTCGTGATGACAATGGGCACTGGTGTTGGTCGCGATGACAATGGCCACTGGTGTTGGTCGTGATGACAATGGCCACTGGTGTTGGTCGCGATGACAATGGCCACTGGTGTTGGTCGTGATGACAATGGCCACTGGTGTTGGTCGTGATGACAATGGCCACTGGCGTTGGTCGTGATGACAATGGACACTGGTGTTGGTCGTGATGACAATGGCCACTGGTGTTGGTCGTGATGACAATGGACACTGGTGTTGGTCGTGATGACAATGGACACTGGTGTTGGTCGCGATGACAATGGCCACTGGTGTTGGTCGTGATGACAATGGGCACTGGTGTTGGTCGCGATGACAATGGCCACTGGTGTTGGTCGTGATGACAATGGCCACTGGTGTTGGTCGCGATGACAATGGCCACTGGTGTTGGTCGTGATGACAATGGCCACTGGTGTTGGTCGTGATGACAATGGCCACTGGTGTTGGTCGCGATGACAATGGTCACTGGTGTTGGTCGCGATGACAATGGCCACTGGTGTTGGTCGTGATGACAATGGACACTGGCGTTGGTCGTGATGACAATGGACACTGGTGTTGGTCGTGATGACAATGGACACTGGTGTTGGTCGTGATGACAATGGACACTGGTGTTGGTCGTGATGATAATGGACACTGGCGTTGGTCGTGATGACAATGGCCACTGGTGTTGGTCGTGATGACAATGGCCACTGGTGTTGGTCGCGATGACAATGGCCACTGGTGTTGGTCGCGATGACAATGGCCACTGGTGTTGATAGTGATGACAATGATTCGGAGTGAGACCGGTTGGCTACGTACGGTGCGAAAGAAGTTCAACGTGCACACAAAGAAAAAGATCCCCCGTGTAGCCTCAACAGACTGTTGGGGCAAGTCCATGCGCACACACTTTCTTAGACAATCACGCACGTGACACGTCTCCCCTAAACTCGTTTCTAAGCCGCGGCCCCTGCGGGATCCCTCCAAACCCCCCCAATTAGGGGGCTGGGGGGGGGGTCCTGAGTCTGGATCTTGGGACCCCCTCGTGTCCCCGAGTTCTCTTGTGACCCCCCCCTCCCCCCAAACATCCCCTTTTTACCCCCCCCCCGCCCCAAACTCCCGCACCGCCTTCCCCAGGCAGTGATTATCGCCCATTGAACGGCGACTCAACAATCTCCTCTCTTATAGACTCACAGCCAAAGACAAAGATCCCCCGTGTAGCCTTGACAGACTGTCGGTGCAAGTGCTGTCAGCGAGTAGCAACACTGAAGGCCGCCACGGTGCACGAGGGGGGGGGGGGGGTGGCCAGCACCACGCCCGGCCGCCTTTGTCTCCCCCAGTGGCGATGTTTACTGCGCACCGCAACCAGGTACCAATTTGAGGCTGAGTCGACCTAGGGGAGGCCCATGACCGGTTCCAACTCGGGTCGCGAAGTTCGTTGTGCAGCGCAGTAACCGCTACACTACCGCTCTCCACACACCTACACATACAGCATTTACAAACTCGTCTAAGCATATGTAATTGTTATATCTGTGTGTGTGTGTGCTACATATTAAGATTGCCTCTACAGCGTGTACGATACATTTAACCAACCCGAACAAACTCGTTCGCGCCCCCCGTCTGAACACCTTCGTGAATTCCCCTCCCCAGCTACGTCCCCCGACTCCGCTGCAACCCCCCCCCCCCCACCAAATCCCCCCCCCCCCACCAAACCCCCCCCCCCTCAACCCCCCCCACCAACCCCCCCACCAAACCCCCCCAACCCCCCCCACCCAACCCCCCCACCAAACCCCCCCCCAACCCCCCCCACCAATCCCCCCCAACCCAACCCCCCCCACCAACCCCCCCCACCAAACCCCCCCCCAACCCCCCCCCACCAATCCCCCCCAACCCAACCCCCCCCCAACCCCCCCCACCAAACCCCCCCCCCCAACTCCCCCCCCACCAATCCCCCCCAACCCAACCCCCCCCACCAACCCCCCCACCAACCCCCCCACCAAACCCCCCCCACTAACCCATCCAAACAACCCCCCCACCAACCCCCCCCCCAACCCCCCCACCAACCCCCCCCCAACCCCCTCACCAACCCCCCCCACCAAACCCCCCCCCCCAACTCCCCCCCCACCAATCCCCCCCAACCCAACCCCCCCCACCAACCCCCCCACCAACCCCCCCAACCAACCCCCCCCCACCAACCCATCCAAACAACCCCCCCACCAACCCCCCTCCCCACCAAACCCCCCCAACCCCCCCCCCCCCACCAACCCCCCCCCAACCAACCCCCCCACCCAAACCCGCGCCGCCCCCCATCCCTGGCCTCTCTCTGTCCCCGCTCTCCCTTCTAGATTATCTGCTCGGGAGCCGCAGACGCAATTACGACGACGGCATTAATTCGTTCCCGGGGCCATCCTGCTTTAGTGGCCACGGGCAACTCGCACGCCCAGACTCCTCTCTCTCTCTCTCTTTCTGTCTGTGTCTCTCTCTGTGCGTCTCTCTATGTGTCTCTGTGTGTGTGTGTCTCTATCTGTGTGTCTCTCTCTGTGTGTCTCTGTGTGTGTGTCTGTGTGTGTGTGTGTGTCTCTCTCTCTGTGTGTCTCTCTCTGTGTGTCTCTCTCTGTGTGTCTCTCTCTCTGTGTGTCTCTCTCTGTGTGCCTCTCTCTGTGTCTCTCTCTCTGCCTGTGTGTCTTTGTGTGTGTCTCTCTCTCTTTCTGTCTGTGTCTCTCTCTGTGTGTCTCTCTATGTGTATCTGTGTGTGTCTCTATCTGTGTGTCTCTCTCTCTCTGTGTCTCTCTCTGTGTGTCTCTCTCTGTGTGTCTCTCTCTGTGTGTCTCTCTCTGTGTGTGTCTCTCTCTGTGTCTCTCTCTCTGCCTGTGTGTCTCTGTGTGTGTCTCTCTCTCTTTCTGTCTGTGTCTCTCTCTGTGTGTCTCTCTATGTGTCTCTGTGTGTGTGTCTCTCTCTGTGTCTCTCTCTCTGTGTCTCTGTGTGTGTCTCTCTCTGCCTGTGTGTCTCTGTGTGTGTCTCTCTCTCGTCTCTCTCTGTGTCCCTGTGTGTATGTGTCTTTCTGTCTCTCTCTCTCTGCCTGTGTGTCTCTGTGTGTGTCTCTCTCTCGTCTCTCTGTGTCTCTCTCTGTGTCTCTGTGTGTGTTTGTCTCTCTGTGTCTCTCTGTGTGTGTCTCTCTCTCTGTGTCTCTCTCTCTCTCTGTCTCTCTCTCTGTGTCTAACTCGTCTCCTCGCTACCCCCCCCCCCTCCCCAGGAGCCTCTAGAGCCCCCCACCCACAACATCCTCCAAATCACCCCCCTCATGCTCCCACAACGAAGTCAACTCCCCAAACTAACAGATGCATGCGTGCATACACAGACAAACAAAGACAAAGATCCCCCGCATAGCCTTAACAGATTGTCAGTGGCCAGCACCACGCCCGACCGCCTTTGTCTCCCCAGCGGCGGTGTTTACTACACACCGCGCCAGGTACTCATTCGAGGCTGAGTCGACCTAGGGGAGGCCCAGCACCGGTCCCGATAATGGTCACTGGTGTTGGCCGCGAGCGGGAATCGAACCCACCGGGTTTTTTAGAGCAGTGCGCTCAACCACTGCGCTACCGCTCCCCATAATGTATACGTACACGCTTGTATACACACACACACACGCGCGCACGCATCTCATTTGCAAATAAATTGATGGAGGAGGAGTTCGCGGTGGAGGCTGAGAGTTGTTGCCAGGAGAGCTCCGTGTCAGTGCTAATCATATTTACATAATTTTAATATCGCGCTCATAGCGACCACCACGTCCTACACGAGATAATTAGATTAACGAAGAGGGGGGGGGGGGCTGGGGGGGGGGGGAGAGACTTCCTTGTCCCCCCTGCCAACCCCTGCCCCCCCCTCGTACCATCGTCCTAACCCCAACTTCCCAACTTCATCACGAAGTTTGACTCTAGCCTCCCCACCAAACCCCAAGTGACGAAACGCATTCGTTTCTCTCTCTAAATACCACTCATACTAAACGAGTCATATCACACAGAAAAATACAAATACTTTTTATTAAACGCGGTTATGAGTTTTTTTATTTTTAGGAGGTGGGGGGCATTTTGATCTTGGGATTAGGGTAGTTTAATCAGGTTAGTTTAACCAACTTAATTTTTTAATTGTTATTATTAAATATCGTGAGTCCAATTTTAACAAATGTCCGAAACAAAAGGGAAAAACATCGTCGTGTTTTTTCCGGATCAACCTGCATTTGCATCAGCCTTCGGACCATCTCATCTAAAACTCAACAATGTTTTATTTTAGCAGGCAAGGCCCACTGAGCTACGTAGCTATTTTACAGCAGCGACCTGGCCACAAATGATAGCTCAACGAAGTGGCTTATCACGTGTCAATGTATAGCAGCACTTAATTTGGAGCTTTCGTGACTGCTGGAATTACTCTTTTGTTCTTTCGGTAAAGTCACGCATAAAGATAAAATAATAAATGAAATACTAGCATACGACGTTTCGATTGCAACACAAGCAATCGTCATCAGGTATAAATGAAATAGAAACACAACTTTAGTATACTTAGAAATGTAATGTAATACAACAGAGAGTCGGCTAACATAACAGTCAACACCCTACCTGGTTGATCACGTTCTTCCTGAGAATGCTAAATTTGAGAGAGAGATCAAACACAGAACCAGAGACATCTAGACAGACATATAAGCATGTATGTGTCTCTCTCTATGTATCTCTGTGCTATCTGTCTATATTTATATGTCTGTCTATATGTCTCTGGTTCTGTGTATAGCAGTAGCCAAATCGTCTCAACGCAAGTTGATTCTAAATGTGGAGGCAAAACCCCTGGAGGACCCGGGGGTAGGTAAAATACACGCGACCACGGGGAGAGAGAGAGACGCGATCTTGGATGCCGACCCCCTGGTGTAGCCAGGGCTCAGAAGCTACGCCACGATAGCGCTGCTCCTCCTGAACACATTTTGTTTTAATTAACCATCCGCTGGGCCCCGATGTTGGGCCACCCCCTGTCACCACACTTGCATTCGCCAGCGTGAAGTGTGGTCTAACTAACAAGCTACGTGAGCGTCGCGTACGGTAGCGTGGGAAGGCCTTCATTCAGCAGTGCACTTGCACATGTCTGATTACACTGGTAAACACACTTTTTTGGCATGAGGTATTCCAACGGGTTTAAGGTAATTTTGGGGTGCTGATTCCAAACCTGGCATCAGTTTTTGTCTATCACATCAGGTTTTTTGAGATATGAAATATTTCATTTTCAATAAAAGCTGCAGAAGAAAAATATTAAATAAATGTGGATATCTACATAAAACGATATTATAAACACACTATCCTAAAAATACAGCACCATATTTTAACACTAAAGCAATCACTGACTCGCAACAACTTGCAATCATAAGTGACAGAGTTAATTTCGGGTAAAATCAATGAAAATGGGGTATGCCGATAGCATAGAGCAAATCTGAGATCAGATTTGGAATCAGTACCCTGGAATTAGTCTAAAACAGCTGCAAAAGTCCAGGCCAGAAAAAAATGTTTTTTTTTTGTTGACCAGTGTAAAATTATTGTTTCTTGTTGTTGTTATTATTATATACAACTTCTTTTTATAGAACTCTTTTTTCAGAAGCGACCTGGCCACGAATGATAGCTCAACGAAGTGGCTTGTCGCGTGGACATTTATCGCAGTCAAACACTCTGAACGCGTGATGTCGATTCCAAATGCGGAGAGAAAAGTCAGAAGACCCGGAGAAAAATCCACGCCACCACGAAGAGAACATGCAACTCAAAATATACAGCAGCAGGCGTCACGGTCGGCATCGAACCCACGACCTCCTGTGTACGAGGCGAGGTAGTTACAGTAACATATCGCCATCTGGAGAACCCTCCCGAACCACTGATGATCACGGGACCGCAATCACTGCTCTGGCCCAACACGAGATTCCCTCACACTGCAAAGAATGCATCAACAGATGACAGCACTCTTGTGGCGAAGTGATGTTAGCGAGAACCTATTAAGGGCCTAAACGGCCCACAAAGGGGTAGGTGTAGCTAGATTCACACCCCCAGCCGCAGTGCCGGATTAAACTAGTGCGGGGCCTGTAGCACATGTTATAAAGGGGCAATAAATAAATACGTAAATATTAAAACACAAATTTTTTTACTTGCATAGTAAAGTAAATTGTATTTTTTCATTTGCTATACAGCCAGATAATACGACAAATGGCTAACCTTAAATACCCGGTCCTTCGTAAAAGTTGAAAGCGGTATAGTACTATAGTGATAGAGCAAGTGCAGAATCACTGAACCGGAATTGATAGCTTGAAAGCATTTAGCGCGGGGCCCTTGAAAGTGCGGGGTCCGTAGCTACATCTGTAGCTACTTTTGCTACTAGAATAATCCGGGACTGCCCAGCCGCCTTTGTCTCCCCTCATGCCCAGTGCTGATGTTCACACACGGTACCAGGTTTCTATTTAAGGCTGAGTCGACCTAGGGGAGCCCCGGGACCGGTTGTTCAGACATTAACGAACGTAATTGGGCTTGAGCGGGCATCGACCTCGTGTCGCCTAGTTCGTAGCGCAGCGAAGAACCACACAGCGCCGCATGCACACAGACGAACACTCACTCTGACACGCGCATTAACGAGCACACAACACTGACACAGAGACACGTTAGCCCACCCACACTGGCACACACTAAAACACACTAACACACAAAAGAGACAAAGATCACCGGTATTGCCTCAACAGACTGTTGGGGCAAGTGCTGTTAGCGAGCACCTATGAAGGCCGGAACGGTACACGGGAGGGTGGGTGGCCAGCACCACGCCCGACCGCCTTTGTCTCCCCAGTGGCGATGTTTACACACCGCACCAGGTACTCATTTTGAGGCTGAGTCGACCTAGGGGAGACCCCGAACCGGTTCAGATAGTCGTCACCGGTGTTGACCGTGAGCAGGAATCAAACCCGGGTCGCCAGGTTCTTAGCGCAGCTTGCTAACCGCTACACCACCGCTCCCCACGAACTCACAAATACACACCGACACACACACATACACTGACCCCCCCCACTCTCCCCGCCCCCCACCACCATAGCCCCCACCCCCACCCCACGGGAGTCACGCGCGCGTGCGTGCACCTGGCCTGGCACGTGCCGGGTCGCGCAGGTGAGCGCTATTCGCAGGTGAGGTCGCGGTCCACCGACGGTCCGTGACCGCCCTCCTACCCCAGGCCCGGTCGGCAGGGGTTGTTTTAGTAGGCGGGAAAGGGGGTGGAAGGGGCCCCAAGGGGAACTGTTGGGGTCCCGTGTACCCCCCTGATTTATACACCCAGTGAACTCCGTGGTGCTGCGGTTGTGCGGTTGTAATATACGACTGTGTGTGTGTGTGCGCGACTGTGTCTACGTGTGTGCATGTGTGTGTGTGGGGAGCGGTAGTGTACCGGTTAGCGTGCTGCGCTATGAACCCGGCGACACGGGTTCGATTCCCGCTCACGGCCAACACCAGTGACGATTATATGAACCGGTCCCGGGCCTCCCCTAGGTCGACTCAGCCTCAAATGAGTACCTGGTGCGGTGTGTAAACATTGCCACTAGGGAGACAAAGGCGGTCGGGCGTGGTGTTGGCCACCCACCACCTCGTGTGCCGTGCCGGCCGTCCAAGGTGCTACTCGCTAGCAGCACTTGCCCCAACAGTCTGTGGAGACTATACGGGGGATATTTGTGTGTATACAAAACTATGGTCGTCATGTGGATCGACTGGGCCACGTGCCATAGAAATGTGGAATTTCCACCACTTGTGTGTTTCTTTAGCGGAACGAGATCAACGTGATGAAATAAAAAGGCGGACGAGTGCAGATTTGAGTGTTCTTGTAAATTCCACTTGACATGCTGGATAGAGCGTGTGTGTTCGTGTGTTTTAGGTCGACTCAGCCTCAAATACGTATAGTACCTGGTGCGGTGTGTAAACATTCGCCACGAGGAAAACAAAGGCGGCCTGGTGTGGTGCTGGCCACCCACCCACCCCTCGTGTACCGTGCCGGCCTTCGCTAATAGCACTGATCCCAAAAGTCTGTTCAGGATAGAAGGGAGATCCTTCTGTTTGCACGTACGCGTGTGCATTCGTGTGTGTGTGTATCGCTGTGTACGCGTTAGTGTTTGGGTATGAGCGCGTTCGTTGTGAGTGTGTATGCTGGTGTGCATGTCTGCTGGTATGTGTGTGTCCGTCTCTGTGTACGCTACTGTGCTTAACGTACGTCAGCGTTCGTACGCGCGCTACTGCGTTAGTGTCTTTGTGCAATGGCGTGGTTAGTGATCGGCCCACCGCTTCTCATTTCCGTCTGTCGCCTCGTCCAGACGCCTCTGATCGATCACGCGCTCACGTGGACAAACAAAAGGCAAAGATCGCCCCAGCCACCCACCCCGTACAGCCCGCTGGGGCAAGGGCTGTTCGCGAGCACCTCATGAAGTCCAAAGCGGCACACGAGGGGGTCCGTGACCAGCACCACGCCCGGCCGCTTTTGTCTCTCCCCCCCCCCCCTCCGTTAATTACTGATACAAGTATTTACACAAAGCGCCCCTTAAACTCATTTAAGGCCGAATCGATCCAGGAGAGGTACAGGACCAATTCAAATATTCGCCACTGTTATTGACCCTCATCGGGAATCGAATTTCGATTTGCGGCGGCGGCTGGGGTGGGGGGGTTTTATCAGCGCGGTGCGCTAACCACTGCGCCACCGCTCCCCACTGTGGTTAGTACAAACAGGACAATGACACGCACACACGTACCAAGACAAAGATCGCCCGTATAGCCTTAACAGACTGTTGGGGCAAGTGTTGTTAGCGAGTAGCACTTATGAAGGCCGGAACGGTACACGAGGGGGTGGGTGGTCAACACCACGCCCGGCCGCCTTTGCCTCTCCAGTGGCGATGTTTACACATCGCACCAGGTACTCATTTGAGGCTGAGTCGACCTAGGGGAGGCCCAGGACCGGTTCAGATAATCATCACTTGGTGTTGGCCGTGAGCGGGAATCGAACTCGGGCTCACCGGGTTCGCATCGCAGCGTAGCGCTAACCGCTACACTACCGCTCCCCACGACGACTACCGCTCCCCATACATACACACACAAAGACAAAGCTCCCCCGTATAGCCTGTAACAGACTGTAGGGGCAAGTGTTGTTAGCGAGCACCTATGAAGGCCGGCACTGTGGCACACGAGGGGGTGGGTGGCCAGCACCACGCCCGCCCGCCTTTGTCTCCCCAGTGGCGGTGTTTACACACCGCACCAGGTACTTATTTGAGGCTGAGTCGACCTAGGGGAGGCCCAGGGCCTGTTCAGATAATCGTCACTGGTGTTGGCCGTGAGCGGGAATCGAACCCGAGTTCGCTAAATGCTACGCTACCGCTCCCCATACACACATACACACGCACGGACACAGACGCATTGACGCACACCACATGAACACAGATCCTCGTCCCCTGGCGCGGATGAGCACGGATAACTGGGTTGATCCGAGCCGAAACCAATCCGGCGGAACAGCGACATCAGTGCCCGCGATTGTTACATTTTAATTGTTTTCATTACCGTGATCTCTCTGATGGGGCTCGCTTTAATTGGCCGGATGTAATTCGCTTAGTACAGCCCCATCCTCCTGATCACCATCATCATCATCATCGCCGTCGTCGCCGCCGCCGCCGTGAAATCGGCATCGAAACCATGATCGGCTATCATCAACAACACATCAGCATCATCATCACCATCATTATCATCACCATCATCATCATCAACGCTTGGCCAACTTGAAATAATTACAATTAATTATGCTCGTGGTCATCATCATCATCATCATCAACACGCCACCACCACCACCGTCATCACACATCACCACCACCACCGTCATCACACATCACCACCACCACCGTCATCACACATCACCACCACCACCGTCATCACACATCACCACCACCACCGTCATCACACATCACCACCACCACCGTCATCACACATCACCACCACCACCGTCATCACACATCACCACCACCACCGTCATCACACATCACCACCACCACCGTCATCACACATCACCACCACCACCGTCATCACACATCACCACCACCACCGTCATCACACATCACCACCACCACCGTCATCACACATCACCACCACCACCGTCATCATCATCAACGACACGTCGCAATCGTTATCTTGAAGTCATTGAAATGAATCATGGTCGATACCATTATCATTCTTCTGTGGTCGATAAATCGGGAATCACCGTGGGGCCATGATGATGATGATGCGTGTTTGGTGAATGTTGTAGAGGGGTGTGCATTCAGGGATTCATTTCTCGTGGAATATTGATCTCTCTCCCTCCCCCTCTTTTTCTAATGGTGTGAATAGGTGATGGTGTGTATATATGATGGTGTGAATAGATGATGAAGTGTACAGACGCCGGTGTGTATGATCATGATGTGAATAAATGATGGTCTGTATAGACGCCCGTGTGAAAGACGCTGGTTGCGTGTATAGATGGTGTGAATAGGTGATGGTGTGAATAGATGATGGTGTGAATAGATGATGAAGTGTACAGACGCCGGTGTGTATGATGATGATGTGAATAAATGATGGTCTGTATAGACGCCCGTGTGAAAGACGGTGGTTGCGTGTATAGATGGTGTGAATAGGTGATGGTGTGAATAGATGATGGTGTGAATAGATGATGAAGTGTACAGACGCCGGTGTGTATGATGATGATGATGTGAATAAATGATGGCCTGTATAGACGCCCGTGTGAATAGACGCTGGTTTGCGTGTATAGATGGCGGAAGCGCGTTCGATTCTTTCGCGATCCATACCTGACCGCCAGTATCATCTCGCATCACTTTTGATTAACCCCTCTCACCTCCAACCCCAATCTCAGCACGAGGAGGGGCGGGGTGGGGGTGGGGGAGGGGTGGGGGCATCCAAGCCCCCCCACCCCCTCCTCACCCCCCGCGGCGACATTATTCCTTCAAGTGTCATTAATGTGGTGCCCCCCCCCTCTCCTCACCCCCTCCAATCACCGCCCCCACCCGCCACCTCCCACCCATGATTGTGCCACACCTTCACGACACGTAGGATGCACCCATCAGGTGAGCCAGCACTGCGTACAGGATGCCCATCATCACTTCGGCGCGGTATAAAACGAATGGGCTGGGTGTTAACTGCGTTGTGACGTTTTAGTGGGGAGCCAACCACATCACCCCGGCATAGGAATGTGGAATTTCCACGCGTCTTCTTGCACGTGAGATTTACAGCGATTGCCGCTGTGAGGTTAATGGTCAGCACCCAGGCACTTGCAAACCTGAAGTCGCCGGTTTTATTTTATTTTTGGCAGGTAAGGCCCACTGAGCTGCGTAGGTCTTTTCCAGAAGCCACCTGATCATCACAAATGATAGCTCAACGAAAGTGGCTTATCACGTGGAAAATTGTAATTTACATATTCATGCGGAGGGAACACCCGGAGTTCCCAGAGAAAAAACCCACTCGACCACGGGGAGAGAGACACCGCAAACTCCACATACAGCAGCAGGCGTCAGGTTCGGGATCGAACCCACGACGTCCTGCATACCAGGCGAGGTAGTTAACATCTCCTAGCCACCGTGGCGCTGCGTTGGGATTCGATCTCCTGACGCGGCAGCTGAAGCAACGGCTGCCGCGTTTCTTCAGCGGGCTTAACCGCAGTCTGTCAATCGGCAGATGACGTGCTGCTGGGCACAGCGTGGGTACCCCCTTCCGTCAGCAGTGCCGTGCGGGGCGGGCAATTGCAGGGCTGCGCCTCTGTCTCCTACCTCTTAAAGACGCGGAGGGCGCCCGCGTGCTTACCCAGCGCTTTGGAAGGGCAGGAGGTGACAGCGAGTAGAGATCGTGAAGCCGTCTCTGTGTGACGGACTTTGCAGTGTTGTTATCCACTCGTACGCGTGCTTGGTTTTCACCGCGGTCACTCGGCTTTCCTCCCACGGGAAGACAAACGCGTGCTATCACTTAAACAAAGGGGATTGTACGTATGTGTGCTGAACTTCTTTCACACCGTACTTGGTCAACCGTGCGAATCGTAGTTGCGGGGGAAGGACAACAAACTATAACACGAAGAGCGGCTCTAAAGACACGAGTTGGCAATCTCGATGGTCTAAAAGCGCGCAGCTCAAGAGGTTTGCGAATATCGTGAGGAAGAACGTTCCAGACGGCCACAGACGCGCGCGAGAAAGCGCGCGATGCGGTGACCGCCGTCTTTGTTCGATGGTTATAGCCAAAAGTCCCCGCTGCGAGGATGACCGAAGTTCGTGTGATGGTGTATGCTCCTCGAGGCACCGTGCCGGTCTTCATAGGTGCTCATGAACAGCACTTGCCCCAACAGTCTGTTAAGGCTATGCATGTATGTTGAACTTCTTTTGCACCGTACGTATCCAACTGTGCTAATCGAGATGTTAGCTTCCTCACCTGGTATACAGGAGGCGGTGGGGTCGATTACGACCCTGACGCCTGCTGTATATTCGAGTTGCGTGTCTCTCTCTCTCTTTTTTTTTTACGATCAGTGGAAACAAGAAGATACTCGGTGTAGTCGGCACTTTGCTTCTTTTTTTTATTTAAACTTTGCTTTATGTAAACCCCCACCTCTCGCTCACTCTCTCGCTCACTCTCTTGGTCACTCTCTCGCTCACTCTCTTTTTTTTACGATCAGTGGAAACAAGAAGATGCTCGGTGTATTCGGCACTTTGCTTCGTTCATCATTTCGTAATTTTTTTTTTACTTATCTTTATGTAAAACCCCCACCTCTCACTCACTCTCTCGCTCACTCTCTCGCTCACTCTCTCACTCACTTACTCGCTCACTCTCTCGCTCACTCACTCACTCACTTAGTCGCTCACTCTCTCGCTCACTCACTCACTCTCTCACTCTCTCACTCACTCACTCACTCACTCACTCTCTCACTCTCTCACTCACTCACTCGCTCACTCTCTCGCTCACTCTCTCACTCACTCACTCTCTCACTCTCTCACTCACTCACTCGCTCACTCTCTCGCTCACTCTCTCACTCACTTACTCGCTCACTCTCTCACTCTCTCACTCTCTCGCTCACTCTCTCGCTCTCTCACTCTCTCACTCACTCACTCACTCTCTCACTCTCTCACTCACTCACTCGCTCACTCTCTCGCTCACTCTCTCACTCACTTACTCGCTCACTCTCTCGCTCACTCACTCACTCTCTCACTCTCTCACTCACTCTCTCGCTCACTCACTCACTCTCTCACTCTCTCACTCACTCACTCACTCGCTCACTCTCTCAGTTACTCACTCGCTCACTCTCTCGGTCACTCTCTCGCTCTCTCTCTCTCTCTCGCTCTCTCTCGTTCTGCACGCAGCCCTTCTCTCTCTCTCTCTTGCCGTGGTTCGCGTGGATTTTTCTCCAAGCCCTCCGGTCTACCCCTCCACATTTAGAATCAACGTCACGCGTTCAGAGCGTTTGGCTGCTATACATTTCCACATGGTAAGCCACTTGGTTGAGCTTTCACTTGTGGCGAGGTCACGTGTGAAAAAGAGCTGTAGAGTTCCGTGGGCCTTACCTGGTAAAATAAAATTTTAAAAAATCTCTAGTTTCATGTCTGAGACGTTGGCACGGCCATTATGAACCAAACAAAGCCATTATACAACTCCCTGAAAGAGAAATACGGTGTTCGACAAAGAATGCGAGTCGGGGCAAGCGCAGAAAGAGAGATTGACACGCACAGACACAACCAGCCCAGGGGATTGAACCCAGACACTCAGCAAGTGCCGGCTTAGCTTTTCAATTGTTTTGGCCATTATGAACCCATTGCGAGAGAGAGAGAGTCGTAGTGGAGTGCATAAATAGAGACTAGATATATGTATACACTTAGACCCAGGACTTGAACTTATGCTGAAACGCAATCGTGCCAGCTTTATGACAAGGCCATTTTGACCCCCCCCCCCCCCCGGAGACCCCCCCCCCGCCCCCGAAGCCTCCCACCCGGACACGTTCTAAGTCGCAATTTGCACGTAGCGCGCCCCTCGCTGTGAACGTGGCCTGCCCAATTATCACCAGCAACCCCGCGCCGAGCCACCTCATCGCCAGGGAGCAAGCACACACGTGTGTGTCTGTGTCGACATTTATAGAGGGGGGCCTAAACGGGCGCGGGACGGGCGAGAGAAGAGATGGAATGATGTGGCCCGAGAGGAAGGTGAGTTGAGTGGACTTGCCGATGACCGGTACCAGCGGTGTCAAGATCGGCCTCAGTGGAGGAGGCTCGTGAAGGACGCTGCTGCTACTGGGCAGTTGGAGGCGGTCGCCCTCCGGCAACAACGGAGGGCAGAGGAGAAATGCTCACAACAACGAGCGGAGCGCCGGGCGGATAAAATACAGCAAATTGGCAGAGTAGAGGCACAGGTGGTGGTGCATCTGCCAGTCGTCTCAGTCAGTCAACCCATAGCACCACCTGGGTCTGTCCCGGTACCTCCTGCCAGCGGGCGTTCGACACTTCACGGGGCATTAAAGTGCACCTCGCCTGGCACAATCGCCGTGGTGACGTCACCGCCACTGGATGGCGAATGGTAGTTTGTTGGACATTTATAGGTCGACTCAGCCTCAAATGAGTGCCTGGTGCGGTGTGTATGCATCGTCACTGGGGAGACGAAGGCGGTCTGGCGTCGTGCTGGCCACCACGTACGACCGCCTTCGTCCTCGTGTGCCGTGCCGGTCTTCATAGGTGCTCACTAACAGCACTTGCCCCAACAGTCTGCTAAGGCTATGTGTGTATGTTGAACTTCTTTCGCACCGTACGTATCCAACCGTGCCAATCGAGATGCAACTATACGGGGGTTCGGTAGCGAGTGACCGAGAGGTAAAGGTGATTCGTTGCTGGGAGATCTCTGAGTTGCCTTCAACTGGGGTTGAGGCCGAATGAGTCCACGTGGCTCGGGGTAGAGACGGGAGGAGAGAGAGAGAGGAGAAAGAGGAGAGATCGGGAAGAGGTCGAAAGTTAAAATCGCAGTCAAGGTGGGGTCGCCACAGATCATCATCAATGTGATCATCAATTAGTCACGATCATTATATTCAGCAGTAGCATTATCATCTATCATTAGTGTGATGAATGGGACATTATGATGATCTATCCATCATCATTTAGAAAGAAATTGGTGATTATATTGCGTAATAATGATCATTTTGAAAAACAATTATCGTCGGCATGATGATGAATTGGTAATTATCATTATCATCATTATCAATGTGTAATATCACGATTGCCATTATCATATACTCATCATTAGCATTGTCTAGAATTATATTCAGCCATGCGTCATAGGCATTGTTATTGATAATTATATTAAATCATCATAATCATCCATTATAATGATCAATGAGTCATCAGTAATTGCTATCAGTTTCATACATCATAATTATCATGCAATTATTTATCATGCATTACTATCACGATTACCATCACGCATCATCTTTATAATTTTCAGATTATTATACAGCGTCGTGATCATCAATACATCATTATGATTATCACTACCATTTTTTATCATGATCAGGTGATCATAACTATTATCACGATCAATCATCATCAACATCATCCATAAGTCATCACCATTACCATAATATATAATTATGAAACTATTTTTAAACTGTACTCTTTGGTTCTTTCGGTAAAGTCACGTAGGTAGAAAATTAATCAAATAAAAAATCATAGATCACGACGTTTCGATCGCAACACAAGCGGTCGTTCTCAGGCGGAAAAAAATCATCCAGCAGTGGAACTGCTGAACTTTCAACTTTTTTTTTATTATTTTACCAGGCAAGGCCCACTGAGCTATATAGCTATTTTTTCAGAAGCGACCTGGCCCTGAAATGATAGCATCAAGCATTGCCATCATTATCCGTTTGTCCATTGCTTTAATTAGCTCTCAAACGCAACGCAAAGAGATACGCAACCTACTTGCAATATTGCAATACAATCATTAATACGCTTCCTTTTCAGAATGATCAGAAATCATCATTGCATCAATAAGGCCTTATTATTATCATCATAAACCTTATTTTCATCATCAATAATATATTTCGTATAATGCAGAAATTATTGTCATAATCATCATCAGTACAGTATCGTAATAAATGCTTCTACGTGTTAAACTGATAAATGCTTCTCATCATCCTTCAAATCCATTATCAACAATGCATTCCAATCATCATCATCATCACGATTCAAATTTATCATCATCAATGCATTTTCATCATCATAAAAATCCATCATCATCAATGAATTCTCATCGTCATCATCATCATCATCAGCCAGGCCGGGGCGCGATCCGCGTGCTCGTTGCTGGAGCGGCGGTTTCCGGCGTCAACAAAAAAACAAAGCGGTGAAGAAGTGCTCCCTTATTTCCGCCAAAGTCGGAATGAGACCCCGTGCCGAGGGGAAAGGTTGGGGGGGGGGCGGCCTGGGAACGCGAAGGGTCCCCTGTAGCCTCCCCGGAACGCGCGATTTCACGACGATTTGCTCGCCTGCCTCCACCCGTCTGCTCGCTTCTTCATCTGCGCCACTTCCCGATGTGCGTGCGGCTTTCTCACGATCTCTGGGCACCTGGGGGGCGCGGGGGGTGGGGGGTGAGAGAGCAGGGGTTGATGGATTTGAAAAAGGATGGGAGGCAGGTGATGGTGGTGGTGATGGTTGTGGTGATGAATGTGCTGGTTGGTGGTGGTGCTGATGAGGGTGGTGGCGGTGGTGGTGGTGGTGGTGGTGGTGAGAGTGGTGGTAGCGGTCATGGTGGTGGTGATGGTGGGAGTCTTGGGGAGCGGTAGTGTAGCAGTTAGTGCGTCCCGCTACAAACCTGGTCATCCGAGTTCGATCCTCGCTCACCGCCAACGCACAGACACACACACAAGCAGAGAGACTGTGTTTGTCTCTCTCTCTCCGTGTCTGTGTTTTGTCTCTATCTCTCAAATGTAGTTGTACCTGATGACGACTGCTTGTGTTGCATTCGAAACGTCGTATTCTGTTATTCAATTAATTTATTTTCTACGTGACTTTACCGAAAAAAACAAAGAGTAATTCCTGCAGTCACGAAAGCTTCAAATCAAGTTGAGTCTTGTTGTTATCCTCCCTCCGCGCCTCCGATTAGCATTTTTGGCCACGGACGTTGTGAAAGAAGTTCAACATACATCTCCATAACGTGCATCCATTCTTGGGAAGCCACTGGAGCTTCGCACTTTTAAATCTAGATTGAAAACTCTTTTCTTGAGAACTGCTTTTCGTGTTTAGTTGTTTGTCCTTTCCCCGCACCAACGATTCTACGTATGGTGCGAAATAAGTCCAACGTGCATACGTTCATAGCAAATAGAGAACCCATTCATTCATAAATAAGATTTTTTTTGGAGTTTAGATCAGAGACCCATCGAACCTTTCCTTAACCGACCCGACCCAGTCCCCCCGACCACCACCCAAGCCTACCCCGCCCCTCCCCTCTCCCGCCCCCATGCCCCTGTGTTGACTCGGTGGGAAAGGAGATGGGGTGGCCGTGATGATGTTTCCAGACCTCGGCCTCGCCGACCCGATAATCTGTGACGTCTCATCACCGCATCAACATCACAGAAGGGAGGAGTCGTGGGTGGGGGAGGGAGGGGGCGAGAGACAGAATTCCCACGCAGACAGCGTTACAGGTCACAATCTACGAGCCGAAACATCGTCATAACATCATTATAACATCATAACATAATCATCGCATCAGCACGTACACATGTACACACCATCGTCATCTTACTCTATGTATTATCATTATACCAGCATGAGCACATCATATTAACAACAACATCATCATCATCACACCAGTACGTATCCATCTACATGCCGTCATTGTATTTACCATATGTATTAAATGTCGATTTAAAGCTTTCGTGACTGCAGGGATTCATTTTCTTGGTTCTTTCGGTAAAGTCACGTAGAAGGGAAGTAATAAAATAATAAAAATTAAACATAATAAAATAATTCTCACGACGTTTTGGCCACAACGCAAGCAGCCGTCCTCAGGTGAAGACCAGGTCTGTCGGGGAGACAGCGTTTGAATGACAGACCGGGTCTTCACCCGAGGACGGCTGCTTGCGATGTGGCCAAAACGTCGTGAGAATTATTTTATAATGTTTTATTTTATTATTTTATTATTTCTACCATATGTATGTTGACCTTCTTTCGCACCGTACGTAGCCAAACGTGCTCATCGGAGGTCCATTCATAATGGCATTCATCATCGTCATCATGATTACACCAGGCATGAACACATCACGGCATCATCTATCGGCCGGGAAGTACACACATGCACGTCAATCATAGCATCGCCATCACACCACATGCTGCTAAAACATAATAATAGTAATCAAATAATAACAATAATTTCAACTCGTAACACGCCGCATTGCGCGCTCTCAAAGAGAGAGAGAGAGTGGAAAGGCAGCAGCAGCAGCAGCCAGGCGCTGAGCCGACGCCAACCCCCCCCTCACTCCAAGCTCTGCGGTCCTCTACATATATTCGAGTGGCATTTGCTGATTGCGTGTGGCAGAAAACCCGGATCGCCCGGAGAAAAACACAACGCGTGCGAGGGGGCAACACTCGAGCCCGTACAGATGGAACGGGTGGAGTCCCACATTTTGCCGTCACTGCCTTTCGCCTGGCGAGCCAGGAGGTGCAAGGAGGGGGGGAGGGTACGAATCCTCCTCGACGCCCACGTCAGGAAGGGAGTTTCACAAGAACGTTTGTGCGGTGGTCCACCAACTCTCGCTGCTGCATCCACCAGGGCCTGGATGGCAGCCAGACACGTGCAGCGTAGCCACCACCACCGCCGCCGCCGCCGGGCACGTGATCGTGACGATAGCTTCACGCACAACAATACATTGTACGTGATACGATTGATCATTGATGGATGGATGACGACATTATTATTATTATTATATGATGATGTATGTATGTTGAAGTTATTTCGCACCGTTAATAGCCAACCGCGGAGGTGCGGGGGAAGGGCAACAAACGAAAGACTAAAAGCAGTTTTGAAGAAATTATGCAATCTGGATGATTTAAAAGTGAATAGCTCGCTTGGCTTCCAAATATTTGAAGGAAGAGCGTTCCAGACGGCCACCGAAGCGCATCTCGAATCGCTTGATGATGTTTTATGCTCTTCGACGAGATCAGCGAGGTCCTGTGGTTAATCTGTGGCAAGAAGTTCGTGTGTAACGAGTAAAACCTTATACAACGATGTATAATCTGTCATTTATTATTGACACCTCGATATCAAACATCCAGTTTGGCCATTCCAAGGGTATACCCCGCGCCCCCCGCCCGTGCCCCTCCCCCGTGACCCGTGTGACCTGACCAGGTGGGATCATCCCCGCGAATCCACACCGGATGGGTCCGTAACGACCCAATTACCACCCCTCCCTCCCACCCTCCCTCCCTCCCTCCCACCCATCCACACCACCTCCCAACAACACACACACACCCATCCACACCACCTCCCAACCACACACACCCATCCACACCACCTCCCAACCACACACACACACCCATCCACACCACCTCCCAACAACACACACACACCCATCCACACCACCTCCCAACCACACACACCCATCCACACCACCTCCCAACCACACACACACCCATCCACACCACCTCCCAACCACACACACATACCCATCCACACCACCTCCCAACAACACACACACACCCATCCACACCACCTCCCAACCACACACACCCATCCACACCACCTCCCAACCACACACACACCCATCCACACCACCTCCCAACCACACACACACACCCATCCACACCACCTCCCAACCACACACACACACCCATCCACACCACCTCCCAACCACACACACACACACATCCACACCACCTCCCAACCACACACACACACCCATCCACACCACCTCCCAACCACACACACCCATCCACACCACCTCCCAACCACACACACATACCCATCCACACCACCTCCCAACCACACACACCCATCCACACCACCTCCCACCCACACACACACACCCATCCACACCACCTCCCACCCACACACACACACCCATCCACACCACCTCCCAACCACACACACACACCCATCCACACCACCTCCCAACCACACACACACACCCATCCACACCACCTCCCAACCACACACACCCATACACACCACCTCCTAACCACACACACACACATACACACCACCTCCCAACCACACACACACCCATCCAAACCACCTCCCACCCACACAAACACACCCATCCACACCACCTCTCAACAACACACACACACCCATCCACACCACCTCCCAACCACACACACACACCCATCCACACCACCTCCCACCCACACACACACACCCATCTATTCCACCTCCCAACAACACACACACACCCATCCACACCACCTCCCACCCACACACACACACCCATCTACACCACCTCCCACCCACACACACACACCCATCCACACCACCTCCCAACCACACACACACACACATCCACACCACCTCCCAACCACACACACACACCCATCCACACCACCTCCCAACCACACACACCCATCCACACCACCTCCCAACCACACACACATACCCATCCACACCACCTCCCAACCACACACACCCATCCACACCACCTCCCACCCACACACACACACACACATCTATTCCACCTCCCACCCACACACACACACCCATCCACACCACCTCCCAACCACACACACACACCCATCCACACCACCTCCCAACCACACACACACACCCATCCACACCACCTCCCAACCACACACACACACCCATCCACACCACCTCCCAACCACACACACCCATACACACCACCTCCTAACCACACACACACACATACACACCACCTCCCAACCACACACACACCCATCCAAACCACCTCCCACCCACACAAACACACCCATCCACACCACCTCTCAACAACACACACACACCCATCCACACCACCTCCCAACCACACACACACACCCATCCACACCACCTCCCACCCACACACACACACCCATCTATTCCACCTCCCAACAACACACACACCCATCCACACCACCTCCCACCCACACACACACACCCATCTACACCACCTCCCACCCACACACACACACCCATCCACACCACCTCCCACCCACACACACACACCCATCTACACCACCTCCCACCCACACACACACACCCATCCACACCACCTCCCAACCACACACACACACCCATCTATTCCACCTCCCAACCACACACACCCATACACACCACCTCCTAACCACACACACACACATACACACCACCTCCCAACCACACACACACACCCATCCACACCACCTCCCACCCACACACACACACCCATCCACACCACCTCCCACCCACACACACACACCCATCTACACCACCTCCCACCCACACACACACACCCATCCACACCACCTCTCAACAACACACACACACCCATCCACACCACCTCCCACCCACACACACACACCCATCCACACCACCTCTCAACCACACACACACACCCATCCACACCACCTCCCACCCACACACACACACCCATCCACACCACCTCCCAACCACACACACACACCCATCTATTCCACCTCCCAACCACACACACACACCCATCCACACCACCTCCCAACCACACACACACACCCATCCACACCACCTCCCAACCACACACACACACCCATCCACACCACCTCCCAACCACACACACCCATACACACCACCTCCTAACCACACACACACACCCATCTACACCACCTCCCAACCACACACACACACCCATCCACACCACCTCCCACCCACACACACACACCCATCCACACCACCTCCCACCCACACACACACACCCATCCACACCACCTCCCAACCACACACACACACCCATCCACACCACCTCCCAACCACACACACACACCCATCTATTCCACCTCCCAACAACACACACACACCCATCCACACCACCTCCCACCCACACACACACACCCATCCACACCACCTCCCACCCAAGCAGATACCCATCCACGCCACCTCCCAACCAAACCACACACACCCATCTATTCCACCTCTCAACCACCCCTATTCACACCACCTCCCAACCACACACACACACCTATTCACACCACCTCCCATCCATCCACACCACATCCCAATCGCACAAAGACAAAGATTTCTCCCGTTTTTTTTCTCTCCGTTCCTTTTCCATTCCCCGTTCTCTCTTCTCTCTTCGCTGTCCCGTTCCTTGCTACCCTGTCCTTGACCCCCCCCCCCCACTACAACGTTGCCGCGCCGTTGTGCTTCGCGTTGTGGAGACTCGGGAACGGCGGCGCTTTGCTTCATCACATTCGCTTTGCCCGCTGCCGTGATATGCCACCGCGGTCAGCAACACCGGGGCTTGCAACCCAGAGGTCTCGGACAACAACAACAACAGCAGCAACAACAACAAACGCCGCTAAGCCTTTTGCGCATTTTGCAAACAAACAACGATCAGCAGTTGCTGGAGAACTGCACTCGCTGGGAGACTCTGTTCTTAGGTCAGCCGTTACAATAAAAATAAGTAATATAAAAAAAATACTGTTTTTAAAAACACGCTTTAATGAAATGTACCGTATGGCAGAACTCCACGACTCCAGGAAGTGGCCCCGAAGCTTGCCATAACGTAAGGGACCGTGGACAATTAGACCCAAGCCGAAACATAACATGTAAAAAAGATGGTTTAAAAATATTTATTTTTTATGATAGAATATAGTATTGTCATCAATATGACATAAGTATACCAAGTTTGCAGTCGATACCACATTGGGAAGTGGGTTAAAATTAAGTTACAAGATTTGAGGATACAACAACAACAGAGTGAGTTAATAGAAAGCGTGTAAAAAGATTGTTTAAAAATTTATATTTTTTATGATAGAATATAGTATTGTCATCAGTATGACATGAGTATACCAAGTTTCCAGTCGATGCCACATTGGGAAGTGGGTTAAAATTGAGTTACAATAATTTAGGATACAACAACAACAACAAGAGCGTGTAATACAAACTCGTTTGCGCAAATGTTTCTGTTTGTTATGATGGCATCTCTCTCGTCATTTGCAGATTTGATTTCGCCCAGATGTCGCCTATTAGATTCCATCTCACGGCGCGGCAGGTGAAACATTGGGGGGGGGGCGAGTTTCATCAACCCCCCCCCTCCCCCACCACCACCCCGCCCCCCACCACCCACATTCACTCCATCGAGTCGGTCCATCGGTACTGCCCATGGGTGGAAAAAACCCGATTTGTCCAGCGGCAGGCATCGGGTTTTTTTCTTTAATACAATTAAACCCGATTTCGGGGAATTAAAACCTGGTTTCATGAATACGAAACTCTGATCCGAGGCTTAGGCTGCTTCCTCGTCGGTGCTGCTATCATCGTACTCGGGGGGGTCGTCGGGCACGGGGTAGTCGTAGAATGCGGCGGGCAGGTTGGTCGTGATGAACACGAGGAGCTTCTCCTCCACAATCGTGGGCACCGCCAGTGAGTTCAATAGCTTGGAATGGATGAAGCCCATCGTCGAGAAGTTGGCGAAGTGCGGTTCTGAAATTAGAACCGATTAAACTTTATTTCTCCCAATCTCAGATGATCGGGTTTAATATAAAAAGACAATTAAACCCGATTGGAAAAAAAAACCCGACTGTGCCACCCCCTTGGTACGGCCACGTGCGGTGGAGGACAGCGTTGGCACGCGCACATATTTTCGACACGCGTCCAGTCAGCGTGGCAGAGTCGTTGCTGTCAACCCCTTATCAGTGCCCCCTACCTTATTAGAGACCAATTCAGAGACCCTATTGGTCACTCCGTGCCCCTTATAACCCTCAACGTTCATCCTACAGAGTCCCATCGCGAGGGAGAAACACAATTGAGATCAAATAAAACGTTGCCCGCGTTGAAACGGCTGTGCGCCGCGTGGACCTGAAATCTCAATTTCCCTCGACAACAATACGGGGATTTTTCGATGTAAAGCTTTCGTGACTGCAGGGATTCATCTTCTTGGTTCTTTCGGAAAAGTCACGTAGAATGGAAATAATAAAATAATAAAATTAAACATGATAAAAATAATTCTCACGAAGTTTCGGCCACAACGCAAGCAGCCGTCCTCAGGTGGAGAACAGGTTTGTCGAGGAGACAGAGTCTGAATGACAAGCCCCAGGCTTGGAGCGACTATTTAAGCTGGGATGGAGGGGGCGAAGAGCGCCTTGACATTCTACGCGACTTTACCGAAAGAACCAAGAAGAAGAACAATAACGGGGGTCAAACCGTGTGCGTTGAGACAGCTACGAAGAGTAGGCCAAATACACCCCCCCTACCCCCACCTTCGAAAGCTCCCATTTGGTGGAACCTCCACCCAGTGGCTTCGAGCCGAGCAATTTACAAGAGGGGGGGGGGGGGGGGGTGCGTCGCCTCCATCTCTCGGCGCAGTGGAACACCGGCGCTGGACGTATGAGTTACCTGCCTGCTGGGACCTCCTCACCTGCCCGTCGGCGCGCTACCAGTCGCGTGCCGCGCGCTCCTCTGTCTGGGGGGTTTGAGTGATGGGTCTCAAGGTGTGGGAGTTGGGGTGGGGGGTGGTGGCGGAGTTGGTGAAGGATTGGTTTGTGTGCGTAAAACATCGGGCACTGGGGGAGACAAAAGCGGTCGGTGGGTCGGGTGTGGTGTTTAGAGACCCCCCCCCCCAACCCAGCCCCCCTTCGTGTGCTGTTGCGGCCTTCTTAGGTGCTCGCTGACAAGCAGTCTGACACAGCCATGCGGGGAGAATGTGTTGTCTGTGTGTGTCGATGCAACACTGCACGTTGAACTTGTTTCGCGACGTACGTAGCCAACAGCGCTAATCGGAGGTTGCGGGGGGGGGGAATGAGGACTAACAGTGAACGCAAAAAAGCAGTTCTAGAGCAAATGCGTTTTTCATCTACATTTAAAAGCGCATAGCTCCAGTGTGGGGAGCGGCAGTGTAGTGGTTTAGCGCGCTACGCTACGAACTCGGAGACTCGAGTTAAATTCCCGATCACGGCCGACGTCAGTGACGATTATCGGTCCTGGGCCTCCCCTAGGTCGACTCAGCCTCAAATGAGTACCTGTTTGGCGGTGAGTATCGCCACTGGGGAGACAAAGGCGGCGGAGGCCATGGTGCTGCTGGCCACCCACCCCTCGTGTGCCGCAGTGCCGGCCTTCACAGGTGCTACTCGCCAACAGCACTTGCCCCAACAGTCTGTTAAAGGCTATGCGGGGGATCTTTGTCTGTGTGTGTGTGGAGGGATGTGATGGAGGGAAGGGGGAGCTGAGTGATTCTTCACGGAAACTCGGCCTCGCTTCGTTAGAACCGCGGGCGCGGGGGGGGGCGCTGGGGGGGCGCTGGGGGGGGGGCGCTGGGGGGGGTCCCAGCAGCGGAGACACGGAGAGACAGAGACAGACACTTAAAGAGACACACACACACAGAGACACACACACAGAGACCCCACACACAGAGACACACACACACACATCGACACACACACACAGAGACACACACACAGAGACACACGCACACATCGACACATACACACAGACACACACACAGAGACACACGCACACAGAGACACACACACAGAGACACACACAGAGACACAGAGACAGACAGACGCGCAGACAGACGACAGTTAAAGAGACACACAGACACACACACAGAGACATACACACAGAGACACACACACATAGACACACACACAGAGACACACACACAGAGACACACACACAGAGACACACAGAGACCCACACACATAGACACACACACACACATCGACACACGCACAGAGACATACACACACACAGAGACACACAAAGACACACACACCGAGACGCACACACACAGAGACACACACACACACAAAACACACACACAGAGACACACGCTCACAGAGACACACACACAGAGACACAAAGTCGAACGAACCGCCATTCCCCTACTAAGTGACGGTGATGTCACCACGGCGCTTTGTGCCAGGCTAGGTGCACAGTGACAGACACACACACAAGGGAGACGGAGCGAAGGGGAGAGAGACAGAGTTGGGGATAGACAGGGACACACATGGGCGCAAGACGAAGACCCGCCCCCCTCCCCCACGCATAGCCTTTCACAGACTGTTGGGACACACGTGCCACGAGGGGGTGGGTGGTCAACACCACACCCGACCGCCTTTGTCTCCCCAGGGAATGATGCCTACACATCGGCACCACGTGTTCACGTGCGGCTGAGGCAACCTGGGGAAGGCCCGGGACCGATTCAGTAGTTCGTCATCGATTGTTGACCGCCGTGATCGGGAATCTAACTCGGGGGGGGGGGGAGTGGGGTCGTAGTTTGTAGCGCGGTGTTCTGAGCGCTACCCCCCCCCCCCACTATTTGTAATGATTCACCACTTCAGCGAATCGATGATGGCGTGTCTTAGTCACTTTAAGATGTTTTTTTGTTCATGTTTTTGTTTTTTGTCTGTTGCGGTTGCACCCGATTCAAGAGCCGAATGGCTCATAGTGCTATACCAAATAAATGAAATGAAACTGAAAGTCTTCGTCGAGATTCGATTCAGGAATCCAATACCTCGCTTGATACCGCACAGAATCACAATTTGTTTTTGGTGCATTGCAGCTCCTCCAGTGGCTTGCGCATATCGATTTTACATCATCATCATCATGAGCCACCATCATCATCACGTCGTCATAATGAGCCATCATAATCATCCAGCAGTGATTGACAAATGGCTGTATATTGTGTCGTTGTGTGTATTTACACGACCTTCATCGTTACCATCATCATCACGACCACCGCCATCATTCCTCCCGCGCCTCCTGTATCCTTTCTTCTCCCACTCCCCCCTCCTCCACCCTCCGCCCCGTCGTTGTTTTCTTCTTCCTCCTCTTCTAATTCCTTCCCCCCCCGCCCCCCCCCAATTTTATTTCTCTTCCCATCACTCCTGCTGCGCCCTCTCCTCTTCCTCCTTTTCTCGCTCCCCATCTCCCCCGTTTTTTTCTTCCTCCCATCACTCCATCTCCTCTTCCACCTCTTCCCCCCCCCCCCCCACCCCTCAACTTTCTTCTCCTCTCCCTCCTCCTCCTCCTCCCCGTCCTCCTCTGGACCGGGTCGCGCAATCCCCGAGGCGGTCTGGAGATTCACTTTAATGAAGCCATTTCATCTCCATCACAAACCACGTGCCAGCCCCGAGCGAGGGGGATCAAGAGAGGGGGACCCCCAAAACCCCAACACTCCCCCCCCCAACACCTCCCCATCCCCTTCACATAATCCCTCCACCTCTTCGTTAAACCCCCCCCCCTCCATCGCCCTCTTCCAAAACATTTTCATTGTCTCATGCATTCATGTATTCAACAATTTGGTAGCTATTTTATCGGCCCCTCGGTGATGATGATGGTGGTGGTGGTGGTGATAGTGGATTATTGGTGATGAATGATGATAATGCTGATTGATGATTAATGAGATGATACTTTCTAATATTTGATACATGATGATTGATGAGTAGATGATTCTGGTGATTGACGAATTATATTTGGCGATGATGATCATTATTGTTAAAATGTGATTAATGCATAGGTGCAGAAGATGATAGTGATCAGTGAATGGTTTAGACGTCATTATGATGATTGATAAATTAAAATCATGATTGATTGATTACTAATGAGATGAGTGTCGCTATGTTACAAATTGATCGATGTTAATGACGATAGCTTATTGATCACTGACGATTATTATGAAATGATTGACAACTTACGATTGATAACGATTTATTTTACACGTGATGGATCATAGTGGTGATGGGTGATAAATAAACTAAATTATTTGAAATTTTACCAGCTAATGCCCTTTGAACTATACTGTGTATCTCTTTTTCAGAAGCGACCTGGCCACAAATGATATCTCAACGAAGTGGCTTATCGCGTGGAAATTGAAAGTAGCCAAATACTCTGAAACGCATGATATTGATTCTAAATGTGGAGGGAAAAACCGGAGGACCCGGACAAAAAATCCACGCGACCACGGAGAGAGAAAGAGAGAGACACACACTGCAAACTCCGATTATACAGCAGTAGGCGTCAGGGTCGGGATCGAACCCACAACCTCCTGTGTACCACGCGAGGTAGTTAACATCTCTTAGCCACCGTGATGATGATGAGAGAGACGCAAACTACAAATATTCAGCAGCAGGCGTCAGGGTCGGGATCGAACCCACGACCTCTCCTGTATACCAGGCGAGGGAGTTAACATCTCTTAGCCACCGTGATGATGATGAGAGAGAGACGCAAACTCCAAATATACAGCAGCAGGCGTCAGGGTCGGGATCGAACCCACGACCTCTCCTGTATACCAGGCGAAGGAGTTAACATCTCTTAGCCACCGTGATGATGATGAGAGAGAGACGCAAACTCCAAATATACAGCAGCAGGCGTCAGGGTCGGGATCGAACCCACGACCTCTCCTGTATACCAGGCGAGGTAGTCAACATCTCTTAGCCACCGTGATGATGATGAGAGAGAGACGCAAACTCCAAATATTCAGCAGCAGGCGTCAGGGTCGGGATCAAACCCACAACCTCCTGTGTACCAGGCGAGGTAGTTAACATCTCGCCACCATTAATGACTAGATGATGATGATGAGACCGCATGAGTGGACCCAAACTTCACTCACAGAACAAAGTAAACATCAAGGAGGGGTGGGAGTATGGGAAAGAGTGGGGGGGGGGGGGGCGCGTGTAAATTTGGGATTTCACGCCTCTAGGCTGATTCCCTCCGGAACGAAGCAATTATTTAATCAAATGGAACTTTTGTTACATGCTCTGATGCAAATAATCATAATCACACCAACATGCATATTTATGTCATGATCATCCCGATGGGAGGGAGGGGGGGGGTGGAATGGAGGGTCGGGGGGGGGGGGTAATGTACAGGGCGCTCGGCTCCCAGACGGAGAGACTCGAGATCGAACCCGGATCGGGGTTAAAAGCCGATACATCACCATCATCATCAATACAATCAAAACCATCGTCACCATGACCGTCAGCCGGGAATTTTCATCCAGCAGCTGATTGATCTTCGTCTTCGTCCGGGCTCTGTCGTAGATGTGGAGCAACAGCTTTTGATTTTACATTGAGGTGGTTGAACCAGACGGTGATTGCACCAGAAGTAGCGGGCGTGGTGCAGGGGATTATGGTGTCCGTCCGTCCGTCGTGCATCCAAAAATGGGAGGAGTGGGGCTGGGTGGAGAGGGGAGGGTGGGGAGCGGCTGGGTGGGGAGGGGCTTGGTGGGGCGGGGAGGGGGTGGAAGGGCTGGGTGGGGAGGGTGGGCTGGGTGGAGAGGAGCTGGTCACCCCGTGGTGCCCTTATAAAACTCAACGTTTAACCTACTCACGCCGGCTTGTGCCCGCCTTCACAGTCGGCCATATTTGCGGAATACACCACGCCGCCGTTGACCCTGGCCATTGACCGAGCAACCCAACGTTCCTACCAGCTCCCTCCGCAGGAATGTGTTTTAGTAGGGAGGGAGCTTAGAGACGGGAGGTGGACGTGTAGAGTGCTCTTGCCAAAGAGCACTCTGTAATCCAGCACAATTTGAATAACAAAGCCCGACTCTGCTGATGAGACCCACAAGTTCGAAACCTGCCCAGAGTGCGTTTTGCTTAAACTCGTACTGCTTGATATTGTCGGTGCGGAGAGCCAATCGTCTGGTGGACTAAACACACATGTATATTTAAAAATGTGGAGACGCGGACGTGATGGAGTTTATGTTGCGTTTGCTTTCATTTGAAGCCTGGTCATTAAACCATCACAAAGTGACTGTAAGATAACGAGCGCGGGCGATTCTGAGCAGATGAACGCGGTTAATCCGCAGTCGCAATTATCTCACTCGGAATGATTATCGATCTGGGGGGAGGGGGCAGGTGAGGGGGGGGGTAGAGTGGGGGGGGGGGGGAAGGCAATAGCCCCCGGGGTCGGAATCAAACCTGAAACGGCTCAGGTGGGAGAGAACAGGAGGTGAAGTTAGGTCGTAGTGAGGAGGATACGTTGTTTATTATCATAATCAGTTCAAATTGGCACAACTACTATCGTCATCAGTCATTTTATCATCATCGCGTTATCGTCCGACGATGACCAGCCCACCCGCAATGCCACCCGGCCTCGTCAGGTGACCCATAGACGGTGTCAAGATGTCAACTGCCTCTCCTGGTGTGCAGGACATCGTGGATTCGATCCCGACCCTGAAGGTTGCTGCTGTATATTGGGGAGTTTGCGGTTTCTCTCTCTCCCCCCGTGGTCGCGTGCATTTGTATCCGGGACCTCCGGCTATTTTCCCGGTCGCCTCCTTATCAACGACCATCATCCATCCGAGGTCGGTAAATGAAACAGTACAGTACTACTTTTGAGGAAGTCACCAATGAACGGCGCAGTTGTATTTATTTCTTTGTTGTTTTTCAATCGGTTGCTGAGCCACGAACGCCACAAAGTCGTTAAAACGTCGAGCGCCCAGCAACATTATAAGAATTTGGAGAAAACGCGACGAGAGGGAATTGTTAATTAGGACGTCCGCTGGATTCGAACCGTGAAACATCTGCAACGGCGAGCGGCGAACGCGCTGTCACCGCCACAAATACGAATATAAACTAAACTATAATCTATTTGCTTATTTTACCAAGTAAGGCCCCCAACTGAGCTATATAGCTATTTTTCACCGCAAATGATAGCTCAACAAAGTGGCTTATCGTGTGGAAATCTATAGCAGCTAAATACTCTCAAAGCGCGTTCATTCTGAATGTGGAGGGGGGAAAACCGGAGGACCCGGAGAAAAATCCACGCGACCACGGGGAGAGAGAGAGACACATCGTAAACTACACATCAAGTTCAAGTTCATTTATTAGGTATAGCCCTGTGAGCCATGTGGCTCTTAAGTTCAAGTTCATTTATTAGGTATAGCCCTGTGAGCCATTCGGCTCTTGAATCGGGTGCAACCGCAACAAACAAAAAACAAAAACATGAACAAAAAAACATCTTATGAAAACATCTTATACACATACACAGCAGCAGGCGTCAGGGTCAGGATCGAACCCACGAACCTCCTGTACACCAGGCGAGGTTGTTAACATCTCCTAGCCACCGTGGGGTGCCCGACTTCGCAATGGTTTCTCGGTGTTTCCCTGCTGTCACGATAAACAATCGATTCGTGAGTCGTGAAAAGCGATCGTTAAACGACGGTCAGCAGCGGCCTCCAGTGGTGGCGGCGGTGATGGTGGCAAGTGAATGGTCGTGGCTGTGAAAGAAGTTGATGGCGGTGATGGTGTCGATGGTAGTGGTGGTATAGTGGCAGTGTAGTCATCGTTGTGGCGATGGTCGTGGTGATGGTTGCGGTGTGGGTGTCGTCGAAGAAGGTGGGGATGACAACGGTGATGATGGTAGTGGTGGTGATGATGGTAGTTAGTGGTGATGATGGTGATGGTGGTGGTGGTGATGATGGTAATGGTGGTGATGATGTTAGTTAGTGGTGATGATGGTGATGGTGGTGGTGATGATGGTAGTGGTGGTGATGATGGTAGTGGTGGTGATGATGTTAGTTAGTGGTGATGATGGTGATGGTGGTGGTGATGATGGTAGTGGTGGTGATGATGGTAGTGGTGGTGATGATGGTAGTTAGTGGTGATGATGGTGATGGTGGTGATGATGGTAGTGGTGGTGATGATGGTAGTTAGTGGTGATGATGGTGATGGTGGTGGTGATGATGGTAGTGGTGGTGATGATGGTAATGGTGGTGATGATGTTAGTTAGTGGTGATGATGGTGATGGTGGTGGTGATGATGGTAGTGGTGGTGATGATGGTAGTGGTGGTGATGATGGTAGTTAGTGGTGATGATGGTGATGGTGGTGATGATGGTAGTGGTGGTGATGATGGTAGTGGTGGTGATGATGGTAGTTAGTGGTGATGATGGTGATGGTGGTGATGATGGTAGTGGTGGTGATGATGGTAGTTAGTGGTGATGATGGTGATGGTGGTGATGATGGTAGTGGTGGTGATGATGGTAGTTAGTGGTGATGATGGTAGTTAATGTTGGGAAGTATGCTAAACATTTCGAACAGACACACATATTCACAAATTTCCCTTTTACATATATATATGCCATACTTTTGAGTACCTGCACCCAGAACGCGCCGGATCCCGTGAGATCTCGGACACTTAGCAGCAGAGGTGTGGACTCGAGTCATGTGACTTGGACTCGAGTCAGACTCGAGTCATGAATTTGATGACTTGCGACTCGACTTGGACTTGCATAACAATGACTTTGTCCCACCTATGAGATGTGGACTCGAGTCATGTGACTTGGACTCGAGTCAGACTCGAGTCATGAATTTGATGACTTGCGACTCGACTTGGACTTGCATAACAATGACTTTGTCCCACCTATGAGATGTGGACTCGAGTCATGTGACTTGGACTCGAGTCAGACTCGAGTCATGAATTTGATGACTTGCGACTCGACTTGGACTTGCATAACAATGACTTTGTCCCACCTATGAGATGTGGACTCGAGTCATGTGACTTGGACTCGAGTCAGACTCGAGTCATGAATTTGATGACTTGCGACTCGACTTGGACTTGCATAACAATGACTTTGTCCCACCTATGAGATGTGGACTCGAGTCATGTGACTTGGACTCGAGTCAGACTCGAGTCATCAATTTGATGACTTGCGACTCGACTTGGACTTGCATAACAATGACTTTGTCCCACCTATGAGATGTGGACTCGAGTCATGTGACTTGGACTCGAGTCAGACTCGAGTCATGAATTTGATGACTTGCGACTCGACTTGGACTTGCATAACAATGACTTTGTCCCACCTATGAGATGTGGACTCGAGTCATGTGACTTGGACTCGAGTCAGACTCGAGTCATCAATTTGATGACTTGCGACTCGACTTGGACTTGCATAACAATGACTTTGTCCCACCTATGAGGTGTGGACTCGAGTCATGTGACTTGGACTCGAGTCAGACTCGAGTCATGAATTTGATGACTTGCGACTCGACTTGGACTTGCATACCAATGACTTTGTCCCACCTATGAGGTGTGGACTCGAGTCATGTGACTTGGACTCGAGTCAGACTCGAGTCATGAATTTGATGACTTGCGACTCGACTTGGACTTGCATAACAATGACTTTGTCCCACCTATGAGATGTGGACTCGAGTCATGTGACTTGGACTCGAGTCAGACTCGAGTCATGAATTTGATGACTTGCGACTCGACTTGGACTTGCATAACAATGACTTTGTCCCACCTCTGAGATGTGGACTCGAGTCATGTGACTTGGACTCGAGTCAGACTCGAGTCATGAATTTGATGACTTGCGACTCGACTTGGACTTGCATACCAATGACTTTGTCCCACCTATGAGATGTGGACTCGAGTCATGTGACTTGGACTCGAGTCAGACTCGAGTCATGAATTTGATGACTTGCGACTCGACTTGGACTTGCATAACAATGACTTTGTCCCACCTATGAGATGTGGACTCGAGTCATGTGACTTGGACTCGAGTCAGACTCGAGTCATGAATTTGATGACTTGCGACTCGACTTGGACTTGCATAACAATGACTTTGTCCCACCTATGAGATGTGGACTCGAGTCATGTGACTTGGACTCGAGTCAGACTCGAGTCATGAATTTGATGACTTGCGACTCGACTTGGACTTGCATAACAATGACTTTGTCCCACCTATGAGATGTGGACTCGAGTCATGTGACTTGGACTCGAGTCAGACTCGAGTCATGAATTTGATGACTTGCGACTCGACTTGGACTTGCATAACAATGACTTTGTCCCACCTCTGCTTAGCAGGGTTTGAGGTTTGGACGACGACCGCGCGTCCTACTCTCACAGCGTGGGGGTCAGCAGAGGGCAGTACAGCAACATAAATCGACGTAATGATACCGTTCTGGTAAGGCTTCGGTTTTTTAAAATCCTTTATATTAAGTTCAATTGCTTGCACGCTTACGACCGTGCAAATCTTTCGGTCGTTTTTTAACCCACTTCCCCTGATCCAATCGAGCTGACATTTTGCACACAGACTCGTTGTGCGTGACAATTTATTTTGGTGAAAATTTTTTTCCCAAATTTTCCACTTTTTAGGAAGAAAAAAATTCATATTTAATTTAAAATACCAATGTGATAAAAATGAAACTCTTACTCAAGAAAAACAGAAATGAATAATAAAATAAAACCGATGCCACGCATATAAAGGATTTATAGTGAAAAACTTTGTTTTTACGGGTTAATTTTTTTTCTCACGAAAACGCGGTTCTTCCACGAGGGGGACACTTTTCGCATTCAACGCGGGACGCGTGCCTCTGTTATAACGCGGGACGCGTGCCTCTGTTATAACGCGGGACACGCACCTCTGTTATAACGCGGGACACGCACCTCTGTTATAACGCGGGACGCGCACCTCTGTTATAACGCGGGACACGCGCCCCTGTTATAACGCGGGACACGCGCCCCTGTTATAACGCGGGACGCGCACCTCTGTTATAACGCGGGACACGCGCCCCTGTTATAACGCGGTTCCTGAGAGCGGTCGACGACGAACTACTTTCTTGAGCTGCACGGCTGAGCGGCTACGGGTGGTAACAGTACGCGGAATGATACAGCAACGCGACCGGCAATACCCCCGGTTATTTTGTCCCGCCATCTCACTGCACGTGTGCATAGTACAGTCGTAGTACATCGTATCTCGCCAAACTTTATCGTTACATTATTTACGGTGGGGAGGGGAGGGGGTGGAATTGTTTTCGATTTACACGGAACTTTTCAGGAACGCGTCTTACTACCGCGTTAATCGAGGACTCGCTGTAATAATTATAATGCTGTAATTACATTCATCTTGTGCTTTTCATCAGGGATCTCAAAGCGCTGTACAGGACACAGCAGCAGCAGAAGACACTCAACATAAAAATAAAATAATCGATACTTTTAAGAATAATTTACTAAATTAACTCAAAGTTTAATAAGCGGAAGCGTATACGTTTTTAAGCGCATTTAAAAATGTACACAGTAGTTCATTACTGTGTACATTCTAGATTTGAAGTTTTCGTGACTGCAAGAATCCATACTCTTTGGTTCTTTCGGTAAAGTCACGTACGTGAAAATAAAATAAAAAATAAAGAATAAAATAAAAATAACTAAATTAAATCACGAAGTTTCGGAAGCAACACAAGCTTCCGTCATCAGGTGGAACAACCACAGCAAAAAACTAAATTACCATGTATTGTATACATGGCAATAAAGAGGCTCAAAGCGGCGTGGAATTTGAGGAGAGGGCACAACATCGGGTGCAGTGACAACAGGTGAACTGGCGTTCAAGATCTTCGGGACGAAATTCGCAAGAGTTAAGGCCATTATATTCATTGTGCGCTCCGCGTCGCAGAATTCACAATTTGACGATTACACACCGAGGGTTACTCGATTGCGATCACGGTACGCGCAGCGTGGCAGCAATCGTCACGCCCTGTTGGCCAGGCGGAGTGATGCCCTACGGCGGGTCGTTCTTGCAAATTGTGACTCTGTCCTGGGTTTCTTTTGAGATCTCTCACCTGATAATAGTTTTTTTACCCTTTTATCTGGCAACAAAACTGACACCTTTTTTACAAGGAGTCATGTTTGCATAGACCACAATACCTGCAGTCGTAGGCAAACAAAAAAACATAACTCTGATAATGTATGCACTGTCCTTGAAGTTGATTGGTCCACACCCGAGACAGCTTTCCTAAGAGCCTAGCCTCACATGGTGTTGGACCAGATGACGCGAAAAGGCGCACAGCTCAAAGACAATGTACCATCAGAGTACGAGAGCTCGGGGTCAGCATTTACACCATTGGAACCTCATTTGCCAGAAGAAAAAAAAAGATCATTGTTTTTTTACCCTTTTATCTGGCAACAAAACTGACACCTTTTTTTACAAGGAGTCATGTTTGCATAGACCACCTGCTTAGTCAAAATTCAACCTTGAAGTCGCCGTCTTAATTCAAGAGTTACATCTCTTCAGTCACGCTTTAGTGTTTGGTGGATAACAGTTACGGAACTCATGTTCATTACCACGCGCATTATACTTTTTCTATCTACCCCAGTCATGCTGGACCAAACTTTAAATGGATCACTTCGTTTTGCGAATATGCTGGTGATCGGTGCCGCGGTGGCGAGATGTTAACTACCTCGCCTGGTATAGAGGAAGTCGTAGGTTCTATCCCGACCCTGACGCCTTTCTATATATTTGGAGCTTGCGTGTCTCTCCCCGTGGTCGCATGGAATTTTCTCCGGGTCCTTCTGTTTTTTCCCTCCACGTTCAGAATCAACGTGCGTTTAGAGTATTTGGCTGATATACATTTCCACACTTCGCTGAGCTATCATTTGTGATAGCCAGCGTCGCTTCCGAATAAGAGCAATGTAGCTCAGTGGGGGCCTTACCTGGTAAAATAAACGAAAACGTTTCTGCCAACTTCTCACTGCTGCCGTTTGCAGCGCCCGTGGAGCGAGTGCTGCTACCTCGGTGAAATGTGGCACCGTCCGCCATGCTTCACCGCGTGAATGGCTCCACGGTTTCCCCACATTAGCCCCGAGATGGAGCGTGTTGCGCCTGTTAGCAGTAAAACGTGAACAGTCGTCGCCTAGGGAACTGGGTAAATCGTGGAACCGTCTCGTCACATCTTCACACCGGCACCGTAGCTCTACTCGCAAACTCCACACCACTGCCGCCACACTGCGCATCAACGTCACATCATCGTGCATAAATACGAATTATTGACAGACCTATTTTTCAGTCTAACGCCGGCAGTTTGTATGACCATATTTCACCAATATAGCCAGTGGGAGTTGACAGGAGTGGGAGGGCATGTGTGCATGTTGGTGTGTTGAGATCAGACGGAACCTTATTCCAGATCGTGCCAGATGCCTGCCTCAATGTGTCAAAGAAAATGCCATTGCAGGGACTCCTCTACTTACGAATGTTCGACTTATGAATGTTCAGAGATACGAACAAACCTGTCCGTATGTATTATAGATGCCATGTGAGGAACCGGTGGCATCTACATCTGTAGAACATGAACCACCAGTGGCATCTACATCTACATCTGTAGAACACGAAGAACCAGTGGCATCTGCATCTCCCGGGGGCCTCTCTTATACTGCCAGCGTGGCCTGGCTCCGCCCCCGGCCACGCCCCCCTTCTGGAACCTACCAGCGGGTTCTCTGTGTGCCCCTTCCGTGACCTTTCCCCTAGATCCCTCTCTGCTCTATCACGTGACCTGCTGTCAGTCAGAGCTGCTGTAAGCTGCAGATCCCCTTCCCTGCCAGCAGCCAGCGCTATGCTGCTACGTGACCGATTCTATGCCACTACATTTGTGTAAATTGTTCGTCAGTGTGTGTGTAGGATTGTTGTGTGTGTGACTATACGTTGCTGAATAGCACGTTAGTTCTAATGGGCTGATTACTGATAGTATACGTTAATATTATTATAATCACGCGCAAAGGGCAGTAGTCACATGGCGTGGAATACAACGGGATCTTTCTCGTACCCTTCTCCGCGTGTTTTATTTTTACTCACGGTCGGGGTTAATAGCCAATCCAATCGCCTGCACAAAAATACAAAATGCGAATGACTTACGTTAATGAACAGTTTTCCTTGATGCAGAACTGAACATTTTCAGCAACTAAATATTAACAATCACACGAATAACTTACCGCATGGTTGTCAAAACGCTTTTGGATGAAGAAGGCATGTCGCTTATGATGATAATTTACGTATTTATCCAGGCGAGCCACACTAAGTCGTGGGAAACTTTTCAGGAGGGTCCTGCTGCCACATCGGGCGTTTATGTTTTGTTTTCAGCTAATTATTGAGTGCTTATTATACAAGTGAGAGGAAACCGGAAACTGCTGGAGAAAACACAAGTTGCGCGAGGGGGAAACACTATCATAGACACGAGTTGGTTGTCTGACCGAGGTTCACCACACTGGTTAGTTGCGGGCGCATGGTGAATTGGGCAGAAGTGGCCCCAGGTTCTGCCACTGCTGTTAGCCTTGGCCAGGAATCGGATTCAGGTCATCAGATGCAGAGTGCAGAACACTAAACGCAGTACTGAGGGGCCGTCCATAAATGACGTCACGCACCTAGGGTGGGGGGGGGGGTCAGACATTTGTGACGATGTGTGACGAAGGGGGGGTGGGGTTTGAGAAATGTAACGTCACATCAAAATGCGCAACTTTAAATAAATGTAGACAACACGTTCTAGTAAATTAAATAGACTTTTTAATAAATGTGTTCTACTACAACATCAGGGTGCAGCGCCATATTAAATACGCACTACAATGACAATAGTTTAAAGCGATTTGAAGCATGTTTTTTTTTTGGGGGGGGGGGGGGGCAGAGGGGAGGGTCTGACTTTTTGTGACGCCGTATGACGACTGGGGGGGGGGGGGTCCAAAATCGTCCTAAATCGCGTGACGTCATTTATGGACGGCCCCTATGCACAGTGCAAAAGAAGTTAAATATATATGATGCCGATGCATCGTGGTAGTTTATATACAGTATATATGTGTTGCTGATGCTGGAGGCAGCGGTGATGGTGATAATACGATGGCAATGGTGGTTATTGTCAATACTCCAATTTCTCATTTGCGTCGCGAACCACATCCCACATTTTAAATTATACGAACATTCTTTTCAAAACAATGACACAACTGGGGGTTTGTCACAGGCCTTAAACACAAAGCAGCAGCAATATATGTCAGTAACTAAGAGGTGAGCATCTCCGTAAACCCGATTGTATTTTGTACATGCACAGATTTCTTTTTGTCAAATGTGACCGCATCTGAAGACGCCGTAAACAAGCAGTAGGCATGTTTATTTTAGAGCCAGACGATCGTAGGCAGAAGGAAAAAAGGTGTTGGGTCTGTATCTGATGTCATCTCCTTTGCCTGGTGTACAGGCCGTGGGTTCCATCCTGACCCTGACGCCTGAGTTGGTCGTGTGGATTTTTCTCCAGGTCCCCCGGTTTTTCCCCCTTTACATTTAGAAACATGCGATTAGAGTACTTGGCTGATGAAACTTTCCACGTAGTTAACCACCTCGTTCAGCTATCACGTGGCCAGGTCACTTCTGAAAAAGAGCCATATAGCTCAGCGGGCCTTACCTGGTAAAATAAAAAAGTTTAGTTTCGTTTAAATATACAACGTGGCATTTTACTGGGGGTGAATTTGCTGTGCTGCACATTGGTCCAGCGCGGCTTGAAGGCGGGGAGAACAGACATGGGAGCATAGCAGTACAGTACAGCAAACCCTTCCCTCTCACGGGGTTTAGCTTTCGCAGTTTTGCGCCAAATTTATTGAGGTATATATATGAGAATAGGTGTTACCCCTTTTTGCTGGCAACAAAACACGTGTTAAGATGTTAAAACAGCAAACTGAAACCTTTTACAAGGAATCATGTCTGCATTAACCACAATGATTGTGGTCAGAATGCAAACAAAAAAACATACTCCGATAATATAGTGCATTAATTCTAGATTTGAAGCTTTCGTGACTGCAAGGATTCTCACTCATTACAACTAACTCTCGCTACAGGTATTTTGCGGTGCCTTTTTACACCTGATGAGGGAGGCTTGTGTTGCCTCCGAAACGTCGTGATTTAATTTAGTTATTTTCATTAATTTTATTTTATTGTTTTACCTACGTGACTTTACCGAAAAAACCAAAAGAGTATAAAATATGCATTGTCTTTGAAACTGATTGGTCCACACCAGAGACAGCTTTCTTTGGAGCCTTGTCTCAAATGGTTAGACCAGAGGACGCCAAAAAGGTTTCAGTTTGGTGTTTTAACGTCTTAACACCTGTTTTGTTGCCAGACAAAAGGGGAAAACCTATTCTCATATTTCGGTACTGGCAAAGGAGGTCCCATGATGTATTATTGAGGTATATTTCGATTTAAAGCTTTCGTGACTGCAGGGATTCATCTTCTTGGTTCTTTCGGTAAAGTCACGTAGAAGGGAAGTAATAAAATAATAAAAATAAAACATAATAAAATAATTCTCAATTATTTTTATTTTTATTATTGAGGTATAATTCATCATTCACAGTTGACCGTCAACCAAACCCCCTCGTTTTTCCATTTGCCTTTTTAAGTTTGCGGATCACGGATTTGCCGACTGCGGCTATTTTCAAGAGCGTCACCTCTAACGCGATGGACAAGGATTCTGCTGCACGTTATTGACTTTTCCCGCATTGCCTTCCAAGTTGCCACGCAACAGCCAATGTTGCCTGCTTACCCACAGTAATGCGCCCGTTGCAAGCACGACACAGGCTGAATTCTGCTCAACTTGGGATATCTGACTAGATTGCGCGCATTCAAGGCTTCGTTCAAATATTACGCGGCTGGAAAAACAGGAGTTGCAAAGCCGCGCTCTATTTTACAATTACGTCACACAAGGTTTTCCATATGTCCATTGTGAGACGAAACAGCAATCACAAAGGACTCCGATATGGTTCAATAAAAGACACTGGCCAATTTATTGAGACAGTGTCCGTTCATAGGCGATGCTGCGATGTTACAATTGGCTGAGCAGGGGTGCAAATGACACCATTTGCAAGGATTTCAGTGCGGAGAGAGGGGGGGTGGGGGGGCACAATGGGGTGGGGTGTGTGGTTAGGATGTTGTTGAGACGACGCTGCAAAGCTTTATCAGGCATCAGCTATCGGCTGCTGGTTAAAGGCCACTGCCATTAATGATCGACTACTTAATCGAGTATTTCTACAAGAGCCGAATTCATTGCTCCGTCTTCTCAAGTGTCAAGTGTACGTGGGCGTCCTCTCAGGAACTTTTCTCCCCTTTGGCTGACATTTTGTCCGTAGTTTTCGACCGTCTGCCATATTTGCATCGAGCGACGTTTTCCTGCCCTAGCCCACTTCTCTCAACTCTTTCCCGATCCGAGATGCCTGCAAGTTGCAGGGTGGGTCCTGTTCACTGCTGAATCTCGAAACGCGCAAGCGGTACATTTTATTTAGAGGCATAGCGCTGCTGTTTTTAAATACAATGTACTCTGCTCTCCACAGAGAACTGTAGTGACACGACCGCACTCTCTATGATAGCTAGCGCTAAACTGTGCCACATGCCCTCCCGCAGTAGTTTTACTTCCGATTCCATTCGAAATCAATTCGGATCCAATCAAAATCAGCTCCAATTCCGTTCGAAGTAGATTCGATTCCAATTGGCATGGATTCCGTTCCGATGAGGTAAACGTACATAATCGGAATGGAATCGAAATAAAAACCGATGACGTACACATACGTCATCAGAATGGGAAAGGTTTAATCGTAAAAAAATGATTCAATACATGGATCGCAAAATATTTTTTGTGGATCTAAACACAAAATTAAAACACTCCCACAAGCAGACACCTGATTGCAAATAAAAATCCCCAACTAAAACATACGTTTAAAAAAAAAGAGTTCACACCAACAGATAGCGCTGGTACTTTGTGAAGAGTGGTACATTTTGGTCAAAGTTTTCTGGAGGATCGCAGAGCCCGTTGAGATCCACCAAAAAGCAGCACAGTGCTTGGTGTATTGACCATCGCTGCTCTAACTTAAGAGAATCAGCGTCTGCTGCATGGAGGAGCGATAGTCGAGGCAATAAAGCACGCGTCGGCTCAAGTTTTACCAGATTACAAGCGATTGAAATTTTACACATCCCTTAGGCTGCAGCGTCCAGACGCCATTTTTAACCAGAGGCATCGACAGTATGTTCAAGTTTGTGACGTACTACTTTACTACTAAAGGGCGCAGACCTGCACTTGCTTGCTCACACGACTGCAAGCAAGAAGGATCTTCATGAGCGCAAAAGTGTCCCTCTCGAGTGTGCACGTGTAATGAGAGTACGCCACCTACAGGACGACCGGGTGGTTATTGCAGATACGTGTTGCGTTGTCTCACATCCAATCAGTAAGAGGGATTCCATCTGGGTGAAAGGTAAATGGGCAGAGCTAGCTGGAAGCCTGGAGAGCCCTCTGGAAGGTTCCGAGATGGGCGTGGCTAGAGGCGGGGCTTAGCCCGCCGAGAGGGATATAAGCCAGAGGTCGCAACCGGGTACCCGATACCCGTACCCTACCCGGCTACTCGGCCGGGTACGGGTACCCGTTTGCGACTCTGGTGCGGCCGGGTACGGGTACGGGTAGACCATGAGTCACTGGTGAGTAACCGTTTGTCACTCATTTCCCAACGTCTTGTCTCTTCTCACAATTCAAGTTCCTAGAATCAACCCACCCGCGCCTGCAACATGGCTTCATCCCAGAGGTCGCAATCAGGTACCCGATACCCGTACCCTACCCGGCCGGGTACGGGTAGGGTACGGCCGGGTACGGGTACCCGTTTGCGACCCTGATGTGGCCGGGTACGGTTACGGGTAAGGAATCAAAACCCGTTTGCGACCTCTGCTATAAGCCGAAGCAATCGAGGACTCGAGGTCGTCGGTGTGAAGAGCCTGGGTCTGAACGTCGTCACCGCCTGCGCTCCATCAGCCATGTGGCGGGCTCCACCAGCAGAGCCTCTCCTCTCTCCGACACGCGGTCAGCCGGCAGCGGGGAGGAGAGAGAAGCAGGCCGCGATGGAGAGAGGGAGAGACGCGCGCTGTACTGCAACTTAAGAATACATACAACAGAAGTTAACCCGTGTCGGAGACGCTGATTACACATGGCCTACTCTTCCATGATGGCCAGGCATTTTTTAAGAGGTTGGCGCGCCAACACTAGACTCAACCACACGAGACCTATCGAGCGGTTAAACTTCACGAGTGCCTGTAAGCTGTTTTACTGCAGAATCCAACTCAATTGGTTTCTGACCTCGTATCAATGGGGGGGGGGGGGGGGGGGGTTAAATCGGGTGATTTGCCCCCCCCCCACTACCACTCGCTCTGGTGGCACCGACAGTCCTGCTTGGCACGGCTCGTGTCCGTAGCAGAGTGTTTTGTCCTTGTCATCAGACGAGTGGGAGTCTAAATCGCGGCTGGGTTTTTACAACAGTCCTATCACCCATCCCTTCGAGGTCAATGAAGCAAGTGCTAAACCAAAAGAGGGGTCTACGTGGGGCAGACTTGCTAGGCCAGGCTTAAGCGTTCCCCAGGGACCTCGCCAAGGTTTCAGGGCTCACCCGTGATACTCTGGGTGTTCCACCGCCCCCCCCCCCCCCCCCAACAACTATAATTAGTGATAACCAGTACGCTTCGGAAAAAAAACTAATAGCTCGGTGGTCTTTACGTGGTAAAATAAAAAAGTTATATTTGTATATTTTTGTTCAGCGATTTGTTTACCTTTCCGACACTTTTGCACCCCTATCGTGTTTTTGTATGGTGTGTTGCCGTAACGTTCTCACCCGCCACCTACTGGACAACTGTGGGAAAACAGCTTCACGGCTCATCTGATATTCATCCAGTGTCAATAAATATTCTGATTCTGAACTGCCCTCCCCCGCCGCCTGGGGTGGGTGGGGTGAGGGTGAGGGGGGTGAGGGGTGAGGGGGGTGAGGGGGGTGGGGTGGGGTAGGGTGAGGGGGGTGGGGTGAGGGTGGGGTGAGGGGGAGGGGGGTGAGGGGGGTGGGGTGGGGTGAGGGTGGGGAGGTGGGTGGTGGGTGGTGGTGAAGAGCTTTCTCAGGGGGTGGGAGTGGCGAGCGGGGTGGCGCTATCCACGTGCTCAGCACCCCACAGTCGGTAGAAGTTGGAGAAGTCCACGTAGGGCTCCACGCGCCCGTCCAGGTCCGGGGGCGCCGCGAGGGAGGCGCGCGGCCGCTGGAACAGCGTCCCCTCGCCGCCAGAGCTGGAGCTGGAGCTGCGCGTGCGGGTGGTGCTGCCCCCCGAGCGCAGGGTCGTGTGGGGGCTGGGAGGCCACAGGGGAGGAGAGAGAGGGGAAGGGAAGACAGGGCGGCGGTGAGACGCACGGGAAGGAACGGGAAACAGTCGTGGGTTCAAGGCGTCGACCCACGGGGTTGAGGTCGAGGCCGGGAGCCACAAGGCTGAGGCCAGTGGAAAGGCCAAGTCAAGGGCCGGAGCCTCAGAATCTAATTGTAGGAAAACATTAGACTTTTATCAATTACATTTTGCAATCAGTCGCAGTTTGGACATGCTACGAAAGTCGTCTTTTTGAGAGAGAACAAGTAGGTGACTAGTTTGAAACGAGTCCTCGAAGTCCTCCGGCTGAAGCCACACACGAGGTCACACCCCTGAGGCCACATCCTTCGGGTCAAAGGTGGAGAGCTCGCCTTAAGGAGGATGCAAGACTTTTTGGGAACGCACGGCCATGCACGCAGGAGGGCACGGGCATGCATTCGGTGTTAATTGCGTCTTCTGAGTGAATATTAGCTTGAAATTCTGCTTTATTTAATCATTTAATTCATGCCGGACATCCGCTTTAAACTGGAGAGGCTCATGCCACAATCAGTCCCGCTTCCGGAGCTGTTACTCTACACCTGAAAGGATCCGTGTGATTGTTTTGAAACCCATACGCCGAGTCGCCGCGCGCGAGCGTCGCGGTTGTATTAACGCAAACAACCGTGAACAGTGCTTCCAGCGCGGCGAGAGGGCGATTCATTTAGAGAGGCGGCGCTTCCCCAATTCCCCCCCTCTCCCCCCGCGTTACCACGTTCGTTGCGGCCGCGACCGCTAATCTGCGCTGCTACCGGGGAATTAAATGTGGAATTTTTTTTACGCTCGCAGCAAGTCTGGGAGCTCAGGTGTGTACGTGGTGAGCAGTGGTGTAGTGGGAGACGTCTGCACCGCGCTACGAGCCTGGCGATCCGAGTTCGATTCCGACTCACAGGTTCCATGGATGTTGGTGTGTTGAGCGTATGAGCTAAACTATAAAACTAAATCATTTTTGTTTTACCAGGTAAGAACTATATAGCTCTTTTTCAGAAGTGACTTTTTGCTCAACTAAGTGACGTTTTACGTGGAAATTGATATCAGTCAAATGCTCTAAACACATGTTTCTAAATGTGGAGTGAAAAACTGGGGGACTCGGGATAAAAATCCATGGGACAACGGAGAGAACACGCAAACTCCAAATATACAGGCATCAGGGTCAGGATCGAACCCACGACCTCCTGCATACCAGGTGAGGTAGTTAACATCTCACCACCGTGCGCAATTGCTCAAATACTCGAGCAGACGACATTACCCGAGCGTAGAACGGACGTTGGTGTGCGCCGAATACTAGTTTCACAGGTGTTGGGAATGTGTTTCCGTAGCCAGCGTCACGGCGTGTGCGTCCTTGTGCGTGTCGAATACGTGTCAATGCACGATCGGGAATCACCTTCTGGTGTGCGTATAGCGAGCGCCTGTTGGGTGCATGCGTGCGTGTCAGAAAGGTGTTGGTATTACGTGAGCTGTATGTGTAAGTGGACACGACAGGTGTTGGCAAACGTACGTATGTTGAACTTCTTTCGCATCGTCCGTAGCCATCATGTTAATCGGAGGTGTGGAGTAGCCAACAAATAACACAAAACACACACAGTAATAACACAACCCACAATAACAACACAGCTGAGAACAATACAGAAATAACATACTAACACAAAACCGACACAATAACAACACAACCAAGAAGACAAACGCAGCAATAACGCATAACAGTAATAGAATAACACAACAATGAAAACAGACCTGAAAACAAAAAGACAAAAGCACACTAACAGCACAAAACTGACACAATAAGAACGTAACCAACAATTTCAATACAGCAATAAAAAAAATTAACAGTAACAGCGTCAAGCAAGTGTTTTGTTGAGCGGGTGGCCTCCACGACAAGGTGCGGTGAAAGTAGAACAAGTGTGGCGAGCGTTAAAACCGCTGTGGCGAGAGTCGTCGGCCAGGCATCCCGGCACGAAGCAGCAACCTGTTGGTGAGCGTGCCGTGCGCGAGGTCGTCGCTGCCGGAGCCCTCGGCGCTGACATCGGCTGCCGCCAAGGCTCCGCCCGCGGCAACGCCGCCGGCCAGACCCCCCGCGCCCCCAGCGCTCCCGTTCACGAGCTGCCCCTGCGATGGCATGACGAGTGACAGCGTTACGCTCGTTTTGCCCGTGGCGGCTGCGGCGGCTGCGGCGGCGGCGGCAGCGGCGGTGGCGGCTGCGGCGTCGTGGGCGGTGCTGCTGTACGGCACGGAGACCGGGTACACGCGGGTACCTGCACACACAAAGACAAAGATCCCCCGTTTTTAGGGGCAAGTGCCATTCGCGAGTAGCACCTATGAAGGCCAACACGGTGCACGACGGGGTGGGTGGGTGGCCAGCACCACGCCCGGCCTTCTTTGTCTCCCAAGTGGCGAAGTTTAGGCATAGCACCTGGTAGTCATTTGAAACTGAGTTCACCTAGCGGAGGTCCAGGACCGGTTCAGATAATCGTCACTGGTGTTGGTCATGAGTGGGAATCAAACTCAGGTCGTCAAGTTCATAGCGCACTAACCAATACACTTCCGCTTTCCATAGCATTAGCCCTCATGCAGACACACGCTCCCGCTCCTCTGTGCGTACATGTGCCCGCACTGTGTACCTGGCGACAGTGGGTTCACCGTAGCACCAACACCAGGGCTCCCAGTGCCCAGTGCCGTGGCCACAGCCGCGGCAGCGCCGGTGACAGCGCCGGCCCCACCAGCGCCGCCGAGCGGGAAGCCGAGGTTGCGCACGAGCAACGTCATGTCGTCGTGATGCTCGCAAGCGTGCGCTCGCTCCCCGTGGCTCGCCCACGCCTCCTGGTGAAGCCAGGCCACGCGCTTCACCACAGCCTGCGCCGCCACGTCCACCGAGGTGCGTGCGCCCAGCTCACGCGCCACCATCAGCGCCAGCTCCTGCACACGCACGCAAAGGCGGGAGATGCATAAACACCACAGCGGAGACAATTAAGGACTTCGCTTCTGAGTGTAATTTTGTTGTTCAAAGTCATTGATTTCCTACTCAAATGAGCATTGTGGAGGCAGTGGCTCATCGCTGGTGTGTGCACGAGTGTACGAGCAAGCGCGTGTTTGTCCGTGCGTACACGAGTGCCAGTGCAAGCACGTACGCACGAACGTACGAGCAAGTACGCATGCCAGTGTGTACACAAGTGAGCGTGCGTTTACACGTTCCGCGAGCGGGTGAGCGGGCGAGCAGATGAGTGAGCAGGCACCTGGTTGGCATGGCCCGGGCCGAGCGTGGCGTCAAGCGCGCGATACAGCCCATCCGACACGAGCAACAGGAAGCCCACGGTGGCGTCGAGCGACGTGCCGCCGTGAATCTCGGGCTCTGCCGTCACTGGCTCCGATGTTGCCGCGCTGACGCACAAAACCGCAAGCGCGGGGAGTGACGTCGGTGGTGGCAGAGGACGTTGTGGTTGTTGTTGTTGTTTGTGGTAAATGGTGGCGTGTCAGTGTCTGCCACTGTCAGCGTTTGTTGACGAGGATGTTCGTTGTGTGATATCGGTGGCATTGATCTAAGTGTTAGTGATTTTGGTGATAATGTCAGCGTTGATGTTGATATGTGTGTTGTTGGTGTCACTGTTGGTGGTGTTGATGATGTGGGAGTGGTAGTGTAGCGGTTAGCGCGCTGCGCTGCGAACCCGGCTACCCGAGATCGATTCCCGCTCACGGCCAACATCAGTAACAATTATTTGAACTGGTCTCAGGCCTCCCCAAAGTCGACTCAGCCTCAAATGAGTACAGGTAGTCTTCTACTTACGATGGAGATGCGTTACCACGATCCCATCGTAAGTCAAAAATATCGTAAGTCGAAGATGGCCTAGCCTACCCAGGAGTCTTAAAGAATGTGATAATTTATGAAAACAGAGCAATTTACAGTACCGTACTGTATAAACTATATAGCATATGTATTTATTAATTACAATACTGTATTGCACAGTAAAATGTAAAATAAAAAAAACAAGGTAAATTCTTAGCCTACCTATATGAAGAACTGCAATTTAATAGAAAGTTTTTTCAGGAAACAATCCTATCTGCTATAAAAACGTTTAACATGCATTGAACGTATCGTATCGTGGTAACCCAAAAAATGAAATCGCTAAAGCTACATATCATATAGAATGGAAATAATAAAATAATAAAAATAAAACATAATAAAATAATTCTCACGACGTTTCGGCCACAACGCAAGCAGCCGTCCTCAGGTGAAGATCAGGTCTGTCAGAAAGACAGCGTCTGAATGAACACCACCAGGCTTGGCAGCGTATATTTAAGCTGGGTTGGAGGGGGAAGAGCGTCTTGACAAAGGAATTTGCATATCAAGAGGAATTTGGCATATTTATGGGAAATGCAGGTATGTGATTAGTACTACTTATGCCCGTGCATTATGCAGGATTAGCAGCATCAAAGGAAGGGGATATGGGAAATGCAGGTATGTGATTAGTACTACTTATGCCCGTGCATTATGCAGGATTAGCAGCATCAAAGGGAGGGGATAGGGGTAGCATTAATAAAGGGAAGGAGTGTTAATAGTATGTAGCTGCAGTAACTAAAACCACCACGTAAACAACTAAAGTATAAACTACATAGTATCATCAGTATACTAAATATACTCTACAATAAGCTGAGTTACTAACAGTAAGTAATACATTACAATTCTACGTCGTAAAAAATATAATATGCTTCCATCTAAACTTTATTCTCTTACATCACACGAGTCTACACCGTACTATATACTGCCATAGACAAACCCAACATTAAATTATATACTGTATTGCTATAAACCACCCTAAACCTTACACATTGTAATATTACACTATGTATTATTCTACCCACCCTAATGTATATCACACTGCTGTATATTCACTATACAATTACGATACTATATATTACTTTGTACATTGTATTCAGCATATCAATTTTATACTATTTGTTATTATACACTGTACCATTGACCGTCGTGTGAAAGATACTAAGAGGAAGCAACGAAATATGTCAATGGGAGAGTAGAAAGGGAAACTTGCAGCGGTGCAAAGAATCCATTCCCTGCAAAGAATACAATGCCAGTGAGTGGAACGCGGTCTGAAAGTCACCGTAAACGTGAACACAATCAGTTAAGATCCGAAATGGTTTATTACGTCCTTCCAATGATTGCTAAGTCAGAATCCATCTTCTCGGTTGAAATTGTCTCTGTGTTTGTATATGTGGATCGCCTCATGAACGAATCTCTCATGGTAGCCAGATGGCTTGCAGAGAACCTCTGTCTTGGAGAAGTCAATATCATGTGAGCCCACTGAATTGTAACAGTGATCTGCCACGGCTGAGGTGTTTGTCCTACCGTGTTTCAAGTCTGCTCTATGTTCACGGATGCGGTCCGAGACATGTCGTTTGGTTTCTCCAATGTAACTGCTACCACAGAGGCAACTTAGTTTGTAGACGCCAGGGTACTGTATGTCTGGAACCACATCTTTTACAGACGGGACCAGATCACGGATATTATGTACTGTGTTGAATCGGACCTGGATCTTGTGTTTTATGAGGATTTTGGAGATCTTTTTTGTGACCCCAGCAATGTAGGGTAAGGTGATGGTCTTGAAAGGCTCCTCAACAGGATCCATCTTGATGGTTGGTATGATGGCTTTGCGGATTGTGTAGTCGGAGTAACCATTAGCCTTAAGAGCTTGGCGTACGTGTTTGAGTTCACAGGCAATGTGTTCCTGGTCGGAGATGCATTGGGCTCTATGGTATAGAGTCTTGATGAGGGAATTCTTCTGGGATGGATGGTGGTGGGAATCCGGTTTTAGGTAAGCATCCGTATGAGTGGCTTACCTGTAGACAGAGTGGCTCATTGAACCATCAGGTCTCCTTTTAATTAGGACATCCAAAAAGGGTAGCTTGCCATCTTTTTCGACTTCCATGGTGAATCTGATGGCTGGGTGTATGGAATTCATGTGGTCGAGAAATTGGTCTAGAGCTGGCCGGCCATGTGGCCAGATGACAAAAGTGTCATCTACATACCTCTTCCATAAGGTCGGGCGTAGAGTGGCAGTCTGGATGGCGTCAGTCTCAAATTTCTCCATGAAAACATTGGCTACAACCGGAGATAGGGGGGAGCCCATTGGGGTGCCCTCAGTTTGTTTGTAGAAAGTTCCATTCCAGGTGAAGTATGTATTGGTTAAGCAGTGTATCACCAGGGGGGGTACCCCAGTATTCAGTCCTTGATGAACCAAGTCTTCAATGATTGCGATGGTGTCAGGTACAGGAACTTTGGTGAATAAGGAAACCACATCAAAACTGACAAGCAGGTCGTCTGGGGACAGGGAAATCCCCTTGATTGTCGATACCAGGTCAGTAGAGTTTAGTACCGCAGAGGTGGTTTTTCCAGTGAAAGGCCGTAGGATTTCAGACAAAAAACGAGCCAGTTTGTAGGTGGGGGAGTTGATAGTAGAGACAATGGGACGAAGAGGTGTATCTTCTTTATGTATCTTTGGCAAGCCGTATAATCTTGGTGGCCTGGCTGCAGAAGGTTTCAACGAGAACTGTTTGGTCTGATCAATTAATGCGGTTGAATCAGCAATTATTTTGTTGGTTTTAGTGACGAGGCTGTTGGTGGGGTCTCTTTTTATTTTTGTATAGCTGCCATCGTTGAGTAGTTCTTGAATTTTGTTGTTGTATTCTATTTTGTCCATGATGACAGTGGCATTGCCTTTGTCGGCTGAGAGGATGACAATGTCATCCCTTTTTTTTTAATTGAGCTCATTCAAAACGCTCATCTTTGCTGATGTTGCTAGCTGGCATCTTAGCGTTTTTGAGGGTTGCAGAGATTTCAGATCTTGCTACGTCTGCAGCGATGTGACTCAGGCCCTTGAGAGCCACATCTACTCGGGCAATTATATCATTAACTGGTATGTGTCTAGGTGTGACTGCAAAGTTTAGTCCTTTAGCTAAACGGATTTCAGACCTTCAGAAATAGACTGTTACTGCGATTAATTACGACTTTGTTAACATCTAGCTTTTCAATGTGTGGGTCCGGTCTCTTGTTTGAGAGGCGGTTGAATTTGGAAATCAAGTTGTCCTTACATTTGGTCGACATAGCGGCAGCTGAAGAGGCAGTCATTTTGTCTACATGTTCCCAATCCGATGTGGACATTGTTGCACTCAAAGATAAGTGTGATTTGTAGAGTGTCTTGTCTAACCGATCTAGATCGGTGCGCGTAAGTCTGATTTTCTCTGAGATAAGAGCTAAGCTAGTTCTAGACAGAATCGTTTAGCATTAGAAGAAGTTACAGCAGCAGATGTTAGTGTAAATGCGTTTGGAATTACCTTAGAGTCGCGGCATCTCTTCAGAAAGGTGAGAGACTCGATTAGCTGAGCCTTCTTATCCCGGAGCTTGTTGAAAGATCTTAAAGTTTTGTGGAATCCCACCCCGTAGTGGTGGTTAGACCAAACAGTTCTCGTTGAAACCTTCTGCAGCCAGGCCACCAAGATTATACGGCTTGCCAAAGATACATAAAGAAGATACACCTCTTCGTCCCATTGTCTCTACTATCAAATCCCCCACCTACAAACTGGCTCGTTTTTTGTCTGAAATCCTACGGCCTTTCACTGGAAAAACCACCTCTGCGGTACTAAACTCTACTGACCTGGTATCGACAATCAAGGGGATTTCCCTGTCCCCAGACGACCTGCTTGTCAGTTTTGATGTGGTTTCCTTATTCACCAAAGTTCCTGTACCTGACACCATCGAAATCATTGAAGACTTGGTTCATCAAGGACTGAATACTGGGGTACCCCCCCTGGTGAGACACTGCTTAACCAATACATACTTCACCTGGAATGGAACTTTCTACAAACAAACTGAGGGCACCCCAATGGGCTCCCCCCTATCTCCGGTTGTAGCCAATGTTTTCATGGAGAAATTTGAGACTGACGCCATCCAGACTGCCACTCTACGCCCGACCTTATGGAAGAGGTATGTAGATGACACTTTTGTCATCTGGCCACATGGCCGGCCTGCTCTAGACCAATTTCTCGACCACTTCAATTCCATACACCCAGCCATCAGATTCACCATGGAAGTCGAAAAATATGGCAAGCTACCCTTTTTGGATGTCCTAATTAAAAGGAGACCTGATGGTTCAATGAGCCACTCTGTCTACAGGAAAGCCACCCATACGGATGCTTACCTAAAACCGGATTCCCACCACCATCCATCCCAGAAGAATTCCCTCATCAAGACTCTATACCATAGAGCCCAATGCATCTCTGACCAGGAACACATTGCCTGTGAACTCAAACACGTATGCCAAGCTCTTAAGGCTAATGGTTACTCCGACTACACAATCCGCAAAGCCATCACTCCAACCATCAAGAAGGATCCTGTTGAGGAGCCTTTCAAGACCATCACCCTACATTGCTGGGGTCACAAAAAATATCTCCAAAATCCTGATAAAACACAAGATCCAGGTCCGATTCAACACAGTACATAAAATCCGTGATCTGGTCCCGTCTGTAAAAGATGTGGTTCCAGACATACAGTACCCTGGCGTCTACAAACTAAGTTGCCTCTGTGGTAGCAGTTACATTGGAGAAACCAAACGACATGTCTCGGACCGCATCAGTGAACATAAAGCAGACTTGAAACATGGTAGGACAAACACCTCAGCCGTGGCAGATCACTGTTACAATTCAGTGGGCTCACATGATATTGACTTCTCCAAGACAAAGGTTCTCTGCAAGCCATCTGGCTACCATGAGAGATTCGTTCATGAGGTGATCCACATATACAAACACAGAGACAATTTCAACCGAGAAGATGGATTCCGGCTTAGCAATCATTGGAAGGACGTAATAAACCATTTCGGATCTTAACTGATTGTGTTCACGTTTACGGTGACTTTCAGACCGCGTTCCACTCACTGGCATTGTATTCTTTGCAGGGAATGGATTCTTTGCTCCGCTGCAAGTTTCCACCACTACATACTTTTAACACTCCTTCCCTTTATTAATGCTACCCCTATCCCCTCCCCTTTGATGCTGCTAATCCTGCATAATGCACGGGCATAAGTAGTACTAATCACATACCTGCATTTCCCATATCCCCCTCCCTTTGATGCTGCTAATCCTGCATAATGCACGGGCATAAGTAGTACTAATCACATACCTGCATTTCCCATAAATATGCCAAATTCCTCTTGATATGCAAATTCCTTTGTCAAGGCGCTCTTCCCCCTCCAACCCAGCTTAAATATACGCTGCCAAGCCTGGTGGTGTTCATTCAGACGCTGTCTTTCTGACAGACCTGTTCTTCACCTGAGGACGGCTGCTTGCGTTGTGGCCGAAACGTCGTGAGAATTATTTTATTATGTTTTATTTTTATTATTTTATTATTTCCATTCTACGTGACTTCACCGAAAGAACCAAGAAGATGAATCCCTGCAGTCACGAAAGCTTTAAATCGAAATCATACATGCATTGAACGTATCGTAACGTATCATATTGTACTGTACTCACCAAGATTATGTCCGTCGTCTGCATACTTGAACGATGTTAGGTTGTTGATGACAATTTTGTCGTATCGCTATTGCCATCGTAAGATCTAAATATCGTAAGTCGGACCATCGTAACTCGGGGACTACCTGTACCTAGTGCGGTGTGTAAACATCGCCACTCGGGAGACAAAGGCGTCTGTGCTAGCCACCCACTCCCTCGTGTGGCATTCCTGGCTTCATAGCTGTTCGCTAACAACGTTTTCCACAACACTCTGTTAAGGCTATACACGGGGGATCTTTTTCTTTTGATATTGACGATGTGTCAATAATTTATGGCTCTCAATATCAGTGTCCATGGCTTTGGCATGTAAACATTGACCTTGGTGTTGATGGTGGAGATGGCTTCGGTTTAGATGTTCAAATTGACGTCGACGATGTCTATTCGTCGGCATTCATTGCCGATGGCCCCTGTTGACAGTGTCGAGTTGACTGACGATGATGACGTCGGTGCGCCGAGGACGGATGTCGTTGATGCGTGCGGGGGTGTTGATGTCGCCGTCTCACCTGAGCACCTCGATATCCTTATAACCGAGCTTGATCCTGTAGTCTCCGATGCACCGCGCGCTGTCCAGGTGTCCCAGTCGCCCCTCGCGACGGATACGATCGACATCCAGGCCTAACGCACATCCACACGCACGCAAACATCTCGTTCAGCCTTATACACCAATATGGCCAGTGCCGTTAGCCTTTGTCTTTCGAAGCACTGATGTTTACACACATGTACATACTATATACACTTAACATGCGCACGTGAGTGTGCATGGGGTCGTACACACATGTACTAACTTTGACGCATACGCCTCCACACATGTACATGCAGATATGCACACGGCCAAAACACACAACAACAGCCACAACTGACCACTAAGTAATATGATGCCACTCGAACTTGTGCCAAGCTAGGCACGGTGACATGGCCCAAGGGAAGTGTGTTCATCGCTTGTTGCAGAGGTTCATAGTTCAGGTTCACAGTTCCGATATCCATAGCAGTCGCCCTAATTAACACTGCAGGTGTAATAACCGTGCCGTCTGCTTCACTGTGGACGCGTTAAAGATCACCTGACGTCAATAGAAAGAGCAGGCCATTGCGTGCTGGCGCCATGGTCTAAATATTCCAAGTTTGAAAACTTACACCACAAATGACTTGATTGGGGAAACACAAAGCAAAGGTCGCCCCCTGCTGTTAAAATGGAGGACTTAGGCGTTCCTGGGTAAACAAGTGTAATAATCATATTGTAATGGTGCACTTTAATGAGACCATGTGGAGAGGTTATGCCACACTGACAAGAAGAGGGGGTCATGGGGAGGATAAGCCCAGGTGCAGTGATTGGACAGTTGAAGTCTCGCTGATGCATAATGCCATGAATCAAATCCAACAGGTCACCCACCGCGTGAGACAAATGTTTGTGTTTTCACCTAGCTGGGCGAGCCGTTGCAGCTCCGCCTCATTCTGCGCGTGGTGGTCCATGCTCAGCTGCGTCACCTGCAGTGTGGAATCTCCTCCTAAGCGGCACAGCAGAGCCCGGTTGGTACCTGAAACAACAAAAAACAAGTCACGGCACCATCACTTCCTCGCTTATGCCAGATCCTGCATCTTTAAGACGGTGGGCACCTGACCTCCGAGGTCTGCGCTTACATGCTTGTCATCAGTAACATCGGGCTTTCGGTCTTCCTTTGGTGATACGATTGACTCACCCTCCAAGGGACGTCCTTAGGTACGGTGCGAAAGAATTTCAACATACGTCTGTTCCCCTTGGTGACCAAGCTCAGGAGGCCACTCCAGTGCCCGTCTCAATAACCTGCCCTCTTCCATCTCGCACGCGCGTCCCACCCACCGTGACTTTCTCTTCATGAAAACGCCTCAAGAACTTTCCTGCTCTGCTCTCTTTCAAATCTACGAATTTCCTCACAACTGTCCTGCCGTGATGTGAAATTCCCAGAGTCCATCTACGCGCAGCTGTATTTAGTGAGGGCCCCCGGAAGCTCGTTTCATGGGCGCTTTATCAGATCCAGTTATTTTTCCACCACGGCGCACGCACCAACGTTGGCGATGTACAGCTTGCCGTTGAGGATTAACGCCACCACGGCCGTGGCGCCGCCCGCCACCTCGCGCTCCACCGCCGCCAGCCGCTCCACCAGCTGCGGGTACTGCTGCGCTGCCTGGAACGAGCTGAGACCCTGCAAGCAAAAACAAAGCAAAGACTGTTGGGGGGCAAGTGCAGTTAGCGAGCACCTATGAAAGCCGGCACGGCACACACAAAGGGGGATCATGTGGGTATTACCACGCCAGGTCGAATTTGTTTACACAGTGGTGATGGTCACATACTGCATCATGTATGCGTTTAAGCTTTATTTGACCTAGGGGAGGTGCAGGACCGGTCTAGATGTTGGCCATGGCTGGGAATCAAATCCAGGTAACTGCGATTGTAGTGTAGTGCGGGAACTACTGAACCGCTTATTTTACACATATACGCACATGCGCAAAGAAATGTACGCACACGCATATTTACACACAAGCACATGTACGCACGAGTTCACAGACATGCACGTGAGCACGTTTACACAGCAGCACACTTGAACACGCAAACGCGTGTGTATGAAAACGTGTGTGCGCACGAAGACACGTGTGCGTGCGCTGGAGAATATGGCTACCCTAAACAGCCATGAGCAGGTCACAGATCAAAGGTCACAAACCTCGGGCAGCCGTGACTGCAGGTCAGCCCTCTCTGCCAGGCTGTCGTCAATCGACTCAAAGTAGCTCCGCTCGACCACATCGAACGCCTGCACGCACACATGGGCACGCATGGGCACACGTGTTCGTTTCACAGACAGTGCTGCCCTGGTGAGATTGTCGGTCTATTATTATTATTGTCTTGAGATGTCAACAACTGACTTTTGTTTGGATGAAAGTTGTGGGGTTGATTGTAGTCTTGCAAGTGGTGATGCTGGAGAAGGTGGGGAGGTGGCAGTGGATGTAGTGGCAATGTGCCTGACGGTAGTAGTAGTTGTGATGGGGGTGGTGTTTATCTTAAGAGTTGGTGGTGGTTCTGCTGGCAGGTGCGGCTGGATAATGGTCCTGATGACGGCACCGGCGGATTCGATTGGGTAGTGGATATGGTGGCTGTGGTGGACTTGTTAATGGTGGAGTTGGTGCCATTGCTTGTGATGGGAAGAGCTGTGGTTGGTGTCACCATGCATGTTTCCCTCCTCAACCGAGCGTGGAATGGTGCTTTGTCTTTGTTAAGAACCCCAAACTGGTTGTGAAAATTCCAGTCGTGACTTGTGGCGGTGGTTGTCGCTGGCGGCAGTGACAGTGGTGCTGGTGGGTTAGATAGCGGTTGCGGTGGCGGCGATGGTACTGACAGGTAGGGTTCGGCAAGGCCGGTGGCGGTGGTAGTGTCGGTGGCACTATCTTACCTGCAGCAGCACCGTCTTCACCTTGGAGTCCGAGTCGCTGGAACTCAGCTGTCCCAGCAGCAGCTCGGCCGCCAGTCGCTGAGACACAAATGCCGAGACGCGGGCGCCCTCAAAGCCACGGCACACGCCATACAGACAGCACTCCTCGCTCCTGGTACACACAGCGCACGTGATGTCGTGCGTGTCACGGCACATACGGCAACGGTACACACGGCATGATACACGAGGCATGGTACACACGTGACATTCATGTGCTGCTTCTTGTACCGATGTCACTGCTACTGCTGCCACGACTGGTGTCAAAGTTGATACTCCCGCTTCTGTTGGTATCCATAACCTTTGAGACAGCTGCTGCTGGCACTAATGCTGCTGCAGCCAGTACTACTGCTCCAAGTGCCACTATAGCTCGTGCAACGATTGCTGCTTCTGACGCTGGTGTCAACCTCTGCTGCGAATGTCACACAATCGCTGTTGCAGCCCCCACAACGGACCTGAGCCGAAGGCTGCAGTCCTGGTAAGGATGTGTCTCCCTCGCAGCGCCGTCGGCCCCGTACACGCGGTTGGGAATGACCCCGACTCCAGAGAGGTGGCACGCCGGGAGGTCATCAGTCCAGCTGTGCTCCGGGCCCTGCGGAGGTCACAATCAAGGTCAAATAGTCAAGCTTGAAAAAAAGTTTAGGCTAAGGCCAGGAGTTGCTTCACCGTCGCGGTCTTATCACGCATTGCGCCACTTTGAAATTCCCTCCTTTACTCACACGCTGAAAATCGTGTTCAGTCGCCTCCTAATCCCTCTTCTATCGCAACTACTACAACATGGACACTGCTCCGGTGAACTTCCCGCAGCGATTTCTCCATCAATGTTGAGGAACTTTGTCTACCACCGTTTCGTCTCATGCACACCTGTATTCAACCACCACAATGCAGGTCACAACAACACACCCACCCACTATGCTACTGTTGTGTACGATGGCAACGTGTTCAGGAGCTAAGTGCCAATGCTGAGGTCTGTTTGCCACGAGAGAGGGCTTTCAGTTATCGATACCTGTCAACCACTTATGAGTGCCTATCTAATTACAGACCAATTCAGACCTTATTGGTGCACCACGTACCCTTATAAATCTCAACGCTCATACTACAAAGTCACATCACAAGGGAGAAACACAAAACAAAGACAAACAAAATGTATTGAAATGGCTGTACATCGTATAGACCTGAACACTACATTTCCCTGTACAAGAATACGGTTAAACCGTATGGGTTGACAGCTATGGAATAATGCAGAATGATTAATTCTTCATTCATTCAAAGAACGAATAACGAATATCCGTCACTCAGCCCCAATGCATATTGTGTACACATTCACCTATACACTACCTCCATTATACACGGTCGGCTACGTACGGTGCGAAAGAAGTTCAACATACAGTATATAGATTCACCGCGCTTCAGATCACACACACAACTCTGTCGGTCAATTCGCTCGCACCGCTTGAATGTGTAACTCCCCCCCCCCCCCCCATCGTTTCCTTCCCCCCCCAAGTTCTCACAACATTTCTCATTTCGAGAAACCTATACATTATTATCGATTACACCAACAGTCGGGGTTTATCGCTGGCCGCGTGGAGTTTCGGGCAAGCCGCTGTATTCAAACAATTAATGGGGTCAAAGAGAGGAGCTTTGGGGTTAGCAATTCGAGCAAAGCCCAAAGGGTCGTGGTCAGGAATCGAACCGCACATCAATTATCGTGGTGGGGGGGGGGGGTCTCAGTTCCTTGTCGCATTGAACCAGAGGTGGGACAAAGTCATTGTTATGCAAGTCCAAGTCGAGTCGCAAGTCATCAAATTCATGACTCGAGTCTGACTCGAGTCCAAGTCACATGACTCGAGTCCACATCTCATAGGTGGGACAAAGTCATTGTTATGCAAGTCCAAGTCGAGTCGCAAGTCATCAAATTCATGACTCGAGTCTGACTCGAGTCCAAGTCACATGACTCGAGTCCACATCTCATAGGTGGGACAAAGTCATTGTTATGCAAGTCCAAGTCGAGTCGCAAGTCATCAAATTCATGACTCGAGTCTGACTCGAGTCCAAGTCACATGACTCGAGTCCACACCTCTGTGATTGAACACCGCTGTGACATCCACTGCAGGATGCAAGTGTCGTCTCATCCTTCACCCAGCGCCCCCCAACACGTCCACACGCACCACGGATTGGCAGTAATGGGGGGGGGGGGGAGTGGGGGGCAATCACAGACGCATCGGAGATGTGAAGGAGCAATGATAACCGCGCACCGCTAAGAGCACTGCCACTAACACAGACGACTTGCTCCGTAACTATCCCACGGCTAGCTCCAACCGGGGGCCTGCTTTCTAACGGAGGGGGTAACACACTAAGAGACATCTCCTTTACCGGTGGCAACATCTGGTAATAGGCAGAGGTGGGACAAAGTCATTGTTATGCAAGTCCAAGTCGAGTCGCAAGTCATCAAATTCATGACTCGAGTCTGACTCGAGTCCAAGTCACATGACTCGAGTCCACACCTCTGGTAATAGGTTTTTTTACCCTTTCAACTGGTACAAAAACTGACACCTTTATACAAGGGATCACGTTTGATCCCGCGGGGGGCGGGGGGGGGGGGGTAACTTCGGGGGGTAACTTCGGGGGGTAACTTCGGTTACCCCCCCCCCACCCCCACCCCACGGCTCCACTCTCATGGGGGTCTTGGGGGGGCAGTTACCCCACGTGAGACCAGGGACCCCGCCTCTCACACCGACCTGCGAGCCTTGCCGTGCGCGGTCCCGTGCCAACGCCATGAGCCGCCTTCACCGGGCGGAGCCTTTGCAGAAATAAAAGTCCCTCCCACCCTGCCCCGTTCTGGGGGGAGATGCAAGTGGGCGGGTGAACGCCCCCCCCCCCGCCCCCCGGCTTAAGGGACCCCCTTCATAATAAGAGACCCCCCCCCCCTACACACACATCAACCACAAGCGCCTCCAGCCGCTCGGGCTTAAGGGACCGCGGCGAACCGGAAAGCGGAAGCAGCCGGCGGAGGGATTTCGGAGACCCGAATTGTGAGGTGACGCGACGATTCGATTATTGCGATCGATTCTTCGTGTCGGTAATCGATTTGTTTTGGATGGAACCGCAACGGAAATCGGTTGCCGCGATAGGTTCTTCGCAATGGTAATCGATTGGTTTTGGATGGAACGCAATGGTAATCCATTTCCGCTATCGATTCGACGCACTGTAATCGATTCGTTTTCGATGTAAAGCAACGGTAATCGATTGCCGCTATCGATTCGACGCAACGGTAATCGATTGGTTTTGGATTGAACGCAACGGTAATCGATTGTCGCTATCGATTCCATGCAACGGTAATCGATTCGTTATTCGGAGTTTGTTTTGGATCGGTGGCTCTGCACCCTTGCCGCAGCCTCCCCATTTGCTTCTTGGTCGTTCAAGTTCATTGATTAGGTATAGCCCTGTGAGCCATGTGGCTCTTAGGTTCAAGTTCATTGATTAGGTATAGCCCTGTGAGCCATGTGGCTCTTAAGTTCAAGTTCATTGATTAGGTGTAGCCCTGTGAGCCATGTGGCTCTTAAGTTCAAGTTCATTGACTGGGTATAGCCCTGTGAGCCATGTGGCTCTTAAGTTCAAGTTCATTGATTAGGTATAGCCCTGTGAGCCATGTGGCTCTTAAGTTCAAGTTCATTGATTAGGTGTAGCCCTGTGAGCCATGTGGCTCTTAAGTTCAAGTTCATTGATTGGGTATAGCCCTGTGAGCCATTCGGCTCTTAAGTTCAAGTTCATTGATTAGGTATAGCCCTGTGAGCCATTCGGCTCTTAAGTTCAAGTTCATTTATTAGGTGTAGCCCTGTGAGCCATGTGGTTCTTAAGTTCAAGTTCATTGATTGGGTATAGCCCTGTGAGCCATGTTGCTCTTAAGTTCAAGTTCATTGATTGGGTATAGCCCTGTGAGCCATTCGGCTCTTAAGTTCAAGTTCATTGATTAGGTATAGCCCTGTGAGCCATTCGGCTCTTAAGTTCAAGTTCATTTATTAGGTGTAGCCCTGTGAGCCATGTGGCTCTTAAGTTCAAGTTCATTGATTGGGTATAGCCCTGTGAGCCATTCGGCTCTTAAGTTCAAGTTCATTGATTAGGTATAGCCCTGTGAGCCATGTGGCTCTTAAGTTCAAGTTCATTGATTGGGTATAGCCCTGTGAGCCATTCGGCTCTTAAGTTCAAGTTCATTGATTAGGTATAGCCCTGTGAGCCATTCGGCTCTTAAGTTCAAGTTCATTTATTAGGTGTAGCCCTGTGAGCCATGTGGCTCTTAAGTTCAAGTTCATTGATTAGGTATAGCCCTGTGAGCCATGTGGCTCTTAGGTTCAAGTTCATTGATTAGGTGTAGCCCTGTGAGCCATGTGGCTCTTAAGTTCATGTTCATTGATTAGGTATAGCCCTGTGAGCCATGTGGCTCTTAAGTTCAAGTTCATTGATTAGGTATAGCCCTGTGAGCCATGTGGCTCTTAAGTTCAAGTTCATTGATTAGGTATAGCCCTGTGAGCCATGTGGCTCTTAAGTTCAAGTTCATTGATTAGGTATAGCCCTGTGAGCCATGTGGCTCTTAAGTTCAAGTTCATTTATTAGGTATAGCCCTGTGAGCCATTCGGCTCTTGAATCGGGTGCAACCGCAACAAACAAAAAACAAAAACATGAACAAAAAACATCTTAAAGTGAATATGTGACTAAGTGCAAACAGAAAATCCAATTAATGCAGTTCGACAAGTGTAATAATGTTAATAAATGCATGGGGGTTTGAAACATATAAGTAGGTTTTAGCCTTTCTGGCAATAGAACAGGAGTTGTGTTAAGATGTTTCAAATACCAAATAGCTACCTATTCTTGGGTCTTTCGGTAAAGTCACGGATATAGGTTCAAAGAAAATTTTAAAAAATATTAAAAAAAAAACTACGACGTTTCAATCGCGACACAAGCGGTCGTCTTCCCCCTTTTACTGAAGACGATTGCTTGTGTTGCGATCGAAACGTCGTTTTTATTTTTTTGTTATTTTCTTTGAACCTATCTACGTGACTTTACCGACAGACCCAAAAATATGAATAAGTCAAGACCATATAGATACCTTTTGCAAATAATCAATCACTGCATTAACCGCACACATACTTGTGGCTTTGATAATTATTGGTACGACTTTGAAACTGATTGGTCTACACCAGAGGCAGCCTCATTGTCTTGTCTCATCACCAGTGGTCACACCAAAGAAGAACGCCAAAAGACGAACAGTAACATAGACAATGCAACTATTAAGACCATTTATAGCTCGGGGTTTGATTCAACAAAGTTGTAACCTACGTGCCCCTGGGCTTCATTTGTGTTTTCAATTATTTACCTTTTAACAACAAAACATCTGGCCATGCCTCGCACACCCAGAGAGGGCATCTCGCATCCCCGGGTTAAAGGTCACCACCGCGTGTTTACCTGTACGTGTAATGGGTTTCCTTTGGCGCGTGTCGCTCGCGTTTGTCCGCTATCCCCGCAGGCTATTCGCGTCTTTTTAATCAAGTTAAGAGAGATTACGAGAGAGTGTGTATGCTGTGTAATAATAATTACGTTTATATAGCGGCTTTTCATTAAGGATCTCAAAGCGCTGTACAGGACGCAGCAGCGGCAGTAGCAGACACTCGGCATAAAAATTATATAAATACAGAGTGCTTCAAAAGAATGTTAACACTTATATGGGACTATCGTTTTTAATGGAAAAAGAACGGATAATACACTGTAATATATCCCAGAGCTACCTCTGAGCTAGATCCTTACATGCGCTCAACAGAGGGCAGCGCTTTCCCACGCACTTCGACTGAGACCAATATTGAGCAACGAGTGTGTTTTTTTAAATTATAAGGGCTGGAATTTAGCCAAATTAAGCGCAGAACCTGATTATATTTAATGGGGTTTTTTTTGTGCAGCCACTGAGACTATGAATTCACTACACTTGTGGAGCTGGATTCTAATCCAAGGACCTCGAGGGTGCCGGCTCAGCATTGCCTTCTAAGACACCCAGTCTCCTCTCTTCATTAATAAAATATATAGTGAGTCTATATGGTAATGTATCATTTAAATGTAAATAATACATGTAGAACTTAATAGGTAGTGTGTAATTTAACACGTAGACTTTCGCGACCAATATCCATAACACAGGTTTTGTGGGTTAGATCGTGTAAATATATAAATGTGCCGTTTAACCCGCCACCACCCGACACAGCCAACTAGTAAGGTTTGTCACGTAAACAGAACATGCCAATTCGTTACTAGTACAGCACGCCGGTGTGTTTTGAGAGCAAAGCCACGACATTTACAATCTAAGTACGAAGTTTCGCCAGTAATTCTAACCAGCTTCATCAGGCGACAGACAGATTTGTGGAGAAATCCTCCTGTTTCGTTCCTTAAATAGTGGAGTAGATGTGATGACATCACTTGTGAGCCCTTCTTGCGCGAAGTCGGTGGGGGGGGTAATGAAGGCATATAAATTACTATGGGTATCCATTGCCGGTTGAGTTATTTATATAATGCATGCGCATTATGCAAGCCTATTGTTCTTGTACCTCCTGTCGATTGTGTGCACTGAAATAGCCGTACCCTTTATTGTTCAACGGTAATCCCTATTGAAGTGTGGTGGCCTCTATAGGCATGCATTTAAACAATGTAGTACTTCATGATTCGCTTCCAAGCAGTACTAAGTCTAACTATCCGAAGGGTTACAATTATTTTTATTTCTCTGAATTTCGATACATTCTCTACGTGACTTTACCAAAAGACCCAACGAGAATGAATTCCTGCAGTCACGAAAGCTTTAAGTCAAGATTTAGTCTTGGCCAGTAGTATTCAGTTTTGCAAACAACTTAAACATTATCAAACTCGCGTGTCAATAAGTACTACGTTTCGCCAGTTGTAATTACTGGCGAAACGTCGTACTCAGATTGTAAATGTTGTGGCTTGGCTCTCCAACACATCGGTGTGCTGTACTAGTGACGAATTGGCATGTTCGGTTTACATGACAAAACTTATAAATGGGCTGTGTCGGGTGTTGGCGATTTTAACGACGCATTTATATATTAACGCGATCTAACCTAAAAAAACCTGTATTATGGAGGTAGTGTATATGTAAATGTGTACACAATATACATCGTGGCTGAGTTACGGATATTCGTTATTCATTCCATAAATGACGAATTAATCATTCGACATTATTCCATAGCTGTCAACCCATATGGTTTACCCAGTATTCGTGTGCAGGGAAATTTAGTTTTCAGGTCCATGCGGTGTACAGTCGTTTCAAACACTTGTTTGGCTATTTGTGTGTGTTTCTCCCTTGTGATTGGACTTTGTAGGGTGAACGTTGAGATGTATAAGTGGCACGGGGTGACCAATAAAGTCTGAATTGGTCTGTGATAAGGTCGGGCACTGGAAAGGAGTTGACAGCTGTGTTTTTCATTAATTCTCCGCCAGACGAATTCTTCTAAGGGAGGAGGGAGCAGCGCGGGTGATTGGACAGGTGACGTTTCGGGCAATGACCCTTCTTCATAGCACTATCGAACCGTATTATCGACGAATGCGTGGAGTTTTTGTTGTTTTAGCGCTTGTGCCACCACTGCCGAATAATTGGTTCACCTTTATAAATGAATGGGATTGATTATACCCCATACGACTCATGAACATCGTAAAACAATGAAACACACTTAGCCAACAGGAAAAACAATAATCAGTTAACTTTGGAGGGAGTGCGGGCGGTGTTCGCATTGTCACCATACAATAAAGTATTCGCATCGTGCCTGCGTGCGTAACGTGGTGTGTGTCCTTCCACGTGCGGGGGAGCGGTGGCGCAATGGTTAGCGCGATTCCCGTTCACGGCCAACACCAAGTGACGATAACACTATGTAACACAATTTTTGTTCCTGGATACTAAGAGTTATTTTTTTTATTGCTTACGCCTAAACTTTGCTTTTGTGGCCAGGACTTTATATGAAAGAATGACACAAATGCACACGTTTTCTCATTGAAAATAGGTAAATTTCAAAATATCACTGTCCTGGTCACAAAAGCAAAGTTTGTGGGGAATAATATCCATTTTCTGTACTTTTGAGGCATAAGCAATTAGGAAATAACACTTACTACCTAGGAACAAAATTAGTTTTTATTACACAGTGTTTTCTAAACCGGCCTCCCCTAGGTCGACTCAGCCTCAAACGAGTACCTGGCGTCGCGGTGTGTAACAACATCAGCACTGGGGAGACAAAGGCGGGCGGGCGTGGTTGCTAGCCACCCCCCCCTCGTGTGCCACAGTGCCAACCTTCATAGGTGCTGCCTCGCTAACAGCACTTGCCCCAACCAGTCTGTGAAGGCTACACGGGGGATCTTTGTCTTTATTGCCTTTGTCCGTCCACGTGGAGGCGCTGTTAAGCAACGCCCGCGTCTGTCTGTCTGTGTGTGTGAGTCAGTGTGTCGTCCGTGCGTGCGTGCGTGCGTATGTTGCAATGTGTGTCTGCTCTTAAGTTTTTTTTTCGCTCCACCCGCGCCCTCATCACGCCGCTGGCGAGAGAGAGAACTCGGCGGAAAGCAAATCAGGTGGGCAGAGACGACCTCTCCTTCCTCCATCATCATCCTTCATCATCCTCCTCCATCAATATCCTCCATCCTCATCGACCTACTACTTGCCTACCAACTTCATACGGTCGGTCGTGTTGTTCCGCTGCTCCACTGTGTACGTGTTGTTGCTACCTGCCTGCCCTCTCTTGCGTGTGTCTGTGTGTGTGGTGGTGGTGGTGGGGGGAGCGGTGGTGCAGCGGTTAGCGCTACGCCGAACTACGAACCCGGCGACCCGAGTTCGATTCCCGCTCACGGCCACCAACACCGGTTGGATAGCGATTATCGGACCCCGGTCCGTGGGCCTCGCCTAGGTCGACTCAGCCTCAAATGAGTACCCCGGTGTAGCGGTGCGTAGGAAACATCGCCACTGGGGGAGACAAAGGCGGCCGGGCGTGGTGCTAGCCACCCACCCCCTCGTGTGCCACAGTACCGGTGACCTTCATCGATGTTACACGCTGACAGCACTTGCCCCAACAGTCCGTTACAGGCTACACGGGGGATCTTTGTCTCTGTTTGTTCGCCACGTGTTTTTTTCTCTGCAGTCCGTACAACTATACACACGTTATAGACAGAATCGTTGCCCATTGTAAATGCGGGACTGTCGTACAATGGAATGAAAGTCCTTGCTCGTGGATGATAAACTCTTGAACGACTTTTGGTTTGCATTTGGGCTAAACCAACAGGCTTGTGCAATTGCCACTAAGTGAATGTGTACGTGCGTGTACACTCGACTGGATGGACGTACAGTGTCTGCATGCAGTACACGGCTCCTGTATAATGTGTTACATAACAGGACTGTGTGTGTGCGTTGTGTGTAGTCGTGTGCGTTGTGTTAAAGAGTGTTTGTGGATGTGTGTCTGTGTGTTAGTCACCAATGGGGAGCGGTGGTGCAGCGGTTAGCGCTGTGCTGCGCTACGAACCTGGCGATCCGGGTTCGATTCCCGCTCACAGCCAACACCGGAGACGATTATCTGAACCGGTACCGGGCCTCCCCTAGGTCGACTCGGCCTGAAATGAGTACCTGGTGCGATGTGTAAACTTTGCCACTAGGGAGACAAAGGCGGCCGGACGTGGTGTTGGCCACCCACCCCCTCGTGTGCCGTGCCAGCCTTCATAGGTGCTCGCTAACAGAACTTTCCCCTACAGTATGTTAAGGCTATACGGGCGATCTTTGTCTTTTGTGATGTGTGGTGTTCACCAATGGGGAGCGGTGGTGCAACGGTTAGCGCTACGCCGTGCCACGAACACGGCAGACATCCGAATTCCATTCCCGCTCACGCCAAACCAGCACCGATGGGTAACGATGATCTGACCCCGGTCCTGGGTCTCCCCTAGGTCGACTCGGCCTTAAATGAGTAGCTGGTGCGGTGTGTAGGAAACATTTGGGGGAGACAAAGGCGGCCGGGCGTGGTGCTGGCCACCAGTCCCCCTCGTGTGCCACAGTGCCAGTGGCCTTCATAGGTGCTGCTCGCAAACAGTGTTACAGGGCTACACGGCGTCTTTGTATAACACGGTTGGCAACGTACGGTGCGAAAAAAGTTCAACATCCATACATGGTCCCAGGAGCTTTCAATTTGTTCATAGTGTGGCAGAGATTACTTCTTCAGAATTAGAATATTTTTTTTATTCCTGGAGAAATCCGATGAGCCATTCGGCTCTTTTTCACAGTTGGGGTGGGTCAGATAACTCACAACAACAAAACAATAAAATAACGATCGGAGTGCAAAAGTTTTTGAAAGATAAGCAAATCACTAAACACAAATACGTGAAATATATTAGGGTTAGGGGTCGTCCATAAATGACGTCACGCGATTTTGGACGATTTTTGAACCCCCCCCCCCCTTCGTCACACAGCGTCACAAAAAGTCAAACCCCCCCCCCCTCAAATATGACGTCACAAAGCTCTGCCCCCCCCCCCCCAAAAAAAAAATGAAACATGCTTCAAATCGCTTTAAACTATTGTCATTGTAGTGCGTATTTAATGTGGCGCTGCACTCTGATGTTGTAGGAGAAAACATTTATTAAAAATTATATTTAATTAAGTAGAACGTATTGTGTATATTTATTTAAAGTTTTTGATGGGACGTCACGTTTCTCCCCCCCCCCCATCGTCACACATCGTCACAAATGTCTGACCCCCCCCCTCCCCCCCAGGTGCGTGACGTCATTTATGAACGGCTCCTTAGCTAAAGTGTGACATCTGAAACTTTCTCTTCATCCGAAAATTAATGTATTCCTGGGATATTTGCAATTTATCTATAGAGCTCTACAACAATGAATCCACAAAATGTAAGCTGCACAATACGTTGAACTTCTTTCGCACCGTACGTAGCCAACCACGCTCATCGGAGATGCGGCGGGCGGGCGGGGGAGGGAGGGCGCAACTAAATAATCATCCGTCGTGGTTCCATCGTTCTCCCGATGGAACCCAACGTGCAGAATGCCAATCTCCGTTTTTGCTACGATACAGTCATACCCCGATGTACGTCTTCCACCCTTTTACGACGTCTCGCAAATAGGTCGTCGCCTTATGAACTCGGCTAATCGATTCGCGTCGCCTGGGCCCACGTCGCAGAACGGCATCGTCGTCCGCCCTTTCTCGGTCTCCGTCGCCTCCATCTCCATCTAGCCTGATCTTAAAGGTGCATTGCAAAAGTATAATACTCCGATTGATGATGCTGCTGCTGCTGCTGCTGTGGAGTGACTCATGCAGCAAGCTATGGCTGCAGGGTTTTGGTAGTACATGTTGTTTGTCGTTTATTGTGAAAATTCCGTCACAGTTCCTATGATCACTGTTTCATTGCTTTATTTTGGTGATTTCGAATAGTTGTTTTGGTTTGGCCATGTTTGTGTTGTTGTAGTACGGAGTTAGACTGATGGCCTTAATCTAAGTTGTCTTGTGGTTGTTGTTGTTGTTTGACTTGCATCCCACTGGGATTTTTGCACACAGCGTTGGTGTGTACGGTGATTTTATCTGCAATATTTTGCTGTCTTTTCTTTAATTTTCTGTTTGCACTCAGTCACATATTCACTTTAAGATGTTTTCTTGATCATGTTTTTGATTTTTGTTTGTTGCGGTTGCACCCGATTCAAGAGCCGAATTGCTCACAGGGCTATACCTAATAGATGAACTTAAAACTTGAACCCAAAAAACCCTGTCAATCGCTTTGATTGACGTCGTTTCGATACTAGTCGTCGCACCTCTCAGGGTATCGATCACTGGCACACGCTCCCGTTGCTTCCTCTGACGTATCCAGCAATCGCCGTTTGAGTGTTCTCCCCTTTATTTCTCATTCCTTTCATTAATGTTCGACGGAGTTCCCCGTATACTATTTTTGTTGATCATATCAACTTCTTTGTCTCTTCTTCAATACTCTTTGGGTCTATCTTCAATAGCTTTTATGTTCTTTTTTTTCCAATCCTTTTCTTTTTATATTGCCCCCCCCCCCTCTCTCCAATTTTCAATGCTCAGTCCGTTTATTTTTTGTTTAAACCGATTGTAAACGCGAGACCAGGATAAAGTCTCGCTCACAAAGGGAACAAAAACAGTCAGAACAGAAACAACCGGTGCCACGGATAGAAATTTAAAACGCCATGAATTTTAAATACCCCCCCCCCCCCCCGTGCAAAACAACAAACTGCTCACCGCAGATAACCCCTTGACTGATCACAAAATAACAATCACAAACCGGTGACATCCATTTCATCATTTGGCTCCACTAATCATTTGAATTCGTCATCTTGCTTACAGTAAGTCGCAGTTATACTGGCTACCGATCTCGATTTTTCTCATGCTAACGGTCTGGTTTCAGCCTGTATATACAATTGTATCCTTTCTTTGACAAGGCTCAAGTGTTTATTTGCACAGATGGACGCTGCCAAGGAAGGGAACTCAGAAAGTGTGCGAAGAAGCATGGCAATTTAGTTCAACACGTAGGTGGTGGCGGGTTTAACGACGCATTTATATTTACGCGATCTAACCCAACACCTCTAATGAAGCATGGCAATGTTCATTCTTGGCATTACATTCAGAGACAGAAACAGGAGGAACACGTGGTTCAGAGAACAAATACAAATTCGTGACATCCTATTCACTTAAATTTCGATGTAAAGCTTTCGTGACTGCAGGGATTCATCTTCTTGGTTCTTTCGGTAAAGTCACGTAGAATGGAAATAATAAAATAATAATAATAAAACATAATAAAAATAATTCTCACGACGTTTTGGCCACAACGCAAGCAGCCGTCCTCAGGTGGAGAACAGGTCTGTCGGAAAGACAGCGTCCCTTCTACGTGACTTTACCGAAAGAACCAAGAAGATGCAATCACGAAAGCTTTAAATCGAAATGAGATGAGTGTTTGCGTCGGTGCTGTGCCTCTGTGAATGTGTGTTGTGTGTTGGTGCATGTGGTGGTAAGAGTGTGTACATGTGAATGTACATTTCTGGGCGTATACTGTGTGTGCTATGTGAATGTACCTACAGTCATTGCACCTGCACAATACGCTATACAATTTTAATGTATGTGTGTTGCGCATGCGTTTGAATGTTTACGTACATATATGTGACTCCAGTATATGCCAGTGTATGTGTTACTTAAACATTTGCACAGTACTGTATTGTACTTTTCCTTTGGTGTATACATGTGTGTGTACAGCAGTCTGCATGTCTATGCTTATTGTTGATGTGTTTTAGTGTGTGTACGTTCCATATATATGGAATACTTTTTTTTATTCAATGAACTTTAAAAATGAAGAAAAATGAAGCTGACTGTGTCCTTCACATATCCATCTTAACATAAAATTTTATAACATTTATTTAAACAACGCATCAGCCGCACGGCCTTTTGGGAGTGCATCATTTCTGTAGCGTTGTTTCAAGACGGGCGGACCTGTTTTTGACACAGTGTCTCATCAGCAATCAGGCTTGCTTAAATCAATTCTGGTGAACTACCAATGTTACAGGCAAAGGGACCCTTTCTCTACGCTATAGGGTTCTAGTTGGGACGCAAAATTATATAGGACGCAACTCAAAATAATAATTTAAAATTTAAAGCAGATCCCTTACACATTGCCATTTATTGTTTCACTCCATTTAAATTACAGTCTTGGTTGGCAAAGAGGAGTCTTGTATGAATGGTTCTTATCTGTTCATGTGGAAAGATCATTTATCTGGCTAGTTTCAAATGACAGGGGTTTCACTCATTGGGATGATGTGTGTGGGAGGATGATTGCGATGGAAAGGGGTGGGTGGGTAGGTGAGTAGATGGATCGTTAGTGATGTGGGGTGTGTAGTGATGGGGCATGAATGGATGTGTAATGATGGTGTGGTGGTGATAGTGATAGTATGAATGATTGTATAGGTGGGGCTGGATGGTAAGGACGTTAAAAAATCCCCCTAACTTTAACTCCTAAACTCACACAGCATGCAGCTCAAATTACCCAAATTAGAGCCAAAGATAAGTGAACCCAGGGCATGAACCCAGACTCGCACAGATCAGAGGGTTTCTATCTGCACCTGTTCACCCCAAGTCTCTCTGTGTCTCTCTTTATGACAAAAGTTCACAGAGCCGGTGGAAAAGAGACCTGGAACAAGATAACCCTGAGACCTGGAACCAAGAACCTGCGATCTGGGATCTTGAACCTGGGAGGAAATAGGAGAGATCTGAGACTTGGGGAAACCCCAGCTGAGTTTGGACAACAGCCAGAACGTGGGAGGGGTTCAGAAGAGGAAAGGGTGGCACGGGGTAGGGCTCGTGGCGGAGGTGGGGTTAGTGTCTTGGATCGAGGGCTAAAGTCGAGACAGGAGCTTAGGTTTTTCGTTAGCATCAGTAAGAGTCGGTGTTCGGACTGAGGGTAAGCTTAAGTGTTACGGGTCGGCTGTAAAGAGGAGGATAGTTAGAGTTTCAGTCGCTGTCAGGTTCTACGAATAGAGTCACAAGAGTTGCGATGTTAGGGTTGAATTCGGGGTTGAGTTAAGAGGAGGGCCAAGATTGAAATTGGAGTGAATTTATTTTTGACGTGGTTGACCGCAGCAGCGTGTTCCAGTTGAGCCCCAGAACTAGGTTTGGCTTAGTGGTAGCGACAGCGACGGGAGCTCGGCTCCTGCTCAGGTTAGGCTCGGGTTTCGTGACAGTGAGACAGTGACGGGGTGCGGGTTGGACTCTGGGCCTGGTTGGTGGCAGCGATCTTGACAGGTCCTCCTGGTGCTGTGACGATGGCGGCCGGCGCGGCACTCCGGGGCCTGCAAGAATGGTGTCGCCGTCGGACGGACGGATACCCCGGTGTGAGCATCACCAACATGACCTCGTCCTTCCGTGATGGCCTCGCCTTCTGCGCTCTCATCCACCACCACCGGCCGGACCTCATGTACGTGAATAGGCGTGCACGTGCGTTCGTGTGTGTGTGTGTGCGCGGCTCTTTGTTTGTGTGTGTGTATTGGGTGGGGGGGAGTGATAGCATAGCCGTTAATTCGCTGCACTGTGAACCCGATGACGTGAATTCGATATTTCCAGCCACCGGTTAACCTCAGCGGCGAGTATCCCAATTTTGGGCCGGGTTTCCCCCATTCACCAACCTGCACTTACCAGTGTGGCGAAGTATGGTCGCCTTCATCCAGCAGTGGCTTGACACACGGTTTTTGTTTATTTTCAGTTGTAATGCAGTATTGCATGCGCACGCATGTGTATACAACAGTACTGGGATAGCATCCACAACGACCTGGTCTGCAACTTGTGCTACACTACACATGTATACAAAGTCCCATAAACTTGACACACCTGGTGTTACTCAGAACGCAATACCATTTGGTTACAAACTAAGCTACGGCGCATGTTGCTGATGATGCAAATCCTCTTTATAGGTTACTAAGCTACAGCTATTCATGCAGTAGCGTTGCCAGCTAGCCAACCGTACAATGCATTATTACTATTCAAGGTGTATTGCAGTACAAATAAAGATAGAGATACCCTGTATAGCCTTAACAGGCTGTTTGGGCAAGTGCTGTTAGTGTAAGCATCTCTTGAGACCGGCACGGCACACACACAAGGCGGTGAGTGACAGGCAGCACGCCTGTCCGCGTTTGTCTCCCCAATGCTGATGTTTATACACAAACCGCTGGGGGAGCCCCAGAACCGGTTCGGATATTCGTCATCGATGTTGGCCTTGAGCAGGAATTGAACTCGAGTTGGCGGGGTTGTTAGCGCAGTGAAGGCTGCCACTCCCCGCAGTGCAGTAGCCACACACAACTAGTACGGAGCAATTCTAGGTTTGAAGTTTTCGTGACTGCAAGGGTCCATACTCTTTGGTTTTTTCGGTAAAGTCACGTAGGTCACTTTACCGACGTGACGGATCATCTAAATAATGACGTGAAGGATGATATCCATAATGGGTGCACTAAAAAAGCTGTCGGCTGAGATGATTTGCATGTGCGCTTAACCAGTTGGGGAAAGACCAGTTCCCTCTGTTCGTGAGTGACAGTTTTGTCTGGGTCGGCGGGGGTGATCGTGGGAATATTGTTGTGGCGTGTGTCTGCCGGAACACACTTAACACGACACCGACGACACTCGCTCGCAACGCATTGGCCAACCAACACCACTTATCCCAACACTCTCACGCTCGCGCGAACGCAAATTCAACCACTTGCTCGGACACAGAGTTGTGGAAATTCTATTGATGTACGCTCGATACGTGCGCACATACACATCGATATTAACAGACCGATCCATTGACGCGTGATGCTGACGCACAGTCGTTACACATGCGGCGGATGTGTTAACCACATCGCGGAGTGTCGGTGACCAGTCAAACCACAGTATCACTCACCCTAGACAACAGGCAGAATTGCAACACACGCAGCTTGTGTCAGACACACAGTGCGCTCAACGCACACATCGTGAATGCACGCTCTCACACGACCAAGTCTCATTGCGTACACACACACAGACTCTGACCTGCACGCCCACTCACCCAGTCAGTCAATCCTCACCACTCGCACCACAAGCAAACACAGTGCTGTTATAGTCGTGCCACTCACGCAGTACACGCACATTATGAACACAGACTCACGCACACTGCCCACCACACGCTACTCACACTCACACCACAACCACACACTCACCCGCACGCCACTCACCACACACGACTCACACTCACATCACGAGCACACACTCACACTCACCCACACGCCACTCACCACACACTCCTCACACTCACATCACGAGCACACACTCACACTCACCACACACCACTCACACTCACACCACAAGCACACACTCGCACTCACCCACACGCCACTCACCACACACCACTCACACTCACACCACAAGCACACACTCGCTATCACCCACACACCACTCATGGGACACTACTCATGCTGACACTTCAAGCCAACAGTCACTTTCAGCCTCATGCCACTCACCACACACTACTCACACTCGCACCACAACCACACACTCGCACTCACCCACACGACACTAACCACACACTACTCACACCACAACCACACACTCGCACTCACCCACACGACACTCACCACACACTACTCACACTCACACCACAACCACACACTCACACTCACCCACACGACACTAACCACACACTACTCACACCACAACCACTCACTCGCACTCACCCACACGCCACTCACCACACACTACTCACACAACAACCACACACTCGCACTCACCCACACGCCACTCACCACACACTACTCACACCACAACCACACACTCACACTCACCCACACGACACTAACCACACACTACTCACACTCACACCACAACCACTCACTCGCACTCACCCACACGCCACTCACCACACACTACTCACACTCACACCACAACCACTCACTCGCACTCACCCACACGCCACTCACCACACACTACTCACACTTACACCACAACTACTCACTCGCACTCACCCACACGCCACTCACCACACACTACTCACACTCACACCACAACCACACACTCACCCACACGCCACTCACCACACACTACTCACACTCACACCACAACCACACACTCGCACTCATCCACACGCCACTCACCACACACTACTCACACTCACACCACAACCACACACTCGCACTCCCCCACCCGCCACTCACCACACACTACTCACACCACAAGCACACACTCGCTCTCACCCAGACACCACTCACCACACACTACTCACACTCACACCACAACCACACACTCGCTCTCACCCAGACACCACTCACCACACACTACTCACACTCACACCACAACCACACACTCACCCACACGCCACTCACCACACACTACTCACACTCACACCACAACCACACACTCGCTCTCACCCAGGCACCACTCACCACACACTACTCACACTCACACCACAACCACACACTCACCCACACGCCACTCACCACACACGACTCACACTCACACCACAACCACACACTCGCACTCCCCCACCCGCCACTCACCACACACTACTCACACTCACACCACAACCACACACTCGCACTCCCCCACCCGCCACTCACCACACACTACTCACACTCACACCACAACCACACACTCGCACTCCCCCACCCGCCACTCACCACACACTACTCACACTCACACCACAACCACACACTCGCACTCCCCCAGCCGCCACTCACCACACACTACTCACACTCACACCACAACCACACACTCGCACTCACCCACACGCCACTCACCACACACTACTCACACTCGCACCACAACCACTCACTCGCACTCACCCACACGCCACTCACCACACACTACTCACACTCGCACCACAACCACTCACTCGCACTCACCCACACGCCACTCACCACACACTACTCACACTCACACCACAACCACACACTCGCTCTCACCCAGGCACCACTCACCACACACTACTCACACTCACACCACAACCACACACTCACCCACACGCCACTCACCACACACTACTCACACCACAACCACACACTCGCACTCCCCCACCCGCCACTCACCACACACTACTCACACTCACACCACAACCACACACTCGCACTCACCCACACGCCACTCACCACACACTACTCACACTCACACCACAACCACTCACTCGCACTCACCCACACGCCACTCACCACACACTACTCACACCACAAGCACACACTCGCTCTCACCCAGACACCACTCACCACACACTACTCACACTCACACCACAACCACACACTCGCTCTCACCCAGACACCACTCACCACACACTACTCACACTCACACCACAACCACACACTCACCCACACGCCACTCACCACACACTACTCACACTCACACCACAACCACACACTCGCTTTCACCCAGGCACCACTCACCACACACTACTCACACTCACACCACAACCACACACTCACCCACACGCCACTCACCACACACGACTCACACTCACACCACAACCACACACTCGCACTCCCCCACCCGCCACTCACCACACACTACTCACACACCACAACCACACACTCGCACTCCCCCACCCGCCACTCACCACACACTACTCACACTCACACCACAACCACACACTCGCACTCCCCCACCCGCCACTCACCACACACTACTCACACTCACACCACAACCACACACTCGCACTCCCCCACCCGCCACTCACCACACACTACTCACACTCACACCACAACCACACACTCGCACTCACCCACACGCTACTCACCACACACTACTCACACTCGCACCACAACCACACACTCGCACTCCCCCACCCGCCACTCACCACACACTACTCACACTCACACCACAACCACACACTCGCACTCCCCCACCCGCCACTCACCACACACTACTCACACTCACACCACAACCACACACTCGCACTCCCCCACCCGCCACTCACCACACACTACTCACACTCACACCACACACTCGCACTCACCCACACGCCACTCACCACACACGACTCACACTCACACCACAACCACACACTCGCACTCCCCCACCCGCCACTCACCACACACTACTCACACTCACACCACAACCACACACTCGCACTCCCCCACCCGCCACTCACCACACACTACTCACACTCACACCACAACCACACACTCGCACTCCCCCACCCGCCACTCACCACACACTACTCACACTCACACCACACACTCGCACTCACCCACACGCCACTCACCACACACGACTCACACTCACATCACGAGCACGCACTCGCACTCACCCACCCGCCACTCACCACACACTACTCACACTCACACCACAACCACACACTCACCCACACGCCACTCACCACACACTACTCACACTCACACCACAACCACACACTCGCTCTCACCCACCCGCCACTCACCACACACTACTCACACTCACACCACAACCACACACTCGCACTCACCCACACGCCACTCACCACACACGACTCACACTCACATCACGAGCACGCTCACACAACAGCACTCCACTCGCCACACACTACTCACACTCACACCACAACCACACACTCACCCACACGCCACTCACCACACACGACTCACACTCACATCACGAGCACGCTCACACAACAGCACTCCACTCGCCACACACTACTCACACTCACACCACAACCACACACTCACCCACACGCCACTCACCACACACGACTCACACTCACATCACGAGCACGCTCACACAACAGCACTCCACTCGCCACACACTACTCACACTCACACCACAACCACACACTCGCCCACACGCCACTCACCACACACGACTCACACTCACATCACGAGCACGCTCACACAACAGCACTCCACTCGCCACACACTACTCACACTCACACCACAACCACACACTCACCCACACGCCACTCACCACACACGACTCACACTCACATCACAATCACACACTCCCCCACCCGCCACTCACCACACACTACTCACACCACAAGCACACACTCGCTCTCACCCAGACACCACTCACCACACACTACTCACACTCACACCACAACCACACACTCACCCACACGCCACTCACCACACACTACTCACACTCACACCACAACCACACACTCACCCACACGCCACTCACCACACACGACTCACACTCACACCACGAGCACACACTCACCCACACGCCACTCACCACACACGACTCACACTCACATCACGAGCACGCTCACACAACAGCACTCCACTCGCCACACACTACTCACACTCGCACCACAACCACACACTCACCCACACGCCACTCACCACACACGACTCACACTCACATCACGAGCACGCTCACACAACAGCACTCCACTCGCCAATCGCACCATCATCAATATTCCACACTCGGTGACCCACGACACATTGCAATCTTGTCAGTTTTAACATACTTAATAATTGCGCGTAATGTAATATATTCTTAGGTCTTTTCGGTAAAGTCACGTAGGTAAAACATCAAAATTAATGAAAATAATCATACATATTTATTGGGCAGAGTGGCCCACCCTAGGAATGTGGAATTTCCACCTCTGACTCAGAGCCGCGTGTTGTGATGAGTACGGCGGCCTCGTTGTGCCTTGAGCGGAGATGCGCGCGGACTTTTCTCCTCCTGGTTTTTATCGCCAAGAAATCCCCAAAGTGAACATCTCATCGACACTGCTCGCGTATTTGTTCGAGCATTCTGTTAAAGTTCTCCTGGAGATTTCGACTGAACTTGCATTTCCGTCGGAAAAAAATGAACTGTAAATGGGCACGCGCTTGTGCAGCTTTTTGGGATTGAACAAGGATGGATTTCTTTCCAGATTCAGTTCCTCAAAGTTACTTTTTATGCTCAGTTATTGCCTTGTAAAACAGCACATGACTGCTTGTGTTCCGTTAGTGATGATAATGCTGGCGGTGGTGGTGGTGGTGATGATGTTGTTGTTTGTGCAGGGTCTGTATATCATTGCTTGTCTCGTGATGGGGCTGACGACGATGACAGTGCTGGTGTTGATGATGACTTTTCCATTCACTTATCTGTAAACATTTAATGATTTCTCAACTTTGCTGGAACCAATCCACTCTCCCCGCCTCCCAAGAAGCCCTTCCCCCGCCCTCGCTTTTTTGCCGTCAGCAGTGTGCGACCTATACAGTGTAAAACTAAACGATTTAAAACTATTTAATTTACCAGGTAAAGCCCACTGAGCTATTAGCTCTTTTTCAAAAGCTGACCTGGCCACAAATGAAAGCCCAATGGAAGTGCCTTATCATATGTGGGGATTTATAGTAGCAGCCAAATACTTGAAATGTGTTTCTAAATGTGGAGGGGAAAATCCACGCGACCGCGGGGAGAACACACAAGTTCCATATATACAGCGAGCGGTTGGGTCGGGGTCGAACCCACGACGACCTGCTCCTGCATACCAGGAGCGGGAGATAACCTCTCGCCACTGTGACGCCCATGTACATGGACAGCCCTTCAATCCACTGCTGGATGAGACGGCCTTCCCATGCCACACAATGCATAGACGTTGGAGCATAGCATAACGCAACAATGGATTATGCTGCACTGCCCTCTGCAAACAACGTAACCCTGCAGCCTAGAACAAACCTGCGCTGCATGGTTGTCGACCATCCAGTCGCTTTCCAGGCTCAACCTTAACTTCCGAGGTCTGGGTCTGACTGGACTCAGGTGTCTTTGCTCAATGGGCACCCATCATGTACCACTGACTGTATGTAAACTAATAAAATGTTTAATTGCCAAAATATAAGAATGCGCAATTTGGCCTCGCAGGCATGCATGGGTTCGTATTTCCGGCTGGCTAGCTGGCAACTGTGCAAATTGAGCTGTACCCAGACTGGTTTCGAGTTCTCGGTGCCCATCGGCTAGCCGCAGTTACGCCACTTTGTAATAAGTAATTGCACAGTGGAGAAAAGTCACAGTGGCGTGGCGGTTCGCAGTGCGGCTCTAGGAACCCGGCGACCTGCAATCGACTCCCGTCCCCACGTTGAACAGAATCAGAATCTTGATTTAGACTGGTAGAATCCGATGAGCTATGAAGCTCATTTTCACAGATGTCCAGTCACGAGCGGTATCTGAAGCGTTCCTGGTCCCACACAGCGCCCCCAACCCCCCTACCCTCTTCCCCACTTCACCAACACGCAGAAAACCCCCACGACTGACGCGGATTGGCAAAGTGTAATCCACATTCACGGCGAGAGTGCCCGTCGCCCGGCCACCCGGCCGTTTGTTTCCCCGTGCTTTCCCGGGTGTGCGCGGAATCCCATTTAGACATTTTTTGTGCAAGCTATTTCATCTTGTAAACAGAGGAAACGTAACAATAACAGTTCGCGCAAAATTGCCGGCAGTGGTTTAATTACGGTGGGAGGAGCTGAAGGGATGCAGATGGTCTATGGAGAATTGGTGTCTCCACACGACCACATCCTGAGAGTGCCCCAATCCCAGGTCTCTTGCCTCTTGCAACTTTGCCCTTCCCCCACCAGCATTGTGCCCCTTGTCCTCAGCTCTGTGCCCTCTGACCTGTGCCCTGTGCACTCTGCCCTGTGCCCTCTACACATCTGCCCTGTGGTGAGATGTTAATTACCTCGCCTTGTATACAGGAGGTTGTGAGTTCGATCCCGACCCCGACGCCTGCTGTATATTTGGAGTTTGCATGTTCTCTCTCCCCGTGGTCATGTGGATTTTTCTCCCGGGCTCTTCAGTTTTTCCCTCCACATTTAGAAACATTCATTTAGAGTATTTGTGGCTGCTTTAGATTTCCACATGCCAAGCCACTTTGTCGACCTATCATTTGTGGCCAGGTCGCTTCTGAAAAAGAGCTATATAGCTCAGTGGGCCTTACCTGGTAAAATTCTAAAGTTTATTTTCTGCCCCACAACTTACGTCCTCTGTCCCATGACCTGCACCCAATGCCCCTTGTTGTCTGTTCGATGACCTCTCCCTATTTGCTTCCTGCCCCCCTGTCCCTTGCTGACGTTTGTCTTGGTAGGAGAGGGGGGCCTTGCAATACATCATGTAGGTGGTTGTGAGATTGTGGTTGTCCAAAGGCGGAGTCTTAGGATTTGTAACATTGTATCTTAATCTTCTTGGTTCTTTCGGTAAAGTCACGTAGAAGGGAAGTAATAAAATAATAAAAATAAAACATAAAATAATTCTCACGACGTTTCGGCCACAACGCAAGCAGCCGTCCCGACGGCTGCTTGCGTTTTTATTTTATTATGTTTTATTTTTATTATTTTATTACTTCCCTTCTACGTGACTTTACCGAAAGAACCAAGAAGATGAATCCCTGCAGTCACGAAAGCTTTAAATCGAAATTGTATCTTAATGTCGTGTGATTGCGTTGTGTTATAGCATTGTTGGCGAGCTCCAGCATTGTGGGCCATCACTGGGCCAGCACTAACACTGTAGACTAACACTTTGTGCCAGCATTAGCAGGGCGGGCTAATGCTGTGGGCTTGAATTGTGAGCTATTACTGTGGGCTTGTGCTGTGGGCTATAAACTGGGCTGTAGTGTTTAGTGAGGCGCGTAGAGCCTCGCTCTCCTGCTGTGACAGGATGCCCAGTTTCCTGCTGCCTGTCACGTTGACTCCTAGCGATCACAAGCGTGTGTGTGCGCGCTTCGTTTTCCCGACACTCGGAGTGACGTTGTTCACAGACAGCCCCCCCCCACCCCTCTTTTTTTCTATAAACATCATCATCGTCATCACCATCGCCATGCCAAATCAGTTCAACGTCTTCTTTGCCTTCCTTTTTTGGGGTGTAAATAAACAGCATGGGGCATGGGGCATGGGGCATGGGCACGGGGGCATTGAGCGATGGGGTGCGGTCGCTGGCTCCCACTCTCCACGGAGCGCTCGACTCAGCCCGTCATCATCCTTGATGTCTTCATCCCTCGCGGATGGACAAACGATGGCAGTCACGTGGGAAATAATCAGAGGTCATTTCATGGGTTGACTAACCACCCCCTCCCCCTCGCCACATGAATGTGGAATTTCCACCACTGGCTCAGGTGCCGCCACTGGAGATGAGTGCCATCCATCGCTCGTTTGAGCAGGCAGGCGCTCCGGCTTGTGTGCAGCTGTTGTTATAACAGGGTACGTGGAAACATGTAGAACTGTGGGCAGCAACCGTGGAACAATGGGCAAGGGGGTTCTGGAAATAAAACATTGGATAATGGGCATGCGCTAGGGTTGCCACCTGTCCAAGTACGATTCACACAGTCTGGGAATTGGCACCTGCGCTCAGGTGGAAGAAATAAACAGCCGCAGGTGCCCTGATGGCCAGTATGCTGCACGGTGTTGATAATAGACCAAGACTGACTGAGAATTATGTCCGGGTGTGGTCTCCAGTGGATGAGGTAGCAACCCTAACATGCGGCATGGGACGCCGGTCTATGGGGCATTGAGAGCAGGGCATGGTGGCACAGGTCGGAGGGAACTGAGAGTGAGGGCATGGTGGTGGCACGCACTGGCGGAGTCAGTGGGGGGGAGGGGGTGGGGTGGCACGTGCCCCCCCAATGATCCGATAGAAATCCCTAATTCCGATCGAATCATTGGGTCTTCTTGGTTCTTTCGGTAAAGTGACTTTACCGAAAGAACCAAGAAGATGAATCCCTGCAGTCACAAAAGCTTTAAATCGAAATCGAATCATTGGGGTTTATTAGTAATAAATCGGCATTTTGCAACCCCCACTGCCACTGTGTAGCATATTATTACGTGCCAGGGACTCTATGAGATGAGAGGACAATAGTCTGAGTCCATAATTGGCAATAAGTAACGGCAAAGCAGTTATAAGTGACTCACAGAATTGTGCGCAAACCTTCAGCGAGCGCGATGCCGATCACACAACGCGGTTCGAATTCGACCCTCGATCAATGGCTGCACCATCGCCGCACACGCGTCGAATAAAAATCAAAGTCCTTACTTACTAACAACTCCTCTATCATTTTTCATTGCTGGAGGGGTTGCCCCCCCTACCTGAAAATCCTGGCTCCATCATTGGTGACACGAGGACCGCGCCTTCTGGTACGTCGTTCCTGACGCTCGGAACTCAATGTCCAGCAAACTGCTTGCCGAGAGAAATTCAACCATCTCATCCCTATCAATCTGGCCTTTTAATTCTCAAAGATTCAGAATTAATCGTGCGATGCGCCGCTCGTCAATATTGTCAGCGGCGCAATATAAAGTCGTTTTCATATTTATTATCGGGGGAAGGGGGGCGGGGAGGGGGGGGGGCATTGAGCAAATACCGGCAGCCGTCCACGTCGACGAGAACTGGGCGCTCGGTTTGAGAGGCGCTTGTGATCGCGCTGTGTGTTTTACTACTGTCACCATCCGTTACCGGGAGACTAAAGTTTGGCAGCAATGACCAAGGAGATGGCGTTCGCGTAAATGTAGATTATAAAATGAAGCCACCCCCCCCCCACCTCCCGCATCCCATCCTAGGCCGTGTGTTTGTCTTTGTGTTGTAATAGTTAAGGTTCCGCATTATAAACCGAAGTTTGTTACCCGGCCATGGCTATCTTCGGTGATATCCGAACTGGTTCCGGGTGGCCCTCTTAAATTCATCCAGCCCTAATTGAGTAAAATAATAATGGTAAAGTATGTCTACATTTGCACTCGGGGGAAGCAGAGGTGGGGCAGCCGTGGTGCTGCCCACACCATCGCCTCGTGGACTCTGCTGGGCCGGAATTATCGGTGCTCAATAACAGCACTGCGAAATACATTTTCCCACCGTTTTTGTGCAGCTTCTTAAAGATGATCAATAATCCCCATTGTATGTTGTGTTTTTTACTGCCACACCTGTGTTTTTTACGAGTCTCGACTGACAGACCCAGACCCTCCAAATATATCCCACGTGTTTGACAGAGGCAATGCGTACTCTGAAGTCTAAATTATTATTTTCTGAATTCACTTTTCTACACGGCTCGCACATTTTTTATATATATACAGTGCACATATGCACACACGCGCGCAAGATCCCACGGTTTTGGTTTGTAGCCTTGCAGCCAGTTGGTACAAGTGCAGACATGTATACAAAGACTAGGGCACCAAAAGACACGTACACACGGACTTGTACACATACAAAAAACACACCGGTATAAGAATAAAGATTAGAGCCCGGCTACCATCAAATTATTTAAGTAATCCATTACTCTACCGATTGTCACTTTGATTACGCAACTAATTGGATACCAGGAAAATATTTTTTTTGGGGGGGGGGGAGAAAGGCTCGCCTCTCTTACCATGTGTGCCGCTGGATCGGAGGTGATGTCATCAGAATCATCTGCCGGTTGCCGCTTGAAGGGGGTTTCCTGCCTTCAGGAGGCGAGATGTGGGGCGGCCACCGCTTTTAAAGGGGCCTGAGTAATTGACTGTAGAAAACGTAGTCGATTGTAAAATGTAGCCAATTTGTCAACCTTAAAATCCCAGCTCCTGGGTCAAGTGCTGTTAGCGAGTCCCTATTAAGGCCTGCATGGCTACACCACTGCCATGATTTGCCATGTTTGCCTTCCCAGCGCTGATGTTCACATGCCACATCAGATGCTCATTTAAGTCCGAGTTGTCCCAAGTGGAAGCGCAGTAGAGGCTCAGATATGACTTGCCTCTGGTGAACCCAGCTCGCTAGGTTCATAGAGCAATGTGTGAATCACTGCACCATCGCTCCATTCAGATACACGAGAAGAAACTGGATATCTGTGAAAACGAGTTTCATAGTTCATCGGATTTCTCCAGGATAAATGAAGATTCTGATTGTGAAACAGCACTCGCCATTTGCCACTACGTGGCGGTGATGTCACCACAGTGTCTGTGCCAGACTAGGTGCACTTTTAATGCACATATGCATTTCCTTAAAAATTTGGTGAATTTAATTCACTGACTTCTATTTGGTAACCATGTCAGAGTCCACTGAGATTACGTAAATAAATACAGTAGTTAGTGACATTTTAGACCTGAAGCTTTTTGAACCAGAAATTTGAAACTGAAAGTCTCTTTGTCAAGACTGCAACGGTAGTCCGTCGGAGAGACTGGCCCCCTACCATAGGAATGTGTAGTTTCCGCAACTGTCCGATTGCTACCGGGCGATACCAGGACCGCCCCTTGCTCGCTGATCTTACAGACACCTTGACCTTTCGACAGCTATTGTTGTTCAAATTTCCTTTCCTTAAATTTTTCCGGCATTTATGACCATCACGGGATTTGGTTTGTTTGACATTAGGATGGACGGAGCTTCCCGTGTCTCTCCCCCCCCGAATCTTCGGCGCTGCGCCTTGATCCTTTTGCAGACCCCCGTTTCCCCCACTCCACCCCGGTCCCCCCCCCCCCCCCCCGGGGCTCCCATCGTGACCTCGGCAGGCATCCGAAACCCTGGATACGGCCTCGCCACTGCCAACAATCGCCTGCCGCTTGCAGCTGCTGCCAGAGCCACCCCTCTTTGTTACGGGGGGCCCATCTACAGTTCCCCCCCCCCCCCGCCGCGAAACCTCGACCGCCGCCGCTCAAAATGATCCACCTCCTTATTTAACCAAAGCCATTCGAGCCCTGGCACCGAGTTGTTTTTTTTTTAAGAAGTTGCAGTTTAGCTTTATTCATTCTGCCAACTTTTTTCGGGCCGCTCATGGGCTTGTTTGCTCTCTCTCCCCCCCGTGATGCCTCGCGGCCAACATACTTTGCGTCTCGTCGTCGTGTGTTGACGTTTTCAGCTCATCCTGTGATAGTTTTTTTTAATTAATACCATTTTGACAGGGCACCGTGTGGTATCGGTTCATGAGAACCTGCTTTGCCGATGACTCTTTGTCGAAGTCGGTCTCAAGTCTGCCACTATTGCCGCTACAACGCCTACTCAAGTGCACCAACACCTTGCCCGTCGCAGATTTGACCATTTGTATCATATATTGACGTAGTTGGTTGACCGCGTGCCCCTGTGGCTCGACCATTCGCGGTTGACCGCGAGATTCCTGTACGCTTCGATTTAAAGCTTTCGTGACTGCAGGGATTCATCTTCTTGGTTCTTTCGGTAAAGTCACGTAGAAGAGAAATAATAAACTAATAAAAATAAAACATAATAAAATAATTCTCACGACGTTTTGGCCACAACGCAAGCAGCCGTCCTCAGGTGAAGACCAGGTCTGTCGGGGACAGCGTCTGAATGACGCTGTCTCCCCGACAGACTTGGTCTTCACCTGACCTGGTCTTCACCTTAGGACGGCTGCTTGCGTTGTGGCTGAAACGTCGTGAGAATTATTTTATTATGTATTATTTTTATTATTTTATCATTTCTCTTCTACGTGACTTTACCGAAAGAACCAAGAAGATGATTCCTGCACGCGTTGTGACTGCGCCACTCGCGATTACGCCGCGGCGGAAGTACACACGGCACCGTCTCCTCTCGTCTCCCGTGCAGCCCATCGTGGGTCCAAGTTCACGTGTTGCTCCCAGCATGCAGTGAGGCAGTGAGGTTCAGCCACCAGCGATTTTTCTTCCTGTAGAAGTACATTAATGTGCGCTAAATTACAATTTTTCATTCTATACATTTTACCGTGCAAGTTAAGTTTTATACTATAGAAAATATCATATTTTTATTTTAAAACTACTTCCCGTTTCATGTTTAGGTTAATGTCAGGTAACATAAAGCAAAAGGAGGGGGTATTTTGAACCGTGAACCATACTCTAGCATTCCCATTTGCTCTGGAGTTTGCGGATCGCAGATCTGCCGATTGCAGCTATTTTCAGGAACATAACACCCACCGTGATGGGCAAGGACTTTTCTGTATTTTACTCGAATTAGATTATTTGCAACCCTTGAGTTAACCGATGTGCATTTTACTACCATTGCATGAAACTGAAGCTCATGATCCCGAAGTTCCGGGTGTTTGACTCGCAATCGGAAGGTCACGAGTTTGAATCTAGGTCATGGGATCATTTGAGTCTATCGTCGTTATCATCATCATCGGCGCTCGCTGAGCTGCATTGGCTTCCGGTTGCCGAACGATAACATTTGAAGGTCGTGCTCATTACACAGAAAGTGCTTGCCGCAAATTAACCACAATACCTTGTTCATCTCATCAAGGAGCATAAACCACGCAAACTCTAATGAACTAAGATGCGCTTTCATTGTGATGTGCTTCTGCGGCCGTCTGCAACGATGTTCCTTCTGATATTAGAAAGCCACTGTAGCTATGCAATTTTAAATACAGATAGAAAAAAACTTATTTATTTTAGAACTGCTTTTTGTATTTATTTTGTTTTCCTTCCGTGGAACCTCCAATTAGCATGTTTGGCACCCTCTATCCGGCCAAACAGAACATTATTGGACATGCCGTAGCTGGGCATGCGGGGCTACATGGCCCCAGCCTTTCAGTTGGTTTAAAATTGCACACGCACACACCGATGCGAAGTTGAACACGGGGAAACAGACCTTGTGACTTGGTCGAAAAAAACAGCTGTTCAGTGCAAGTGACTTGCCTTGATAGATAAGCCACCAGAAAGACGTTGTTTATTATAGACGCAGAATCTTTCCAGCTCAAGCAGATATGGGGCAGCCTATCTGTGCTGCCCTGAACCAGTGGCTGACATTCCAACTTGCCATGGAAGTGGCCTATGTATATACGCAGGACGATCACTGTTGAATTCTCAAAGTAGTACTATTGACCCCAGAGTGATACTAATAATGATGATGATGGACTGAGTTAAACCCTGGACTTGATGTGAACCCATGACATTCCGTGTGCGAGTTGACACTCCGACCGCAGTGACAAATCCGCCGGGTTAAATGAGGGTGGCTGCTGATTTTTAGGCCTATTCTCGAGGCTTCGAAGGCTCGATTACATCACAATAATATTGTCAATCATTTACCCATGACAGTATCACTTAGTCTACGACATTGCAAAGGTTGACCGATTTCAGTTAATGAGAGTGTGGCTTCGTGTAGGAGGAAGCCGGAAACCCCCGGATAATACTCACAACTCGTAACAAGGGAGCAACACTCGGCACTAACCACCTCCTGGCCACACCTCGCAGCCCCACACCTACAACACCTGGCAAGCCCCTGGTGGTCACTCATCCAGTTACTACGCAGGCTGGAAGCCTGCTTAGCTTCCAAGAGCCAACGAGATCGGACACATTCAGTGCCGTTTGGTCGTGGACCGGAAGTTCCCTTTAACTCTCATGGCTGAAACATTGGAACCATGGTTATTAGAAGCGAGCAGGGTTGACAGGCGGTTGACTGTGGGTGGACAATGGCTCAGTGCTCATGAAGGTTCCTTCTTACACCCTCTCAATCCTGTTGGCACTGCCCAGGTATCAGCTGTCATCATCGACATGTTTTGGTTTAAGTGAGCTATTTTGGCCCGACATTCATCGGGGTTGTGTGCATACATGCGTGCATGCGTGTGAAGGTGCGTGCCTTGCCACATGTCACGCCTGATTGCATGCAGGTTTGTAAATGTGCGTTTTTCTGGGTGTCGTGCATTGGGACCGGCCCTGCAATGTACCACCCGGCCGGGCGTGGCGTTGTGCACCCACCCCCTCGTGTACCCTGTCCAGTCTTGATAGATGATCGCTAACCGAACTTGTCCCAAAGGTCTGTTCAGGCAATACGGGGGAGCGTGTATGAGAGTGTGTGTCTGTGCAGGTGCATGTGCGGGGATGTGCATGTGTCTGTGTGTCAAAAATTGCATATCGCATCACCCAATCGTGCACCACACCAGCTCTAAAAGGTGCTCACCGACAGAATTTAACTCGACAGTCTATGCGCACATCCGACCTTCGTATTTGTGTTATGTGCTGTACACGTACACACATGTCCGCTCACGTATCAGGGCATACTATGACATCTACCTATCCTGTATATCTTCATATAGTTCGTCTTAAACAGTTGCTGTGCGTGGGACACATGTGCATAATGGGGTGTGGGCTGGTTACCAAGAAAGGCATCGGGAGTGGTCTCCACAAATCCGGTCACACAAGGGGGAGAGAAGACCTAAGAGCAGATGGGAGAGGGGAGGGTGGGTGCCGTTAGGGCTGATCTCGGTGGTCGCGTATGCGTGTCTGCCCTGAAGCAGCTGCGGGATGTGGCGGAGGGCAAAACGCGTTGGCAATGAAATGAGGTGGTGGTGGTTGGTGGCATCAACGGCTTTGGCCATGACGACTTTTTGATCTTGATTTCTTCATCTTGGCCCCCTCCCTCCCCACACCCCTGCAGAGATTTCCACTCCCTGAAGCAGGAAGACGTCTTGAAAAACAACCACCTGGTGCGTGAGTTCACCTCTCGGCTTCTCTCGTGCCCCAGCGGCATTTAAATTATATATATTATTTGATCATTTTCCCCTCCCCCCCCCCCCACCACCACCAATTTCATCCCGATTTGTTCTATCGGCATCGTGTCGGGAGACCGAAGTACCCGGCGGCAACTCTCAGAGCGCAATGTAAGAACCCAACGTGTAAAAGAACGGACCGAGGATGCGGATGTCGCGGAGCTACCTATGAGACGACCTCTGGTCCACAGAGGAGGAGGAGGAGGGGAGTGGACATTCCCACCCGCCCCGCTACGAGGCAGAAATGACCGGCGGGATGCGTTCCGCGCAAGGACACGGCCCTGCTGATGAGACTTGGCGAACTCAAAACCGGCTCGCGGTGTTTTGCCGGCTCATTAGAACACCGGTCCCGCAGGGCGGATAGTCGCAGGAGGACGGGGTTAAATGTTACGTTGATTTATTGGTTATTTATTATTCTCTCACGTATCTACAGACACCGGGGGAGGTCTCAAGAGGCGTTCACATTCATCGCGGCGGCGGGTGGGGGGAAAAACCCAGATTTACATATGCACCTGTGCTCCCAAGGACACACGCCGACAAGACAAAAACAAAGATCCCCCATATACCCTTGAACAGACTGTTGGGGAAAGTGCTGTTAGCGAGCACCGGTGAAGGCCAGCACGGCACACGAGGGGGTGGGTGGCCAGGACCACGCCCGGCCGCCTGTTGACCCTCTGGTGGCGGTGTACAGCGATTCATCGTCACTGATGTTGGCTGTGAGCGGGAATCGAACTCGGGTACCACCGAGTGCAGAGCACAGTGCGCTCACCACTATGCCACCGTTCCCCGACACACACACACACGTGTCCGAATCAAGTACAGCCAGTGTCTAAATGCATTGCATAGTATGGATGGACTGGCTCCTGCCATGACAATGTTGAATTAACATAAAAATAAAACACCTGTCATCCTTCGTGACATCTCATAGCCACCATGATGATGATAGAGAGGGAGAGACAAGCAAACTCCAAATATACAACAGCAGGCATCAGGGTCGGGATCGAACCCACGACCTCCTGTATACCAGGCGAGGTAGTTAACATTTCATAGCCACCGTGATGATGATGAGAGAGAGAGAGACACGCAAACTCCAAATATACAACAGCAGGCATCAGGGTCGGGATCGAGCCCACGACCTCCTGTATACCAGGCGAGGTAGTGAACATTTCATAGCCACCGTGATGATGATGAGAGAGAGAGAGACACGCAAACTCCAAATATACAACAGCAGGCATCAGGGTTGGGATCGAGCCCACGACCTCCTGTATACCAGGCGAGGTAGTTAACATCTCCTAGCCACCGCGGCACCCCCCAACCTTGCCTCGAGGGGGAGGGGGGGGGAATCTCTCATCATCAACATGCTCATGTATGCATGCGCATGTGCATGTGTGTGCAGGCGTTCTCGGTGGCGGAGCGGGAGCTCGGCATCCCGGCGCTGCTGGACGCCGAGGACATGCTGGCGATGCGGGTCCCCGACCGTCTCAGCGTCATCACCTACGTCTCGCAGTACTACAACTACTTCAACGACCGTGCCCCGAGTAAGCACAGCGGGGCCGCGAGAGACTACTATCTGGGGGGTCACGGTTCAATTCAAAGTGATTTGTTTATCGTTGATTGTTGTAACGTTCTGACCCGCCCCGACTGGACATCTTTGAAAGATATCTTTACAGCTCATCGGATTCCTCCAGTATGAATCAATATTCTGATTTTGAATTCCAAGATTGATTTTGTAAACTTTTGTCGTTTTGTGCTGCTCGTTTGCTCCCTTGGCTGCAGTGTAACGTTAGCGTTTAGTAAATAAAAACTGCCACGTTCGTCGCGAACAATTCCTTACCGCAGACCTATACGATGCGTTCATGGTCCGGTCAATGACCCTTTTTCACAACAGAGAGAGAGGGGAGAAATTTTAAATGATTCACATAACGTGTGTATGAATTAATTATAGTTTATTTATTCGCCTATGCGCAGTCCGTGGCACTTTTTGTGAGCGCGAGAGAACCTACGCAATTGTTCTACGCTGAGTGAGCGCAGTTAATGATGGGCATGCGTCGATTCATCATCTAAAACTGGTTCCCATGGGCCCTGTAAGCACACTCCCTAAGAATCGTTCTCACTGTTTGCGTCACTGTGTCTGTCTTCCTGTGTCTCTCCATGTGTCTCTGCCTCTGCATGTGTGTCTGTTTCTCTGTGTGCCTGTCTGCCTGTGTCTCTCCGCGTGTCTCTGTCTCTCTACATGTGTGTCTGTTTCTCTGTGTGTCTGTGTCTCTCCGTGTGTCTCTACATGTGTGTCTGTCTCTCTGTGTGCCTGTCTGCCTGTGTCTCTCCATGTGTCTCTGCCTCTCTGCGTGTATGTCTGTCTCTCTGTGTGCCTGTGTCTCTCCACGTGTCTCTCCACGTGTTTCTGCCTCTGTCCCCGATTCAGTTGGAGGAGCCACCAAGAGGCCGTCGGGTCCTGCGGAGTCCGAGCCGTCCACCAAGAAGCCGACCCCCGCGGCGTCTGCTGCGGACAAAGAGAACGTCTTCAAGGTAAGGGCAGCACTCGTACGCACGCACGCACGCATGCACGTACGCACGCACGCACGCACGCACGCATGCACGTACGCACGCACGCACGCACACGGGCAGCCACATACGGACAGACTCGCAAGCGCATGTACGTGGTCCAAATTTGGCCAATTTGCAAACTCGCCCCACAAATTGGGAATTACATAGCGATCGCATCACCCGCTGCTGCGAAAGCCTGGCATGACCTTCTTTAGAAAGGAGTCATGAGACTCGGTGAGGCTCTCCTGGGTAAAGAAGCCTTGCAATAACAATACAAATAATAGCAATATATAATTTCTAGTGCATGTACATGTACACACAAAACACGTACACATGCACACATGTATCCACACATGTATCCACACACAAAGACAAAGATCCCCCATATAACCTTTAACATACTGTTGGGGAAAGTGCTGTTAGCAAGCACCTATGAAGACCGGCACAGTACATAAAGGGTTGGTTGACAATCACAACGCCCGACACACTGCACCAGGTACGCATTTGAGGTCGTTGGGTTCGTAGCGCAGCACGCTACCCGCTACACTACCACTCCCCGCATCAACAGACAAACATTCCGCCATTAGCCTTAACAGACTGTTGGGACGAGTTCTGCTTGCGAGCACAGGCGTGCACACACACTGAGCGCTCCTTCCTGTCGCCAGGGTAACGCGGCGGGAGCTCAGCGCCATTCTCCCGCGCGCGTCCGGCCGGGGGGCTCTCTGGCATCGATAGGGGAGGGGTCCCCCGCCGGCGTCCACGCGCCCCCCACCGTCGCCATTGCCGCGGCGCCCCCCGCAGCCCAGGGCTCCACGTGTACGATGTGCGGCCTACGCGTGCACCTGGTGCAGAGGCACCTGGTGGATGGGCACCTATACCACCACAACTGCTTCAGGTGCGTGGTCACACCTGGGCCACGCGCCTGTGCGCTCACCTGTGTGCTCACGTGGGCTCACACCTGGAACACTCGCTCACCTGTGTGTGCATCTGGACACGCACCTGTGTGCTCACCTGTGTGTTCACCTGGGCTCACACCTGTAACACTCGCTCACCTGAGTGTGCATCCGAACACAAACCTGTGTGTGTATCTGGACACGCATCTGTGTGTTGACCTGTGTGCTCACCTGGGCTCACACCTGGACACGCATCTGTGTGTTGACCTGTGTGCTCACCTGCGTATTAACTTGTGTGTTCTCCTGGGCTCAAACCTGTACATGCACCTGTCTGTCCACCTGTGTGTTAAAATCTGGGAAAGCCCATTTGTGATCACATCTGTGGGTTCACCTGTCTTCTGGCCTGTGGGTTCACCTGCCCATCACACAGGGGCGAGCACCTGGCCATGCACCGAGGGTCACATTCCTTTACACAAATCAGTGTTTAGGCACACACCTTTGTAGATTTTGGGTTAGTACTAGGGCTGTTCTGTTAATATTAGGGTTAGAGTTAGCATTAGTGTCAGACTTCGGATCCGAGACAGTATTAGGATCAGAATTAGGGTTAGGATCCGTGTTGGGGTTAGGATCAGGGTTAGTTGAAGGATTAGGATCAGTTAGTATCAGGGTTGCGGTTAGGATCAGAGTTCGGGTTCGTATCAGGGTTAGTTTGAGGGGTTATGGTTAGGGTTAGGATCCGCGTTTGTAATCAGATTAGGATCAGGTTTGGAGCTAGGACAGGTTTCGAGGTTGTGAGTCTCAAATATAGATAGGGTTTAGCTTAGGGCTAGATGCCCTCCCTCTTCCCTCTTGCCCTCACCTTAAAAGCCTCCGGGAGCTGTGTTTGCTTGGTTTACCTGTGGCTACCGTGGGCAGGGAGGCTGCCACTTCACACATTCTCACCCAACTGGTCTAGGCGGTGGGTGACGTGCGTGTGCATGCGTACCTGTATAAAGTTTAAAAAAATTATCCTGTACCCTTTAACAGACTGTTGTAGCACACACACACATCTGACTCTACCTCTATGTGCTGCGAAGAAGGGCCATTGCCCGAAACGTCACCGATTGTTTGCTTTTTTCCTTTGAAGGCAGTGTTTTTTTGATGAATCCGTTGAGTTGTTTTGTCATATAAAGACAAAACAAATATTCAACGATCCCCCGAATAGCCTTTACCAGACTGTTGGGGCAAGTGGTGTGAGCAAGTACCTGTGAAGGCCAGCATGGCACATAAGAATAATACTCGGCCGCCTTTTTTTCCTCATTGCTGATGATCGCACACCACATCAGGTACTCGTATAAGAGAGTCGAACTCGGGTCGCCGGTTTGGTCGCGTTATCCGCTGGCCACTCCGCGAGTGGGTGGGCACGCCTTGACATCTGCAGCTCCCACGGTGTGGAACGCACTCCCGACGCTTCATATTTATCAGACGTAGCCCCTTCCACGATGTAAGTTCCATCTCAAAGCCTTATTCTCTACGTCGGCCTTTAATTGAGTTGACGATGGTTGGGGTGCGCCATGTGGCTTGAGATGTGCAACCTTCTTTCTGTGTTTATTGTTTTGCCCTTCTGTCTTGTACGGCGTCATGAGCTGCCGTTTTGCTTGAATTACGCCTTACAGAAAATATATTTTATTATTCCACAATCGCTCCCCATGTACACCAACACAAAGACAGAGGCTATAACTGAGCGTTTGGGGAATTGCTGTTAGCGAGCACTTGGTCAGAAACCTCTCTGCTCAAACTTTACCTCTCTGTTCAGGGTGTGAAGAGGGCTGAGATTTGTGCATGAAATCTTGCACACGCCTGAATGTGCAACTGTGTGTGCACAGGAATTTTTCCAACGGGCGCGCGTGTGCGCGTACGTGTGTGCGCGTACGTGTGTGTTCGCATAAGTATGACGCACGTGTGCAAGTGCAATTGTGTACGTGTGTGTGTGCGTGTATGTGCACATAGCCTGGCACAAACACCTTGATAACGTCACCGCCACTTCCTGGTGAATGACGGTTGTTGTATATAGGTCAACTCAGCCTCAAATGAGTACCTTGGTGCGGTGTGTAGACATCGCTACTAGGGAGACAAAGGCGGCCGAGGGTGGTGCTGGCCACCCACCCCCTCGTGTGCCGTGCCGGCCTTCAAAAGTGCTCGCAAACAGCACTTACCCCAACAGCCTGTTAAGGCTACACGGAGGATCTTTGTCTTGTGTGTGTCTGTGCATGTGTACATTTGACCGTTCCACTGTCACATTCCTCGGCATGGTGCCGTGTCGCCCGTTCAACCGGCCACGCGGTGGCCGCGGTACTTTGAGACGAAAAGATGAAAAGCGTGGAAAATCACAGCACGGACCATCGGCGCTCCAAAAAAAACCCACACCCCCCCTCCTTACCCGCATCTCCCCCACTCCCTGCCCTGCCCCCACGCCCGTCCCAAACCACACAACTTTTACCGGACGCCCCCGCGATCTTTCGCACAACGCGGGCTTTATTTCAACTTCTGTTCCTTTTCGTTTGTCCATTTGAGCTCTTTGTGCTCGACTCGCAGCTTCGTTCTGAGACACACAGCCCGTCCCCAGGTCCCGGCCCTCCTCCACCCACCCCGTTGGAAGCCCCGTGGGCAGCGTAGACGCACGGGTCCCCACAAGGCGGGGGGGGGTAGCGACGGCTGCAGAAAGGAATGTCGCTGACTGTCAGAATATTCTTCCGAACCAAAGTCCCACTGTTTACGTGGGGGTCGACTGCCCCTATTATTTCTCTCCCTGCCTGCACATCTCATTCTGTGCCTCTGCGCTCATCACGTCCAGAATTTTTACACAGAGATCCGTACACTTACGTAGACGCCAATAGACTCGCACACACACAAATAACATGACGGTAATGACTATGATGATTTTGCATGACCAATGAAGAGCAACTATTACACGATCAACACTTACGTGATCATTAGACTTGTATAGAGAAATGCATACCCATAGACTTCTTCCAAGCCGTAAGTCACACTCGCATGAGATCCGCGACTCTGATGTTATTTCTCCATGTGCTTCCATATTCTGTTGCTCCTCTCTCCTCGCATCCATTACCTTCATACCTCGTTCCAGCGGGTCTCTGTGTGAGTCTGTGAATCTCTCTGTGTGAGTGTGTGGGTTTTTCTGTGAGGCTCTGTGTGAGTTTGTGGGTGTTTTTGTTAATCTGTTGGTCCCTCTGAGTCTCTGTATGAGTCTGTGAGTCTCTGTGTGAGTTTGTGGGTCTCTGTGTGAGTGAGTCTTTGGGTCTCTGTATGAGTCTGTGAGTCTCTGTGTGAGTCTGTGGATCTCTGTGCGAGTCTCTGGTTCTCTGTGTGAGTCAATTGGTCTCAAGTCTCCAAAGTCCTTCTTGTGCATCGTCATCGTCTCTTCTCAACACGTGCCCAAACAACCTAACTCTTTCCTCCGTGACCTCGACAATATGCTTCCTATTCTTGGCTCTTTCGGTAAAGTCATGTACAAGGGAAATAATAAAATAATAAAAATACAACATAGTATTATATTATAAAACATAATATAATACAAATAAAACAAAATATAATAATATATTATAAAATATAATACTATTATATGATGTTTTATTTTTATTATTTTATTATTTCCCTTCTACGTGACTTTACCGAAAGAACCAAGAATATGAATCCCTGCAGTCGCGAAAGCTTCAAATCGAAACGTGCTTCCTGTCCCCATTGGCTGTACGGTCAGTGTCCTCGCCCAGACTCACTCTTGCGAATCCACAAAGCGGCGCCGGCATGGAAATGCAGCTTCGGATGTGGCGGCCGCACAAATTGTGGGGCGACGCGAGTCAACGTGACGTCTCTAACGTGCATTACGTTCTTCAACCCGAGTCTTCGTCTGTCCGTCTCTAGGCGCGAGGCCAAGTGCGCGCCGTCTCCTCCCACGCCCCTTTGCACACTCTTCATCTTTTGTTCTGTTTTCTTCAGCGGGGGCGGGGGGAATGAAAATCGCTTCGAAAAATCCCGTAAACGGTGGCACGTCCACTGTCCCTGCCCTTTCTCCACCCTCGTTTGTTCACTTTCCCCTCTGCCTCCCGCAATTTCTCTTTCACTTTCCTTCCGCTGCACCCTCACCACCTTTGTATCCTTCTATATCTCTGTGTCTCCCAGCTCTCTCTCTCTCTCTCTGTCTCTCTCCCTCTCTCATCGCGCGCTTTTAAATGCGCTTCTGCGGCCATCTGTAACGCTCTTCCTTCCGATATTAGGAAGCCACTGGAGCGATGCACTTTTAAATCATCTAGATTGAAAACGAATTTCTTTAGAACTGCTTTGTGTGTTTAGTTTGTTGTCCTTCCCCTGCACCTCCGATTATCACGGTTGGATACGTACGGTGTGTAAGAGGTTCAACACACATATATACTCTTTGGTTGATAATTGGTTTTTTACCCTTTTATCTGGCAACAAAACTGACACCTTTTTTACGAGGAGTCATGTTTGCATAGACCACAATACCTGCAGTCATAATGCAAACAAAAAACATAACTCGGATAATGTATGCACTGTCCTTAAAGTTGATTGGTCCACACCCGAGTCTCACATGGGTTGGACCAGATGATCCCTTTTTTTTGTTTGCATTATGACTGCAGGTATTGTGGTTTTTGCAAACATGACTCCTCGTAAAAAAGGTATCAGTTTTGTTGCCAGATAAAAGGGTAAAAAACCAATTATCATAATTTTTACTGGCAAATGAGGTTCCAATGGTACTCTTTGATTCTTTTGGTAAAGTCACGTAGGTATAAAATAAAATAAATCACGATTTTTCGGGCGCAACACAAGCGCTTGTGTTGAGCCCGAAACGTCGTGATTTATTTTATTTTCTACCTACGTGACTTTACCGAAAGAAACAAAGAGTATGGATTCCTGCAGTCACGAAAACTTCAAATCAAGATCATACAGAAATACATACCGTCTTTCTCACACTCTTGTTCCTGTACCCACAATTCCCCTTTCTCTCATTGTTCTCCCCCTGCTTTACTACCTCAAAATATCCTGTCTCTCCACGTCTCTCTCTGTCTTTTTTTCTCTCCCATATCTATGTGTGTGCGTTCTCTCTTTATCTCTCCATGCCCCTCTCTATCTCTCTGTCTGTCTCTCGATTGACCTCCTGGTCTTTGACCTCTCTATCTCTCTACCATGGTCTCCCGCCCTCTCGTGCACAACGGGAGTGCCACCACACAAAGCTTATGAACCACACCACGATGCAGCACCCTAGAGGCTCGGGTTGATGGGTTGCATAGAGATGCTTGCACGCTATGGATACTGTTCGCCTGTCGGGCTATGACGTGGGCAGCAGTTGGCAGGACAGCAAGCGGGTTGCTGTGATTTCCCTTGCAACCCCTTGTCTGCATGTATTTCTCTCGGTGTGCTCCAGTTTTCCCGCACGCACAAAAATACTCCTCGAAAAAAGAAATTGGTGGTCCTAAATCAATGATGTAATTATTAGAATCGTCACAATTCCTCTCACGGTCTCTCTCACCCTCGGTAATTCTCTTTACCTACCCCCCTATATTTGTTTGCGTCTCTTTGTCTCTAACACGGCTGCCTTCCCTTCTGTCCCTCGACCCCTATCCCTTAACCCCCCCCCCCCCACCAGATGCAAGGAGTGCAGCAACACCCTCATGCCGGGGACGTACAAGGAGGGCAAAGAGCCGGGAACCTATGTGTGCCAGCACCACCGGGCCAGATCCATCTACGCCACCACCATCAATGCCGGCACGGGCACAGCCACAACCACCGCCACCACGACCACTCCCGGCACAGCCACCACCACCACTACCGGCACAGCCGCCACCACCACCACTCCCGGCGCAACCTCCACCACCAGCAGTACCAGCTTCCTGCCCTCTCGGCTGACGTCACCAAGCACAGCCAGCAGCAGCAGGGCCACGCCAGGCCGAGACTTGCCGACGATCGGCAAGTTGAACGCCACGGCCACCCCCACCGTCTCTCAGCCGACCACGCCGTCGGCAAGAGAGGGCAGGGGCATCGGCGCGACCTCCCCGAGCCCGACCGCGCGTCTCACGGCGTCGCCCGTGCCGGAGAACAGCCGCACCAGCGAGGCCAGGGACACATTTTTCCTGTCGACGCCAGCGTCGGGGCAGACGGCGCCGGGCTGGGAGAGGTTTGAGCAGAAACTTCCGGGTGGCGGCAGCTCGGACACCCCCACCTCGGGCCGGAGCGGGACCCCCGCCTCCCCGCGCTCGGACAAGAAGCGATACGAGGAGAGAGACAAGGCCATGGAGAACGCGCGGCAGCTCCTAGCGAGGCGCCTGCCGATTGGGCAGAAGTCAACGGTGGCGCCGACAGCCAACGACCTCTCACCACCGTCTTCCGGAAAACTCTCACCAACTTCCAGGAAACGCTCGCCGGCCTCCGGTAACCTCTCGACAACCTCGGGCGAGATCCCCACGGTGACGCCTGCCGGCCACACGCCAATCCCCTTGCCACGTCGCACCATCCCCGAGCTCGTGCCGTCAAAGTGGGAGTCGTCAGTGTCTCCCGTGCCCAAATACACGCCCAGTGCCACTCCGGAGAAGTCTCCCACCAGGACGAGGTTTGGCACGGGCGCCACCGGTGTCAGTGGCGGTGGCGGCAGCAGCAGCAGCGCCGGAACTAGCCGCTCTCCGGTGGCTTCGCTCGCCGATTCTTCCGTGAAGACTCCCGGTTCCATCTACGCGGGTGAGACGCTCGCACCGTATTGTGCTTGTACGAGTCGGCGACGTTTGAAATCGCGCAAATGTTATGCCCTGCTGTATCTCCCGAACAGGCATGTTCTCTCCTTCAGCGAACCTGTAAGGACACGACTTTTGTTTAATTATTTTTAAGTTGTTCGATCACTGCTAAACTATGACCCCTGAACCGTTACATTTCGTGAAGTTTACAGAGGATCGGGAGGAGACGCATGCATCACTCAAGTCTCGTCCCCCACGAGATGTTAACTACCTCGCCTGGTATACAGGAGCTCATGGGTTCCATCCAAACCTGGACGCCTGCTGTATATTTGGAGTTTGCATGTTCTCCCCGTAGTCGCGTGGATTTTTCTCCGGGTCCTCCGGTTTTCCCCTCCACATTTATAAACGTGCGTTTTGAGTACTTTGCTGCTATAAATATCCACGTGATGATGAGCCACTTCGTTGAGCTGTCATTTGTGATGGCCAGGTCACTGCTGAAAAAGAGCTACATAGCTCAGTGGGCCTTACCTGGTAAAATTCTAAATAGTTTATTTTCTGCCCCACAACTTACGTCCTCTGCCCCATGACATGTGCCCAATGCCCCTTGCTGTCTGTTCTATGACCTCTCCATATTTACTTCCTGCTCCCCTGTCCCTTGCTGAGAGTTTAAGTTTGTCCCCTTGCAGACATCGTCCTGCGGAAGGCGACAACACCTGGGCAGCCGGCCGGGTTCCCAGAAAAATCCTCGGCGTCGAAGAGCGGTGCCGGCGCGTTCGGTGTGAAGCTACGTCCCACCAAATCGCCCACTCCGGTTGCGGGCGCGGGCACCACCGCCACCGCTGGTGGCACGACCCCGGCAGCCACCAAGGCCCCCAGCGGCACTGCCTCCGGCACCACCACGTTCGTCCCGGAGAGTGGCAAGGCTCAGTCGGTCACCATCACCGTCACCATCCCCGAGCAGCCGAGGTTGGTACCACCGTGCGGCGCCCACACCCGCGTGTACGGTCAGGCCCGGCACGAAAATGGAAGTTAAATAGATGTCGCTAATTTATTTTTACCGGTTTTAAGCCACACGGCGTAGAATGGGGGTGGTTATTGGGATGTTCTGCAAGAGGCCAGCCTCTACATTCACCGCAGTGTTAGAATAAACATTTCAAGATGTGATTCTTCAATCAAATTGCCACTGAATCGTGAAGAATTCAGCTGATCTCTGGGACATGGCTGAATAGCTCCACCTGCAAATAACATTATTACCCACTTGGGGCTGGTACATTCCTTGTTTTTGCATCACCGGTTTGCCACACATAGATACGTCTTACCACAATCATAAAAACATTTTACTTTCTGTACTGAGAAGCTGGAGGCAGCTGCCACCACAGTGGTGTAAATTGTTAGCAGCGCACTGCACTCGCAATCCAGGGGTCGCCGGTTTGATCCCATCCCCTGGTGGCAATGTTGCACTGCTGTGTGTAATTCACCCAATTAAGTAATTTGCAGGTAATTTTTTTCGCCATTGGGATTATTGGCTAACACCAGTTACACTGTGTGTGGGTTTTAGCTCCTAAAATTCCACTGGAAAAAATTATCGGTTTCTCGCTTTCAGAACCAGTTATCGATTCCAAAACTGGTTACCGGTTACCGTTTAACAGCCCTGTTACCAACGGAGAGAGTTGCGTGTGGGCATATGTGTGTGTGTGCATGCATGTGTAGGGGGAGTGGTAGTGTAACGGTTAGCGTGCCACACAACGAACCTGGCGACCCGAGTTCGATTCCCGCTCACGGCCAACACCAGTGACGATTATCTGAACTGGTCCTGGGCCTCCCCTAAGTGGCCTCAAATGATTACCTGGTGCGGGGTATAAAACATCGGCACTCGGGAGACAAAGGCGGCCGGGCATGGTGCTGTCCACCCACCCCCTCATGTATCGTGCCGGCCTTCATAGGTGCTCGCTAACAGCACTTGCCCTAACAGTCTGCTAAGGCTATACAGAGGATCTTTGTCTTTGTTGTTTGTACGTGGCAGTGTGTGCGTGCTTATGTGCATGCGTGCGTGCTTGTGTATGTGTATATATGGGCCCTTTCATCAGCCCGTGAATGAATGAATGTACGATTGGGTGTGTACGTGTGAAAATATGTGTGGGTGTGTGAGAGCGTGCGTGCACGTGTAGAGGGAGCGGTAGTGCAGCGGTTAGCGTGATGTACTAAGAAACCCGGCGACCTGCGTTTGATTCCTTCTCACGGCCAATATCGGTCCTGGTTCTCCCCTAGGTCGACTTGGCCTGAAATGAGTACCTGGTGCAGCATGTAAACATCTCCACGATGGAGACAATGGTGGTCGCGCGTGGTGCTGGCCACCTACCCCCCTCGTGTGCCTTGCCAGCCATCATAGGTGCTCGCGAACAGCACTTGCCCCAACAGCCTCTTAAGGGTGTGTGTTTAGGTATAGGTGTTTTTATGTACCTCAAGGTGCACCTAGCCTGGCACAAGCGCCGTGGTGATGGCACCGCCACTTGGTGGCAACCGACAGTGGTTGTTATGTATGTACTTGTATGTACCTGCTCGTGTCTTTGTGTGGTTACTTATGGTTGTGTGTGACTTTGTGTGGTTGTGTGTGACCTCGTGTGGTCGTGTGCGTGTGCCAGGCCGGTTGATGGTGGCGGCCACCGCAGCACGGCGCAGTGGGAGGTGCCCGTCTCTCCGCCCCAGGCGGGATCTCCAGGCTCCGCTCTCTTTGGGCACGGAGACACGAAAGGTGCAACCACCTCTTCCCATCGTTGTTGCTATCGTTGTGTTCTTTTGCGCGTCTACCCAAGAAAAGCATCACCGAGTCAGGAGGGTCCCGAAAAAAAATATTTTGGTGGCGGCGGAGGCGGGGGGGGGGGGGTCAATGATTGCTGTGTGTACGCTCCAACTGAATCATTTTCGTGTCATCTTTAGAATGTGCTAAATCTTTGAGCACGACGCCGGCACGCGATGGACTGCTCGTGCGAACGACGTCACGGATCTTTAACGTCCACGCAGTGTTAGTCAGGGCAGCCACGCCATTTGAACTGTGAACCTCTGCAGAAAGCAGTGAGCGAACGCGCTGCCGCCAGGCCACGTCACCACCCCATCATCGTCGGCATCTCCATCATCGCCGGCATCTTCATCATCGCCATCGTCATCGCCATCATCATTTTCGGCGACGACTTGTGGCGCTGCACCACCAAATATCCCTTTGTGTGTGTGTGTGTATGTTGAACTTTATTCACACCGCGCATAGCCAATCGTGCTAATTGGCCCGGCCAAGCTCACTCACACTCTTTAGCGGTGAATCTCTCCCTGTGATGGTGACCAGCCACACGATAGCTCTGCTGCTCCCCTCCCCCCCATCTGAGAGGAGCTGGAGACAGGCCTGGGTGATGGGAGGGTGACAAGGCTGGTTTCAGGTATCACTCGCCACTGTGGCTGGGAGTCAAGTCAGTCATTCGGTATCACCACTGTGCCACTTCTCCTCCCTGTCTAACAACTTAATTCGATTTACCATAAGACACTCACACTCGGCTCACAGTGACTCGGAACACTCCTGACATACTCGCTCACCTACTCGTTTAATGTAACTTACCCAACACACTCACCCGGACACACCCCACACATATCTGGTACACTTCTATAACTTGAACACACCTGACACACCTCTTGCGCACTGACACACATCTAGCTCTTGACACTTCCAGCATGCTTGCCTAATTACTTAACACTCTTAACTCACTCACTCACCCCACTCACCTATAGCACTCACTGGCACACCAAAGTTCCCCCCCGTATAGCCTGAACAGACTGTTGAGGCAAGTGCTGTTAGCGAGCACCTATGAAGGCCGGTACGGCGCACGCGAGGGTGGGTGGCCAGCAACCACACCCGGCTGCCTTTGTCTCCCCAGTGGTGATGTTTTCACACCACCCCAGGTACTCATTTGAGGCTGAGTCGACCTAAGGGAGGCCCATCACCAGTTCAGATCATTGTCACTGGTGTTAGCCATGAGTGGGAATCCAACTCAGGTCGCCAGGTTCATAGTGCAGGGCGCTAACCGCTACACTGCCGTACGCTGACAAATCTAACACACCATCTGGCATATGGTTGGGATTCTAGAATGCCTCACCAGCATATGCTAGCCCACTTACGTACCCCTCGCCCTCATTGCATACAAAGTGTCGCACTCATTGCATAAAAAGTGCTTGCCACAAATGAACCACAGTAATCTTCTTGGTTCTTTCGGTAAAGTCTACGTGACTTTACCGAAAGAACCAAGAAGATGAATCCCTGCAGTCACGAAAGCTTTAAATCGAAATTTTATTATGTTTTATTTTTATTATTTTATTACTTTCCCTTCTACGTGACTTTACCGAAAGAACCAAGAAGATGAATCCCTGCAGTCACGAAAGCTTTAAATCGAAAAATGAACCACAGTAACTCGCTGATCTCGTCAAGGGACATGAACTACCACGAGAACTCCGGTCGTCATCCTCACAGCGGCGGCTTTCAGCTGCCCATCGAACAAAGACGTTCACCGCTTCGCGCGCTTGCGAATGTGCTTCTGCGGCCATCCGGAATGTTCTTCCCTCCGATATAAACAAGCCACTGGAGCTATGCACTTTTTAATCATCTAGATTGAAAACTGATTTCTTCAGAAACTGCTTTTGTGTTTCGTTTCTTGTCCTTCCCCCCGCACCTCCGATCAGCACGGTTGGTAACGTACGGTGCGAAAGAAGTCCAACGTACATAAATACACACCCAACCAACCGACTGTCTGACCCGCCTTCCCCTTACCCACACAGATTTGGAAATCAGAATATTGATTGACAAGTGGAGGAATCCAATGGGCTATAAAGCTCTTAATTCTAGATTTGAAGCTTTCGTGACTGCAAGGATTCATACTCTTAGTTTTTTCGGTAAAGTCACCATGTAGGTAAAAAATAAAATTAAAATTAATAAAAATAAAATAATAAAAAATAAAAAATCACGACGTTTCGGAGGCAACACAAGTCTCCGTCATCAGGTGGGACCGTCACAGCCAGATTTGCTGTATCACTTGAGGGTCGGACAGTTCACTTGATACAGCAAATCTGGCTGTGACGGTCCCACCTGATGACGGAAACTTGTGTTGCCTCCGAAACGTCGTGATTTTTTATTTATTATTATTATTTTATTTTGCATTAATTTTTATTTCATTTTTTACCTACGTGACTTTACCGAAAAAACTAAGAGTATAAAGGTCTTGTCCAGTAGACATCTCTTTTTCACACACTGGAGCGTAGCCAGGACGTGCGCAGCAGCGAATCACAAAGGATTGCACGCGCTTCGAGGGTTTGATCTGCCCCCTGTGAACAGCGGCTATAAATAAGCGGTAGCCAAAACACGTGAACTGTCCGGCCCAGCCTTCTAAGAATACGTGCGCGGTGCCACACGTGACCTCAATGAAAAGCCCACAGAGGTGGGGTCGTGAGTGAGGTTGGTGGGGGTTGGTGGGGTGGGCAGACAGCCAGACAGACAGGCAGGCATGACAGAGGGACAGACAACGGACTGACAGATGGATAGAGGAACAGACGAACGAACAGATCGACGGGCAGAGGACAGGGCATGCGAACAAATAGACAGAAACACAGATGAATCGAAGGAAAGCAAGACAGGCTGTACCTGACAAGTAGATGGACATGCAGATGAAGACATGCTCGGACGAACAGATATATGCACATACAGGCAGATGGACAAACAAACAAAATGATGGGCGGATGAATGGACCGACATACAAGCAGATCTTGCCGACAGAACCACAGACAGAGCCCCGATGGACAGAGGCACATGTGGATAAACAGACGATTCGAATGGACGGACAGACAAGCCCGATCATGCCCGTGACACAAGGAATGCGTGCACTGATTCAGGGACTCTGCCCGCACCCCCACTAAAACCGTCCGGCAAACACTCCCATCGCTGCCCGGGGAGAGACGAGAGGAAGTGAGACGCAATTTATTATCCGTCCTAAATATTTCTCTGACGTGTAATGCTTTCCGTGGCGATGTGGTGTGCCACGATTGGTGGAAACCACAGCTGCTACTGTCTCACAATGTCACCTGACGAGCAGACTTGTCTCCCATGTCTCAACAGTGTCAACTGCAGCACAGTCCTACTTTGGGAAGTCGGGCCAATTCTTCAATGAGTGTTTTGCTCATTGAAGAATCTGCCACGGACAAATCACGAATCAACTTGCTGTACTGCCATCTCATGGCCACCGTGGACCCCAGCAGCTTTGGGAGTTTCACGAGAGAAGAGTCCCTGCCCCTATTTACGTGGAGGCTCGAGACCATCTGCTTATCTTCTACCCATGACCATATCTCTTCTCTAGAACATATCATCTACACGTGTGTGCATGTCACACTGTTTCTATACAGCGTCTTGACATGTAGTTGTATCAAGACACGAGATGAGTGCATGCCGATGCGTCCACTGCCAACGACCCCGTTTCTGACCCCAACCTCCGCTCCACTCAGGTCGTGGCGGCTCTCCCTCCAAGACCGCCGAGACCCCCAAAAAAACGTTCTGGAAGAAGAATCCGGCTCCGGGATATGGATACCCCCCAAATCACACTCCGGTAAACTATCCCCATGCCCCCACCCACCCAACACACGGTACTACAGTGCCCACGCTGTCCCAGGTTGCGATAGTGAATGGAAACACATTTTCTGCAGAAACCTGCAATAAGCAGGACATGTGGCTATAGCAGCTGTACACTCAACAGACGAACCAGGCAGCTGGACACACAGCACACGGACCAGAGAGCTGTCCACACAGCAGACAGATCAGATAGCTGTTCACACAGCAGATAGATCAGACAGCTGTCCAAACAGCAGACAGATCAGACAGCTGTAGACTCACACTGCAGAGACAGCTAATCAAGGAAGATCCGTTACTAAAATAGAATCTGACTTAAATTCAATATTCAATTGAACGTAGAATAAACATGGTCACGTGACAATGAGCAACCAATATCTCGTCTGCGCTGTGTGCTGCAAATGAAGCCAGGGTCTCGAATAAGCTTGGTTCTCAAGAAACGACTTGACGTTTGCAGCAGCAGGGGTAAACGTGCTTCTATATGCAAACACATGCCCCCCCCCCCCCACACTAATCCCCCCCCCCCACACTAACCCCCCCCCCCCCACACTAACCCCCCCCCCCACCCTAACCCCCCCCCCTACCCTCTACATTCCCTTGGTGACATCAGCGACGCAAGCCGGACACGTACATGCCCCCGGAGCAAATCCAGGCGGAGTTGAACTCCATTTGCTTGAGCCTGGATGAGATGCAGCAGAGGGGAGTGCTGCTGGAGGCAGAGCTGAGGAGCTGCGAGGGAGGTGCGAACGCACGTGCACACGTACACGCACGCACACGCATACACGTGCATCAAAGATCAAAGATCCCCCATATAGCCTTAACAGACTGTAGAGGCAAGTGCTGTTAGCGAGCACCTATGAAGGCCGCAACGGTACACGAGGGAGTGGGTGGCCAGCACCACGCCCGACCGCCTTTGTCTCCCTAGTGGCGATGTTTACACACCACACCAGGTACTCATTTGAGGCTGAGTCGACCTAGGGGAGGCCCGGGACCGGTTCAGATAATCGTCACTGGTGTTGGCCGTGAGCGGGAATCGAACTCGGGTCGCCGGGTTCATAGCGCAGCGCGCTAACCGCTACACTATCGCTCCCCACACATACATACACATGCATACAGATGCATGTGCGTATGCACACGAGACGAAGCCTACACAGGCTGTTGGGGCCTGTTCGCAGCGAAGCACTTACTACAGCCGGCATGGTGAACGAGATGGTTGCGTGGCCAGCACCATTTCCAACCACCTTTGTCTCCCCAGTGCTGATGTTAACACTCTAAACCAAATGCTCACTTGGGGCTGAGTAGGCCGAGGAGATGCCCAGGAACATGTTCAGATATCACTGTCCTGTGATGATAGTCATGGACTGGAATCAAACTCAGGTCGCTGGGTTTGTAGCACTGGGTGCTAACCACTGCATCACTGCTCCAGCCTCTTATTTACACGAAGATAAAGACAAAGATCCCCCTATAGCCTTTCACAGACTGTTGAGGCAAGCGCTATAAGCGAACACCTATGGAGACCAACACGGCATACGAGGGGGTGGGTGGGCAGCACCACGCGCGACCCCCTTTGTCACCCCCAGTGGCGATGTTTACTCACTGCACTGGGTACTCATTTGAGGCTGAGTCGACTTAGAGGAGGCTCAGATGACCGTCACTGGTGTTGGCCGTGAGCGGGATTCTCACTCGCGTCGCTGGGTTCTTAGCACACTGCGCTAGCCACTGCACTACCGCTCTGCACACACACACACATCACATCCACACACTACATGCACACACACAGATGTGTGTACGTGTGCTGATGGGCGCTGCGTGCTCGCGTGCAGGAGATGGCGAAGATGAGCTGCTCGTCAATTGGTTCCGACTCATCCAAGAAAAGAACCTGCTTGTGCGAAAAGAATCTGAGCTGGCATACATGTAAGGCTCCCTCCAGCACGGTGGTGGTGACAACGATGACAACGACGATGATGATTGATGATTGAAATTAGAGGCTTGATTTCTAAAATAATGATTTCCAGGTCGCTGGTAGACTGGATTTAGTGGCACGTGACTGGCAGGAGTCACAGTCATGGATGTGGTGTGCCGGATGTGAAATGTTTTACTTCCGGTTGGTTACTGGGACAGATGATGATGACGTAGAAACGACGATGATGGTTCCACAGTTGGTGATGATGATGATGATGATAAATAGGCATTGGTGAAAGATAAAAAGGAGATACATTGATGTTGCCAATGACAATTATTATGGTGATCACAATGATGGGGGTGATAAAACAGTGAAGATAATCAAAATTAGAGTGCGATTGTATGTACGTATGTTGACCTTCTTTAGCACTGTATGTAGCCAACCGTGCTAATCGGAGGTGCGGGGAAAGGACAAAAAAAAAACACAAAAAGCAGTTTATAGTGATAATGACAATGATGGTGGCAACGATGACTGTGATAGTACCGACGATGATAATGACGTTGGTGGCCAAGTTGTTGGAAAGGATGGAGATGTTGACATTAATGATGGCACCAATGCCGATAGTGAAGATACTGATACTGATGATCTCATTTATGCCGACAATATTGGTGAATGCCGATGGTGATGATGTCTCGTGTGCAGCTCCAAGCAGCAGATCCTGGAGGAGCGCCATGCCGAGGTGGAGGACCAGATCCGGCGGATTATGGGGCGACCCGGTGAGATGCGCACGGTTCACGCAGCACGTGCAGTGCACGTGGAATGTGTGCATGTGCGGGCGTGCGTGTGCTTGTGTATGTGTGGTCGTGTGCACTCGGGGAGCGGTCGTGTAGCGGTTAGCACGCTGCGCTACTTACCCAGCGACCCGGGTTCGATTCCCGCTCGTGGCCAACACCAGTGACGATTATCTGCACCGGTCCTGGGCCTCCCCTAGGTCGACTCAGCCTCAAATGAGTTCCTGGTGCAGTGTGTAAACATCGCCACTATGGAGACAAAGGCGGCCGGGCATGGTTACTGGCCACCCACCTCCTCGTGTGCCGTTCCCGTCTTCATAGGTGCTCGCTAACAGAACTTGCTCCTACAGTCTGTTAAGGCCATACAGGGGGATCTTTGTCTTTGTGTGTGTATTCGTGTGTGTGAGTAGAGGCGGAGAAGGATCCAGCACACGAGCAGGAGCTGCTGAAGGAGCTGATGAAGATCGTGCACGATCGTAACCTCATCGTGGAGAACCTCGACAGGGACCGTCTGCGGTGAGAGGGCTTGTGGGAACACAGGCTTGCAGACTGGCATATTGGCATACAGACTGATAGACTGGTATAAAGTCTGGTACACAGGTAGACACAGATACTGACAAACAGGGGGAGGTGTACAGCTCTCTGTCATTTCACTGAGGAATGAAAGACTGCCCATGCATGCCACATGGGATTTAGAAGTTGTTTGACCATACATCAGAAAACTGGTGAGTGTAGAATGCTAAAGGGAGGGCTGGGTGCAGGACCGGTTCAGATATCCCTCGCCATGAACGTTAGCCGTGGCGAGGTTTGAACTCGAGTTGCATGGGTTCGTCGCGGATTACGCAAATCACTGCACCACCACTGCACCCCCTAGATAGGGAGACAGGCGATTGGATTGGTAAACAGAAGTACACAGAGGACAGGTAAACTAAGAACTGTTGTTTTTATTTTACCAGGTAAGGCCCACTGAGCCATATAGCTCTTTTTTAGAAGCGACCTCATGTACAAATGATAGCTCAATGAAGTGGCTTATCGCATGGAAATTTAAAGCAGCCAAATACTCTAAACTCACGTTTCTAAATGTGGAGGGAAAAACCAGAAGACCCAAAGAAAAATCCACGCGACCACGGGGAGAACATACAAACTCCAAATATACAGCAGGTCTCAGGGTCAGAATGAAACCCACAACTCCCCGTATACAAGGCGAGGGAGTTACCATCGACAGGTAGACTGACAGTTGCAAAGACAGGTATGTATGTACAGCTAAATGGGGGATGCAGAGGTACAGAAACGGTGTGATCTGGTGCCCTGCGGATGGGAAAACAGAGGCAAGTGGGTGGATAGATGGACTCGAGAGGTACACGGGCAGTTACACAAGCATGTGCACAGGCTGTTACAGAGACAAGTACGCAGATAAGTATGCAGGGAGTAAGGCATACAAGTGTAGTGTCCTCCTTCCTCCCGGTGTGTGCGTGCGTGTGGTGTGTGGCGCACACACTAGTTGCAGGAGGCACCATCTCTCTTTATTATCTTGTTCACACCACCACCTCCGGCCTCCTCTCTCACGACCACGCTGACGTACAGCCCGTCCCAGACAATACCCTGTCCACATTGCACCGACGGTGTTGACCGAGACAGCCAACTGCTGTCCGGCCGCGCAATGATCGGGCGAAGGCGGCAGTGACGAGGGCGACGACGACGACAGTGACGACGAGACGAGTCCAATCCCAGAACCCGCAGCCAGGAGCTCTCGCTCTCCGCTGCTTTTATTCCTCTCGGCGCGGCTTGGCTCCGCCCTAGCCGCGCCTCCCTTCTCGAACCCTCCAGAGGGTTCCAGGGGCTTTCCCACGAGATCTACATGAACCTTGCCCCAGTTCCTCCGCCCTGCCGGCACACACACACCGTGTACATGCTCAACGGCGTATGCGCTAAGTGTCCACCGCAGTTGCTGCTGCTGGACAGCGGTCGGCGCTGTGTCACTACACAAGTATACAGTTAGTCGAGAAGGTACACGGAGAAATAAGCACATGTAAATAAGTATTTACAGCCAGCCTGTTGTAGTTAATTGAACTATTTTTTGTTGTTATTCCTTCTCAACAGAGAATTAGAAGAAGACAAGGCATTGGAGGACATGCTGTCTACAAAAGGTATTTATTTGCTGTTACTTTGGCTCATGTTACATAAAACCTCAGCACAAAGATTAATGCAGCAGAGATGGACATTCACAATCACTGCAATTCGATGTTCATATTCATCACGTTCCTGCGGAGGCAACCGCGGAAATTACGGCACTAAAATTACATAGTCAACGTTGACTTACAAATAACATCAGAGCAACAAGTGTATAAAGTTTAAAATGAGTAAAATAATGTGAAGGTGACATACTCGGGTTAATTGATGTTTATCTGATAAATATAAATATACACTGCACCGCGGGCCACTGGCAAGCCCATGGTGGCCTTTAGTGCAGACCCTGATGTGCAGCCCCCAAAAATACACAAAACGTGAAAACACCCCATCGAGCTGTCCAAACCACAATGATTTCAAATGTGTGGCGGCCCCCACACTGATGTCTTATCGGCGAAAGAGGCCCCCCTCTGAAAATTCGTGAAGGACACTGGCGTTATGCGTCTAACATCGACTGTCTTGAGCAAAAACAGTGTAGCGTCAAGAGGTGTGGTCTTGTCGACAAACCAATAGGATCCATAATGTAAGTTTTTTTAGTTAGATCGTGTAAATATAAATGTGTCGTTAAACCCGCCACCATCCGACACAGCCAATTAGTAAGGTTTATCACGTAAACAGAACATGCCAATTCGTTACGAGTAAATGTATTGGAGAGCAAATCCACAACCCGTGGCCTGTCGATGAGAACGTACAGTATTCCCTCGTTATTCACGAACTTGCTATCCGCGAATCGCATCTGGAATTCTGCACGACTGCAACGAGAGAGATCGAAAGAAAGTGATGAGATAAAGTAATGAGAGAGAATGTGATGCGAGAAAGTGAAGTGATAAGAAAACTTAGCGACGCTTTAGAAGCATATGCAGGCGTTGCGCGTACGATAATTATCATAGGCCAATATCAATATCCGCAAAATGTTCTCTTCACGAGCATCTCCTGAACATTCCTTGTAAATAATGAGGGAATACTGTAGCATTGCAAGAAGTGACATCGCAGGAAGTGATGTAACAGCTCTGTCGATGCCCGATGCTTGCCTACTTTCGCTGAAAAGTTTCAGGGGATGATCAAAATGAATTGCTGGCTTCAATGGGCGACACTTGGGGCAAAGCTAGCCGCGTAACAATCACTCTCGCATCGAAGGCTGCGTGAATTGTCTTTTCTCGGGCGTCAAACTCGGTTTCCTCTTACTTTCAGATATCTTCAAGAGCCAGGAGGCGGGCCAGGAGACGCCCAAGGACACTGGAAAGGAGACGCCCAAGGAGAAGAAAGAGAGGAAGAGGGCCGAGCAGGAGAAGAAGGACCTTGAGAAGAAGGAGAAGATCAGGGCAGAAAAGGAGCGGCGGGATCAGGAAAAGCAGGAGAGGCAACGAGCCGAGAAGGAACAGAAGGAAAAGGAGAAGCAGGAGAAGGAGAGGCAGCAGAAGGAGAAGCAGGAGAAGGAGAAGCAGCAGAAGGAGAAGCAGAAGGAGAAGCAGGAGAAGTCAAAGAAAAACAAGGAAAAAGCTGAAAATAAAAAGAACAAAAGTGACACCCTCACCAGCGAGACGGAAAACGGAAAGATCGAAGCGTGACCGCCGTGGTGAAGGTGGCTGCATCATCGGCAAGCGAGACTTAAGACGATAACGGCGGTGGGGGGTGAGGTCACGGCGCCATTGCAACCCACCCCCCTCCACCATCGCCGTCCATGCCTTCCCAGTCAGCGCCACTCACAGCTTCATTTCTCACCGAGTGTTTTCCGAACCGCTGATACACTGGAGGTGGCACGTGACTAGTAGCCACAACCATAGCGAATATTTTCCGGCTCGGACCCGGCGGAAATTAATCCCGCGACCGCCACTTCTTCCAGAGTACGAGTTTGGGGGGCCGTCGGGTCGAGGGTGGCGCTTAGACGTGGTTTAAACTAAACTAAAACTTTGTACTTTACCAGGTAAGGCCCACTGAGCTACGCAGCTCTTTTCAGCAGCGACCTGTCAACAAATTATAGCTCAAATAAGCGGCTTATGTGGAAATTTATAGCAGCCAAATACTCTTAAGTGCATGTTTCTAAATGTGGAGAGAAAAACCCAGAGGACCCGGAGAAAATCCCCACGGGAATAACATGCAAACGCCAAATATACAGGCATTAGGGTCAGGATGGAACCCACGACCCCTGTATACCAGGCGAGGTACTTAACATCTCGCCACCTGGGCGCCAAGGGGGGTGGCGCCACGACTCCGACGGCGGGGCTCCGCTGTGTTTTCATTTTTGAACCCCGGCCGTTTTGATTTTAGTTGCGTTTTTGTTTCATTTTGTGGTTGCACTTTAGGGTTTTTAGACTGCAGTAGTTGTCTGACCGTCTGGGCTATTTGCACAGCGGCCGGCAAGCGCATGGGCAAGCTTCAATTACACTTTACAGTATATTTCCCGTTTCTAACATGTTCTCTGCCTTTTGTAAAATGTATACACTGCGATATTAATTGCTTTCGGGACTTGGCAACGCTCTGCAGCCTTAAGCTAGAACACTATTGTTGCTTCCGAAATAAAGTTGTGCAGTCTTTGTTAAAAATGGTGATTTTCTGTTTTTATATAAACTAGCGGGAAGTACCCGGCGTTGCCCGGACAAAAAAGACACACACACATCGACTTACACACACAGACATCCACCCACACACACACACACACCAACCTACACGCACACACATATGCACTTACACACACATATTGACTAACACACATGGACTTACACACACACACATCGACTCACACACGCACATAGAGCCACACACACATCCACTTACACGCAGACGTATCGACGTATACACACACAGCGACTCGCACATAGACTCACACACTACTCAGCGTCGTACACACACACATTGACTTACACACATACATGGGCCTACAAAAATACAAAGACCCACACACACAATCGACTTACACACAGCGACTCTCACACAGACACATACATCGACTCTCACATCTAATTACACGCGCAATTATGTTTTTATTTTAACTTACACACACATACATGGATTCTCTCACACACACATGGAACTACACACTACACACATACATACATAAACTCACACGCACACATATCGACTAACAAAGACAAAGATCCCCCGTAAAGCCTTAACAGACTGTAGGGGCAAGTGCTGTTAGCGAACACCTATGAAGGCCGGGTTCGATTCCCACTCACGGCCACCATAGGTGACGATTATTTGAACCGGTCCTGGGCCTCCCCTAGGTCGACTCATACGAGCAACTGGTGTGCTGTGTGAACATCGCCACTGGGGAGACAAAGGCGGCCGGGCGTGGTGAAAAACACAGCAAAAATGTTTTTCTTACTGTGTTTTTCACACCTGATGATGATTGCTTGTGTTGCAGTCGAAACGTCGTGAGAATTGTATTGTTTTATATTTTTATTATTTTATTGTTTCCCTTTTACGTGACTTTACCGAAATAACCAAGAATATGAATCCCTGCAGTCACGAAAGCTTTAAATCAAAACTCATCAGTTGGTTTCGTAGTTTGAGTAAAAGTGTTCACCTGCTCAAGTGTGTGTGAGGCAGCCTCCATTTCACTTGTTGGGTGGGGTGCATCAGATAGCTGCTGCCACTTTGTCGGAAGTCAACAGGTCAACAGTGGTCGTCTGTGTAGGGACTGGCTAGGGCCCTATTCGAATGTGGAATTTTGACAGATGGCTTAGGGTTGCGAGTGGAGATTAGCACCACCCTGTTGCGCATTTAAGCGGGGAGGTACTCACACTAGAGTGTGAGGATTAGTTTATGTACATATCGAGTCATAATTCAGAGGCCTTTGTCAATCGACCGGTGGTGCAGTGGTTAGCACCCTGCGCTATGAACCTGGTGACCGGAGTTTTGATTCCTGGCCACAGCTCATACCTTTGGTGAGTGATGTCTGAACTGGTCCTTGGGTGCTTCCTTCACCAACCTGCACTGACCAGTGTAGTGAAGTATGGTCAAACAACTCCCGACGAACAACACTATGTGGAGTGGCCTTCATCCAGTAGTGCATTGACAAGGTTGTAAAATAATATTCTATCTCGTCATACTAAGCTCACACTCTCTTCAACCAATGATAATTCCTGTCAGCGAAATAAAAATTCACAGGTGAAGATATAAGATGTGAGAGGCACAGGACATTATGGGAAACCCCACTCACGGAAACATCCACCTGATGTAACTATCATAATCGCTAAGGACCCTTCTTATGCATGAAGGGGAAATCACTGGCTGCTGAGTGTGGTGCATAATTCCATATCTGTTACGTATGTAAGTGAAATCGCAGTGTGAATTTAAGATTCAGTTGTTACACAGTCAAATTTATTTATATTTTAACAACTTGGTATTCGGGCTGATACAACAGAATACAATGCCCTACCTGGGGTTTAATTTTCTCACTCAATATTTTTCGACTGTTAGGCTGGCAAGTGGCACGTGACTGGTAGTAGCCACAGCCGTAGTGAGAGGTAGACCCAGCTGCAAAAAGCCCTGGGCCTAGTTTCACCCAATGTTACAGGACCTGTGAGGTCTGCTCTGCAGCACGTGTCACAACTCTGATAATTCCCTGGGTGGCTTCACTGGGAGTGAAACCTCTTGTTTATACATCGACCCATCTCCGTGGCCACTGCAGGGACTGCGAGGTCACTCGGCAACTGTGACTCTGCCAACATGATTTGAGTTCCGCTCCTCATCTTTTTCCACCAAAGCTGTGAGCTCCTTCGTCCTTTTGCGGTCGATATCCTCCATCTCGCGGATTTTCTGTTGGTGACAGACAAAGAGATTCGATATCTGGTCAGGTGGCACCACGTGCAAAATGTCTGTAGAAGGCAGTACAGCAAATTGGTTCAAACAACCTAACTTCCAAAATGTCTAATGCTGCCAAAAAACAAGTCGTAAAAATATTTATTTAATAGGCACTCACCGGAAGCCATTTTGCCTGCTTATCACACTTTTATCACTACTACCACTGGGTGGGTAAGTTGGATGGGTGCATCATGCTGCACTTGGAACCACCTGGGAGATCTGCGAGTGGATGAGAGGCGCGTACTGCTTGCTCCGACCTAACACCTCCATCTCCTGCAGGAATACTCGACGCTCCTCAATTTCCTCCATCACTGCCAAGACACACCGAGGAGAATGTGAACAAGGATGAGAGGAGACCGTGGAGGCAATGGTTGCAGATATTGTAATGCCAGATGGTGGTGGTTGTAGTCAAGGCATTGGTGAGTAGTGATTATCACAGTTATGACTGTAAGTGGTGATTGCAGTGGTAATGGTGATGGTGGCAGTCATGGTGGTAGCAATGATGACGGTCATAACAGTAGCTTGTAGCAATGATGGTAATCGCAGCAGTAAGAATGGTGACATTGGTGGCACTATTAGTGGTGATAAAGGTGGTATTGGGTGTAGCGGTGGCGGTGGTGGCAGTGATAGCAGTGATATTGTTGGCAGTAGCAGCGGCGGCAGTGTTGGTGTTGGCAGTAGCGGTTGGTAGTGACGGTGTCACCCACACTCCGTGAATCTGTCAAGCTCTGGCTCCGGTGGCGGAGGGGTCCTGGGCTGCCGGGGTCGATGGGTCCCGCCCTGCTCGTCAGCTTGCCCCGTCGCCATCAAGTTCTGCAGCCGCTGCTTCTCGGCCTCGGTGTTCTCTGCCACGGAGCACATGACCGCCACAGTGCTGGCTCAAACCCGCGCAACCACAACCATGACGTGTGGTGTTGGCTCGCGGCTCTGGGTCCAGGAGGCGATACAAACTCCACCCCAGGTTCAACATATCTCAGATGGATTCAGAACAACGTGTGTGGGTACTCAGTGAGTAACTGAAATGCGCTGGCAGTGGTTTCATCACTGGCTATTTCTGCACCAGACGCTCAAATGCATGCCTATGCAATCAGAAAAAAAATAAAGCAAGATGAGAACCCATTCAAAAGTTTCTTGCAAGGGGAGAATGCAGTCCATACATCATCACAGAACTCATCTGGAGCCCAGCAACTAGTTCCTCATCATCGTCACTCCCTGCCATTGCGTTCCACTCATCACTGAGTTTGGAGCCTCCTCAACCTGAAGCCCATGAGGAGTGGTCACTGACAGCACGGGGTGGGGTTTGTGCTGAAAAGGAAAGGGGACTCACTGCCGGGCTTTGGGCGGTACTGCTCCCTCTCGTAGGCGTCGCCGGCCATGCAGTCACTCGCCGGTCGTAGGTGGGGCCTTCCCCTGGAGGCCGCGGTGGAGCGAGCCTGTGGCGGTGGCTTCCTGTTCCGCCTGGCGCTGGCGGGCACATGGCTGCTCAGCGGCAGGCTCTCGCCATCTGCACAAGTCCCGTGCATTCAATTTAAATGTATTCCCGTGATATTTCTGTATGCCACTTAACATTGGCACCAGGGCTAAGCTGTAGCCCCCGCACATATAACACAATGGGCCCCCCAATGCACATAGCGGTATATGGCCCCCCAATGCCACGGTGAATCCGAAATGCCACCACGGGCCCCCAATACATGGCATGATTCACTTATGAGACCTGATGAAAAGAAAGATACATATAACACAATGAACTCTCCTTGGCAGTCTGCAGCTTGACATGGCTGACTGATGAGCTCGAATGATGATGAGGACCCACGCAGCTCTGTGGCCTCCCCATGAAATCTGTAACTGGGTACGGGTCAATAAGCTAAATGAACGGGGATCCATAAAACACTGTGTGCTTCCCTTGATAGTATGTGATTGAATATCATTCAACGATGAGCTCCAATGATTCCATATGGGTTGATTTGACATTTTACTTTTGCAAGGTGAGCCAGGTCAACAAGTGCAATTTAGATCTAAGTACACAGAGTTAAAATATGTTAGGTGAGACGATCAGGCTGCTCATTAGCAATAAATATACTGTTCTGTCAAAGGAGGAAAAAACATTATGTAAACACAAGTCACAATAAACGAAGGCACAGATCATATTCGACTTGCAATTACTCATCAAAATGCATTAAAATCAATGGACCAACATTTGATAAAGAAATGTGATTGGAGACACGAACAATCAAACTTTTTTAAGCAGAGCGATATTGCTTCATGTACTTGTTCTAGACCTTCCTCTTCTCATTTATCCATGACTGCCTCTCAGCTTTAACTCCTCTGCCATTAACTGCACCAGATCCTCTCATAATCTTTGTACAATACCTCTTATCCATCCTTTCATCCGCCTTCTCCCCACAGCTTTGGGTTCCCATCTCATGTGCATTGTCTTAAGATGTTCTTTCATTGTAATTTAATTGTTAAACGGGTGCAGTGGTGGTGTCGTGCCTAGCGCATTGCGCTTTTAACTCAGCGGTGTAAATTCGCTTCCCAGCAATTAATAATAGTTGATGTGAGTGATATCTCAACCCACACTCAGCAGCTCACACTGGCCAGATTGGTTATGTATGATCAATCAACTCCCGTGACTGATACGCAGTGGAGAGGCCATCAACAGTGGGCTGACAAAGAAGTGTCCATTATGAATATAAATATTACTTACTGATTAACCTCTTATTTTTCCTATAGTTTTTCTACAATTGATCAATTGAATAGCTATATTTTTTGACAAACCAATAAAGAGCAGGTGTTCAAGCTGAGGGAAAATGAATAAGAGCACTGGCATTGCCACTAAATCCAAATATAGTAGTCGAAAGAGTGCTTCCGTCTGCCACTAAGCCTTGGGCAGGAACAATAAACCGTAATCCTAAAGATGGCTCTGCGAGCCTATAGAAATGTCACTAAACCTTAATACTGTAATCCTGAAGGTGTATGCCTCTGCGAGCTTCAGGCATGACCACTGAACTGTAATACTTCTCAGGGTGCATTCGTCTTGGTCCCTGAGCTGTGGGAATAAGCAGTGGACCATAATGACCCCTAAGAGTGCCTTAGGGTCTGACATGGTGGTGCAGCAACAAGTATAGTGTATTGTAGTTATCGTATTATCGTCTGGTTCGCTTTCACTTTGGTCCCATTCTTCTTCGATATAGGGGCAATTCGGAATTGGATGGGCAGTTCATCCAAAAACAATGGGAACAGCTCTGATATATTTATAATCGCCATTTACCACCCATGCAGTACATCGCTTGGCGTCAGAACAAATTGTTTCTTGAGATAATTACTCGGTAAGGAGGTGACTGCAGACCAAATGGGACGTTCAAACAAATGTGGCATTTACCACATAGAGTAAACAATTAATGAGAATCAATGCTGAAAAATCTATAATCTGTGCTTGAGACGACATTACTCTGTAGGTGGTGCGCAGGGCAGCCCAGAGGGGGGGGGGGGGTCAATAGGTTACATTTTCCGAGGAGCTGACACACAACAAGTATAACCCGTAAAAACAAAGTTTTTCACTATAAATCCTTTATATGCGTGGCGGCTAGAGTCCTCTCGTCCTCTGGCTTGAGATGGCTGCCACCTATGGGTCAGATGATTGCATTGCACCATTAAGCAATTGGTAATTAAATATAATATTTTTGTCCTAAAAAGTGTAAAATTTTGGAAAAAAAATTTCACTAACATTAATTGTCACGCACAACGAGCCTGTGTGGAAAATGTCAGCTCGATTGGATCACGGGAAGTGGGTTAAAAAACGACCGAAAGATTTGCACGGTCGTAAGCAAGCAAGCGAACTTAATATAAAGGATTTAAAAAGAGGATGTGCCACAACTTGGCTGGTATTCTGTTTTGTCATTTTTTTAACAAGAGGGGCCCCCACGTGGCATTGTGACCAGAGGCTCCAGGAACCTTCCGGGCGACGCTCGTGGTGGTTGTGGGAAGTCAACCCGAATGAGATACTGAAATGATGAGATAGTCGTTTGTCGATTATCCGGCGTGCTTTGGGGGTGGGAGGGGGTGCCGGATTTTCAAAAATGCTGGATAATCACATCATTTAAAATAGCTTATTTTTGCACATTCTTGTATGACGTGTTTTATGTATTGTATGTTTTTTCAGTGTTTTAAATGTGTTTACTGTGTGAAATTGGCATAACTAAACATAAAAATGGACAAAAATAAACATCCTACTTTTAAAAAATTGTATTTACTGTAACGTACTTACCGCTCCAATCTCGCAGACTGTGCATGAGGTGATGTATATACGTTCAGTATTTTCATTGTTTAAGTTGTATGTAGTGTACAATGCACTGTATATAATATTTTAAACTGAAATCAAACAGAGCTCCTTTTTATCTGTCACGCACATGGTGCCGATCGCCGGACTGGCCTTTGGAACAGTTGTTTTGCCAGTTTCACCGGATCGGCCCCGGACCACTGGATAATGTTGGAAGCCGGATAATCGATTATCGAACTGCAATAACTCGGCAAAGGGGGAAGGAAGGGTGCTCGAAGAGAGATGGGGTGCGCTTTTACTCGCGATCTTGGCGGTGAGGTGTCTCTGCTGGAGGTTCGTCAGGCGAGCCTCTTTCATCATCACTGGGAAGAGAAAGGGATCAGCAGCACATTTGGTGAGAGAAAAAATATTCATCACAAATGCTGGAGTTATTATGAAAGGAGATGCGGATTTGCAACAACAAAAGAGGCACAATTAGCAAGTGGAAAAAATGAGAGGCAAAATAAGAATCATTTTTATAACTTCATTAAACAAGTGTACTAATACGTTTGTGTTTAAGTAACCTCATTAAACTGTTAGGCAAAATCACGGTGATATCCAATATTAAAACTGACACAAAAACGGTAAAACAGAACCATTTCCTGCCGCGGTGAGGCGCTCTCTGGCAGTAATTTTGAAGTTAAAAGCGCCGCTTTCACATCAGCAACGGGTTTCGAGCAAACTCGGTTTAAACCTCGGTTTAATGGGCGAAACGAATTGAACCACTGCATTAATAAATCCAGTTACATATGTTTAACCATTTAAACACTGTAAAAAATGCACATGTAAGGAAAACCAAACTCTCCCACAACCTTGGCTAAAGGCATCACAATCGTATGTACAATCTAGATTCAATCGTATGTACGTTGCATTTTTTTCGCACCGTACGTAGCCAACCGCGCTAATCGGAGGTGCGGGGGGGGGCCACAACAAACTAAACACAAAAGAGCAGTTCTAAAGACATTAGTTTTTCAATCTAGCTGATTTAAAAGTGCATAGCTCCGGTGGCGTCCCTAATATCGGAAGGTGCGTTCCAGACGGCCGCAGAAAGCGCGCGATGCGGTGACCCCCGCCGTCTTTGTTTCGATGGTTTAGCAGCCAAAAGGCGGCTTAGGTTTTTTCGGTAAAAGTCACGTAGGTAAAAATAAAATAATAATAATAATAAATGAAAATAAATCAATTAAATCACGACGTTTCGGAGGCAACACAAGCTTCCTTCATCAGGTGTAAAAAGGCACAGACAAATAACTACAGTTATTTTGATTTAATTGATTTCTTTTTTTTTACCTACGTGACTTTACCGAAAAAACCTAACAGTATGAATCCTTGCAGTCACGAAAACTTCAAATCTAGAATTAAAAGCCGGCTTCATTTTCATTGCCATCATCACTTCGTCGAAGTTTGTCAGTGGCATACCTGTCAACCCCTTATTACAAACCAATTCAGACCTTATTGGTCATCCCGTGCCCTTAAAAATCTCAACGTTCATTCTACAAAGTCCCACCACGGGGGAGTAACACAAACAAATAGACAAAAAAATTATCTAGTTTTTTTTATTACCTAGTAGTTTTTGTGTACTCATACCTGTCAACCCCTTATTAGTGCCCTACCTTATTACAGACCAATTCGGACCCTATTGGTCACCCCGTGCCCTTATAAATCTCAACGTTCATCCTACAAAGTTCCACCACAAGGGAGAAACACAAACAAATAGACAAAAAAATAATCTAGTTTTTTTAAAATTACCTAATAGTTGTTTTGTACTCATACCTCTCAACCCCTTATCAGTGCCCTATCTTATTACAGACCAATTCAGACCCAATTGGTCACCCCGTGCCGTCATACATATCAACGTTCATCCTACAAAGTCCCATCACAAGGGAGAAACACAAACAAACAAATATTCCCGCATTGAAACGTCTTTACGCCGTATGGACTTGAAAACTCTATTTCCCTCTAAAAGATTACGGGGTTAATCCGTATGGGTGGCACAGCTTGGCGAGTCGCGTAAATGTCCAAAGACTTTGCTGATGTGTCACGCCAATTGCACCAAACCGGTCCACGTCTCCTGCGTCGTCTCGTGCAAACATTTCACCTCGCAGCTTGCGCAATACTTAATTCCAATTACGGCAATACAATGTTCTTAATAGAATTAAATTGAAATTTTTGACGTGAAGTTCTCACCTCTCAGTAGGTCTCGAGTAGCCGGACTGAAGGCCGTGCCGGCCGGCGCCCATAAACCGCCTTCGGCGCCCCTCCCGGCCATGTCCCTGCCTTTATTATCTTCAAATTTTAACTTTAAATGTGTTTCTTACTTTGCACAAATGGCTCTTAAAACATCTAAAGAGTGAGGCGCACAGGCCTTAGGCTCCAATCGAGCACTAGGCCTGAGCTTCTCGTCTCCTAGCAACCGCGTTGCCGTGACGACGGCGAGTTACGGACAACGTGGACCAATCGCGTTCGCTGTTATTTTCGGGACGACGAGTCGCCGCTTGTGATTGGCTGATGCGAGGCATAATAATTAATTATTATTCACACGACACCTGCCTGCCCACGTGGGTGGGTCGTGCAGCTGACGGGGAGCGGTGGTGCAGCGGTTAGCGCCATACAATACGAACCTGGCATGCCCGGGTTCGATTCCCGCTCACGGCCAACACCAGTGACGATTATCTGAACCGGTCCTGGGCCTCCGCTAGGTTGACTAAGCCTCAAATGAGTACCTGGTGCGATGTATAAACATCGCCACTAGGGGAGACAAAGGCGGCCGGGCGTGCTACTGGCCACCTACCCCCTCGTTTGCCGTTCCGGCCCCAACAGTCTGTTAAAGGCGATATGGGGGATATGTCTTTGCAGCTGATGGGGATGTTGACAGCGTGGAGAATGGCTGATTGTGTATTGAGACTGTGCTGATTATAGGTTTCGTGAAGTCCCACCCATGTATTAGGGAGTTTCATTTGTTACACGGATGGTCCCGTTTTGCCGGGTGATCACAGCAAAAACATCAATATTGTATTGCAGAGTGTTTTATAGGGTGGTCCAGATGTCTTGTGAATCTTTTTAAGGTAAGGTTTATTAAAAACAAATATGCAAAGGAAATACATTGTTGCGGGTCAATTAATTATGGGGGTCACAAGACATCTGGACTACCCTGTAACAGCGTCATTGTAGTAGTCAGGTAGCAGGGGTTGAGGGCTGTGCGTGTATTATGACCGTGATAAAGACTTCAGTCTGTTTCAACGACGAGGTTTAATGAAAGCAATACAACTTTAACAAGAACTTTAAATAAATGTATCCTAACGCAACGCTATCTAACATGGGTCGCTATGTATATGTGAAGTGTGATATACAGAGTAAACAAAGCAAGTGGAGCCCGATAATTGTTTTTTTACCCTTCAATCTGGCAACAAAACTTAAGGGTAAAAAAACAATTATCATATTTTTACTGGCAAATGAGGTTCCCATAGTCAAGTGGAGCCCTTTAACTACATTTGATCAGTCTCCGGCTGAGCTATCAACATAGGTTAAATGAACGATTCCTGTATTGTATTTGTATCCGCAATTTCACGTCTTCCTAATCTCCCCTCCAAACCGAACCACTCTCGCCAGGTGCCAAACACAATCGCCACTCTACTCTCCTTTGTTTACCCACCGTTCCCGAGGCAACCAACGATCCGTTCCAAACCAATCCCACGCCATTCGCCACCAAGTGACGGTGACGTCCCCACGTGGGCGCCTGTGCCAAGCTAGGTGCACTTTGAGGCCACGTGAAGTGTCGAAGGCTCGCTGACAAAAGGTCTCGGGACAGACCCAGCAGGTGCCATGGGTTGGCTGACTGAGATGACCGGTGGATGCACACCAGCTGTATCCCCCCCCCCCAACTGTGCCCTTCCTAACCGGCCACGTCTCTACAGCCCAACCATATAATATCCCCCTAACAACACCAGCTGTAACCACATACACGTGGGCTGCCACATTTATATATGGGCTGTTACACGTGTTAAGTAGCAAAACAACACAAATTCGTCAACACTGTCGTCTTAAAAGAACAATATATACAACAGGCGACGTTTTGGACAATAGCCCGGCTTCATAACACATAAACAGGTCAGAGAGACGGAGTGTGTGTAAGAGTTACATGTAATGTAGTTGCACGGCACTGGGTGCCATTGATCTCCAATAGGTAGTAACTATATCAATGTATTATTTCCATATTTGTCTGACAAAATAAAGATTTTCTTTTACACATTCCATCGATCACACGGCTTTCGAGAAGTGCATTAGCAGAATGTCCCGCACCTCCGATTCGCACGGTTGGCTACGTACGGTGCGAAATAAGTTATACTAACAGCATTGTTTCAACCCAAGAAAACCGATTTTGACAGAACGTTACAACAGACCATACAAAAACACGATAGCAGTGCAAAGTATAGTATAAGGAAAGGTAAACAAATCACCTGAAAAGTTATACAAATAAAATAAACTTTTTTTCATCAGGTAAGCACACTGAGGTATTGACTTATTTTTCAGAAGTGACCTGGGCACAAATGATAACAAAGTGTATTAATTATTACGTGCAAATGTTTCCCAACTAAATAATATATATATCAGTGGTACTTATCCTGGGGTACATGCACCCACTGAGGGTGCGAGATGCCCCCTTCTGGGGGTGGGATACTTTACACATTTTTTTAGAAGGTAAATCATCAAAACACAAATTAATTGTTTCATCAACCCCTTATGTTCTTACTAACATTATACATTTTCCGCAACGATCGACAACCAAATGGGGGTTGTGCAAGGCTGCAGTAAAGGTGAATAAGAACCGCCGATCTGAAGGCACGTTTCTGAATGTTTTTTTTCTCAATGAGTTTGAGAGCCCAAGTGCCACGTGGAAATTTCGATTTAAAGCTTTCGTGACTGCAGGAATTCATCTTCTTGGTTCTTTCGGTAAAGTCACGTAGAATGGAAATAATAAAATAATAAAAATAAAACATAATAAGATAATTCTCACGACGTTTCGGCCACAACGCAAGCAGCCGTCCTCAGGTGGAGAACGGGTCTGTCGAGAAGACAGAGTCTGAAGACTTTACCTAAAGAACCAAGAAGATGCCACGTGGAACTTCACCGAAACCGCCGCGCCACGTGGTGCCGGGTGGGGGCGCTGCAGGGCAGAGCGGTGGGGGCTGGTGGGGGCGGGTGTGGGCGGGGGGGCGGGGGGAAGGGGCGTTGGGGGGCGGGGGGAAGGGGCGTTGGGGGGCGGGGGGAAGGGGCGTTGGGGGGCGGGGGGGGAGGGGCGGGGGGAGGCGGGGGGCGGGTGGGGGCATACGCGGGGGGCAGGGTGGGGGCCGGTGAGCGTGTCAATGTTTTCCCACAATGCCTCGCGCGCCTCGGCAGTAACCAATCGGCAAGAGGCTTCGGGTCGGGGTCAGGGGTCAAGTGTCAGAGCGGCGACGGCGGGTGGGAAGGTGGAGAGAAGCGGAAGTGGACACGGGCTCGCCCGGAACGTCTGACTTCGTTCCGAACAACCCGAAGAGGATCCTAGAACGCAGGCGCGAGGTCGAGTAGCGGCGGCGCTGCCGAACACGATCCGCTTCTCACCGAGAACTGACGGCGATCTCGAACACGAGTTGATTTGGAGGCGAAACAACGACAACAACAAAAACGTCGAGGCCCAGTCCGACCCCGACATTGGGACGGGACACGTATCCGGAGCTCCGCACCCCCCCGACTCTGGACGGGACCTCGACGCCGAACTCACTCGGGGGGTTTCAACGCAGGACGCGGCAATCTCTGACGGACCTGAAGCCGACCCGACGCTGAAGCAGCAGCCGTTGCGTCGCGGCGGCCGACATGGACTTCGACTATGAGGAGGATAAACTGTGAGTGGCTCGAGAGGGATGCACGGGGGGGACCCTCATCTCCCCCCCCCACCCGGTCTCTGGACCCCCCCCCCCCACCCGGTCTCTGGGACCCCCCCCCCCACCCGGTCTCTGGGTCCCCCCATCTCCCCCCCCACCCGGTCTCTGGGACCCCCCCCCCCCCCCCCGGTCTCTGGGTCCCCCCATCTCCCCCCCACCCGGTCTCTGGGGCCCCCCCCCCCACCCGGTCTCTGGGACCCCCCCCCCCACCCGGTCTCTGGGACCCCCCCCCCCACCCGGTCTCTGGGTCCCCCCATCTCCACCCCCACCCGGTCTCTGGGACCCCCCCCCCACCCGGTCTCTGGGACCCCCCCCCCCCCACCCGGTCTCTGGGACCCCCCCCCCACCCGGTCTCTGGGACCCCCCCCCCCCACCCGGTCTCTGGGTCCCCCCATCTCCCCTCCCACCCGGTCTCTGGTCCCCCTAAAGGGCCGCCACCCCCGTGAGTTTTGGTGCCCCTGTCGGTACCGGTCAAAAATGGACCGAACCCTCCTTGCCCCCCCCCGCCCCCCCCCCCCATGTCAGAATCAGAATGTTTTTTTTTTATCCCGGAGGAATCCGATGACCTATAAAGCTCTCTTTCACAGATGTCCAGTCGGGGCGCGGGGTCAGAACGTTACCCGAGCTGCTATTGGGACTGAGGCCGTTGTCTTTTTAGTCCGTGAGGCCTTCTAGGAGGGAGTGGTCCCGTTAAGGTCGTGATCCCAGATTCTTTGTAGGGACTGGTCCCCTTTATCTTGGTCCCCTTTATCTTGGTCCCCCTGAATCTCAGCATACGGTCTCGTCAACCGAAGTGTGCCAGATTGCGTTCCACATCGGACGCTTAAGCAAGGTTGAGCCTCGTAGTGCTCTACTAATATGGGAGACCACCATGCATGACATGTGTTCTGGGCTGCTGTGGGGCTATGTTGTGAGCATTAGAGGACAGTACAGCAACATCCACGGTTGTACTTCACTTCTATGCTCCCACATATTAACCCCCTTGCCTTCACCAACCCGCACCGACCATCGTGGTAATGAAATGCAAGGCAACGACCCTCAGAGCATGGGGAGGGCTCTCATCCATCAGTGGATTGATATTTTTTTAAATACTGTGCATGTACAAATGTCGTCGTCATCACCGTCCGCAGCGTTAGCCTTATTATTACGGTTGTTGTTGTTCTCCACACACAGGGGCATCCCGACCATTCCCGGGAAGGTAGTGATCCAGAAGGACCCGCAGAACATGATCGGCATCAGCATCGGCGGCGGCGCGCCGCTCTGCCCGTGCCTCTACGTGGTGCAGGTGGGAGCCCGAGGGGGCTGCAGGCAGCCACGTTAACAAACTCGCCCACGCTGCGCGTGATGAGCTCACTGTTTACTCTCTGCGATAACAGTATGCACACATTCATTTCAATCGGGCCCAAATGCAGAAACTCAAGTTGGTGCGCATGGTGTCGGTGGGTGGGGTGGTTGGCGCTGTGGTTAGAGCGCTCGACTTAATCGTCGATAATCAATCGGCCATTGTAATTTTATCGGACGTATTGTTTCGATAGCCGCTCATAATTCGCGTGTGCTTGGTCGTCTGGTCAAAGCCATGCGTTGAGTGTTTATTCCCAAGAATTTGTAATCGCACACCACTGCGCGCATCTTCATGAGTTGAATCATCGTCATTGCATCATCTTTATCAAGCATCGTCATATTTTCTGAATCTTTGTGCCTCATCTCGTGTTTCGTACCATGTCTTGTCCCCGTGTACATGACCATGTCTCATCCCGTGTCTCTGACCGTGTCTTATCCCGCTGTTTTGTCCATATATCTTGTTGCATGCCTCTGATCATACCTCGTCCTACGTCTTGTCCCCTGTCCGCCCGTGTGCCGGACCAGGTGTTCGACAATGCTCCGGCAGCAAAGGACGGCACGCTGATGGCTGGCGACGAGATCGTGGGAGTGAATGGGAAATCGGTGAAGGGCAAGACTAAGGTGGAGGTGGCGAAGATGATTCAAGCTGTGAAGGTCCGTGTCTTTCTATTAAATGCACAGGAACGTCATCAGCATTATCATCGGCTATTATTAATCCACTGGTGGATGAAAGCCTCCCTGAGCCACCACCGCCTCTCACACAGTCTTGCGATGTGACATTTACTGTCAAATGGCTTCTCTTCTTCGTTTAAGCAGTGGTCAAGAGGTTGTCACGTCCATTTTCCGAGATCAGTAATGGGCCACAAGCTTGACAGCGTTCTTGTGCACTAAATGTGACCCCAGACATCACCCTAGAGACACTGAGACCAGGCCACACGAGCAGTCCTCCTTCACCTCGGTGGGCCGCAAGCATCACACTGTGCTTGTGCACAAATTGTGACCCCCACATATCACCCTAGACACACCTAGACCAGGCCACCACGCGGGGCTCCATGGGACGCAATGCAGCTCCCGGGCCGCAGGTTTCCTGCCACTACCATAGATTCTACCACACCTCTGCATTGTTTCCTTTTGCCAGATCCCAAGGCTGTTGGCCAGAGTAAAAAAATGGTGCAACTGGATGGAGGTGGCTGTTGTTTAGGCTGACGGATTTGTTAAGTTTGCTCAGTAAATGTGAATCAATTGGTCACCAATCGAATTGTATGATTTATATGTTTTTTGTTCTCGAGACAAAAGCTACTGCTACGTTTTTCTACCTGTGGTGATTCTGGGGCTGGGGCATCGCATTGCGCATGTAACTGCATGGAAATGTAGCTTGATGTTGCCCACTAGGCGGCGGCATCACCACCGCTTAGGTGAATGCTTTGCATGCCATCGAGAGGTGCAGCGCATTAGTTAGCACACCGCACTACACGAGCACGACCACCTGGGCACGTTGTTGTCTTGAACCACCACATCTGCAGATCGTGTGCCATGCCAGCCTTAATAGTTGTTTGCACCAGCCCCCTGCTGTATATTAAACTAATCTGTGAATGTGTGTGTGTGTCTGTATCGCAGGGTGAAGTGACCATGTACTACAATAAGCTACAGGCCGACCCCAAACTAGGGAAGACCATGGACATTGGTGGGTCTCAGGAACTCGCACTGACCACTGGCTCCTACCCATTGTTTTATTCATGTTACTAATATACACCACTCAGGACTCAGGTGGTGGTGGGTTTCACAACACATTTACGTGATATAACCCAAAAACCTCTTATGGATAATATTGGTCGTTAAAGCCTGTGGGTTAAACCAATATACAACCAAGTCGAGGTGTCTGCCTGCGCCAATGAGCAAGAGGGCAGCACTCATTGAGGCAGCATCCATTGTCAAGCCTCATCGAGTTTTCGGCAGGAGCTGCAGACTGAACACAAAGTGCTCCTCTTATTAATAAACCCCAGAGGGATAGAGGGGCTTAGCCAATGCCCACCTTGGATTTGAACCCGTGATATTTTGTGGGTGAGTCGCACGCTCTTTAGCAACAGCGGCTGACCAAACATCGTGGCAACGTTTGGTTAATTAACTGCCACAACCCGCACGACATGACCGGGGACCCTCGCCCAGCAGCAGGTGACACAGCAGAGGGACTGTACGTGCGCACAGCTGGTGTCGCAACCACTGATTGTGTTCTCTCTGCTTGCGCCCTCCACCCCCACCTCACTCCCAGTGATGAAGAAGGCGAAGCACCGTCTGGTGGAGAGCATGAGCTCGTCGACGGCCGACGCGCTGGGACTCAGCCGCGCCATCCTGTGCAACGGTAACAGCGCAGGGTGCGGCGACGGTGCCACACCACCGTGTGCCGAGCAGCCGCCGCCGCACCCTCGCGTGCCGGTGCACCGGTGGCCGTGGTGGTTTTGCACGGGGAGGAGGGAGGGCGGCATCGGTGCCGGGATTTTCACTGCCCATCGCAGAGCCCTCCCCCCCCCCCCTCACTGGAATGCTCAATACTCCCCACCCCCCCACTCCCGGTTGCTCGATCGATCGGTCAGTTGGTTGACCGGCAATCTTTCAGTCTGATGGTCAGTCAGTCTGTTTGGTCGGTGAATTGACCACTTGGTCAGTTAATTTGTTGGTTGGTCAATTGGTCACTTGTCAGGTCAGTTTGCCACATGTTCTCTGATCCTCATGTTTTTCTTTCTGTTTGTCTAATTCCAAGGGTGCATCTCTCAACACTTTGCACTTTTCAGTTTTTTGTTCAATTTTCTTTGTCCATGTCCATGATGTTGGAGCCTCGTAGGTAGAATGTTGGGGCTACCAGGGTAAGATAATGGGACTATGAGGGTGAGATGATGCGGCTACAAGGCTGAGATGATGGGGCTGCCAGGTGAGGTGATGGGGCTGCCAGGGTGAGGTGATGGGGCTATTAAGGTGATGGGGCTACAGGGTGAGGTGAAGGGGCTACAGCGTGAGGTGATGGGGCTACCAGGTGAGGTGATGGGGCTACCAGGTGAGGTGATGGGGCTACCAGGTGAGGTGATGGGGCTACCAGGTGAGGTGATGGGGCTACCAGGTGAGGTGATGGGGCTACAAGGGTGAGGTGATGGGGCTACAGGGTGAGGTGATGGGGCTACAAGGGTGAGGTGATGGGGCTACAGGGTGAGGTGATGGGGCTACAAGGGTGAGGTGATGGGGCTACAGGGTGAGGTGATGGGGCTACAGGGTGAGGTGATGGGGCTACAGGGTGAGATGATGGGGCTACCAGGGTGAGGTGATGGGGCTACCAGGTGAGGTGATGGGGCTACCAGGTGAGGTGATGGGGCTACCAGGGTGAGATGATGGGGCTACCAGGGTGAGGTGATGGGGCTACCAGGTGAGGTGATGGGGCTACCAGGTGAGATGATGGGGCTACCAGGGTGAGATGATGGGGCTACCAGGTGAGGTGATGGGGCTACCAGGTGAGATGATGGGGCTACCAGGTGAGATGATGGGGCTACCAGGTGAGGTGATGGGGCTACCAGGTGAGGTGATGGGGCTACCAGGTGAGGTGATGGGGCTACCAGGGTGAGGTGATGGGGCTACCAGGTGAGGTGATGGGGCTACCAGGTGAGATGATGGGGCTACCAGGGTGAGGTGATGGGGCTACCAGGTGAGATGATGGGGCTACCAGGTGAGATGATGGGGCTACCAGGTGAGGTGATGGGGCTACCAGGTGAGATGATGGGGCTACCAGGTGAGGTGATGGGGCTACCAGGTGAGATGATGGGGCTACCAGGTGAGATGATGGGGCTACCAGGTGAGGTGATGGGGCTACCAGGTGAGATGATGGGGCTACCAGGGTGAGGTGATGGGGCTACCAGGTGAGGTGATGGGGCTACCAGGTGAGATGATGGGGCTACCAGGGTGAGGTGATGGGGCTACCAGGTGAGATGATGGGGCTACCAGGTGAGATGATGGGGCTACCAGGTGAGGTGATGGGGCTACCAGGTGAGATGATGGGGCTACCAGGTGAGGTGATGGGGCTACCAGGTGAGATGATGGGGCTACAGGTGAGATGATGGGGCTACCAGGTGAGATGATGGGGCTACCAGGTGAGGTGATGGGGCTACAGGGTGAGGTGATGGGGCTACCAGGGTGAGATGATGGGGCTACCAGGGTGAGGTGATGGGGCTACCAGGGTGAGGTGATGGGGCTATCAGGTGAGGTGATGGAGCTACCAGGGTGAGATGATGGGGCTGCCAGGGTGAGGTGATGGGGCTGCCAGGGTGAGGTGATGGGGCTACCAGGGTGAGGTGATGGGGCTACAGGGTGAGGTGATGGGGCTACCAGGGTGAGGTGATGGGGCTACAGGGTGAGGTGATGGGGCTACCAGGGTGAGGTGATGGGGCTACCAGGTGAGGTGATGGGGCTACCAGGTGAGGTGATTGAGCTATCAGGGTGAGGTGATGGGGCTACCAGGGTGAGGTGATGGGTCTTACAGGTGTGGGTTTATGTAGCTGCTTGGGTGGGTTTTTTAGGGCTGGTTAGCCGGGTGTTGGCACTGCCCGTGTGCCTCCTGCTGTTTTATAATTAAGCCCACTTAAGTGCAAATTGGTTGCCTGGGGATTATACATTCTTGGCTGGCTTACAAAGAGCACGCTCCTAGGTTTGCATGTTTTGATTTTATCCGAAACACAAGGAAACCCCCGACAACGTTTCAAGTGGAAGCCACTGTCAGTGTGCTACTGGTGAATTATTTTTCACTCTTTTATCAGCTGTAGGCAGTTGAGTAGCACTTGTGCTAGCAGTGTCATGTAAGGAGACAAAAGCAACAAACTTGAGAAGTGCTGCGAGTCATCTGGCGACTTAGGGGTGCAATGTCAGGGAACAGCACCGGAACATGTTGCCCGCAGAACTAACGCAATAGAAGTCTCCTCTTCATTCGGTTGCTCTTGTCCAGCACTGGGCACAGCGCTCTTTTTTTCGTGCTGTATGAAGAGTGGTTCACCATGTATCTGTCTTCCAATATACAGGTTGTATGCATTTCTCAAAGCGAGCTTTGCTTACCCATAGGAAAACCGAATTTATTACAAGTGTATTTATGTGAAACGGTTGTAAGTGAATGTGCTGAGACCATCATAAGTTGGCCACATGAGATACTGTGGTAGAACCACATATTGGTTGGAGCCGGGGATTTACAGCCTGACACGGCCATTATGAGCCTCCTTATATTCCCCGTGAAGTTAAAATGACCTACTCTGCTGCACGTTTTGGGGCATTGTTAAAGTAAAAGGTGTTGCCATTTTTACAATTCTGTCGCATGTCTCTTAACAATAGTCAAGTCTTGGGCGTCTCACTGCTCAAATGATCCTGGGGTAGCACCCATCTCTGTTCGCGATCTTGGTGGAAATTCCACATTCTCATGGTGGGGGGTCATTCTCTGCTTCAGAAAACCACTGTCTACTTCCCAAAAAGTCGTACAAACTTTATTCTATCAATTATAAAGGACCGATGATTATGCTGCTGCAGCTGTTGGTGATGATAATGCTGATTGTCAAGTGCTGCGTTGACCCCAGACAAAAAGAGCTGAACTCGCAACTCCTCGGCTTTTCCTGCTGCCTCAGTAGAGACGTGAGAACTTAAATCCTGGAGCAGCAGGGTTCGGCCCAGGCTACAGTTTTTTCTGCCGGTTTGTGCCGGAGCCCCTTGCCACGGTGATTTGGTTTCCCACGCGGGGTCCGGGGTAATTGGGTCCGTGCGGCTGCGGTGACCTCGCGTGTGACCATGGGCGCCCGTGACCCCGCAGCGACGTGCGCTGCGCTAATCGGGGCGACGGTGAAGCGGCCGTTTCTACGCTCGAGCGAGCGTCCTTCATCCGACTCGGCTGAGAGCGCAGCTCCGTGACCGCGAGAGATGGCGACAGCTTGGGGGGAGGCCCTCATCCAGCAGTGGATTGATCATTGCGGAGGATGATGATGAGAGGTCCATGAGGGTTGAAGGTTTTGCGCTGTCAGTGAGGCGCATGTCTGTTTAGGCTATACGGAGGATCTTTGTATTTGGAGGGTGGGGGTTTGTGGATCGGACGGAGTTTGCAGTGTGTTGCAAGACTCTACACACTAGGCTGGGAGGTGGCCAGGACAAGGCGATACAGAAAAAAGGATGTTGTAAAATGAAATCGGTAATAATAGTTTTGATCTCATTGTATTTATCCAGGAAAGCCCCACTGAGTCTCCATTTTCTTCAGGAAGATGCTGCATTAGGGTTTGTCATTGAATTGTTGAGGAGTGTTTTTGCATGTGGGAGAAGAAAACGCTTCACATGCATAGACAAACAGGCTTGGTGTACTGCCATCTTCTGGTCCACCTCGCAGCCTAGCGGGTGTGTAGGACTTTTGTAAATCTGCGTACTGTATATGATCCATCAACTTGCATTATACTCGCTGACCCACAGGTATGTGCTGCCACATTTCAAATTATAAGGATAACCCGACTCGCTTAGAATGATTATCACAGTTCACTTTTATTAGCCATGTAAAGAAGTCCCTTCTGTATAAGAAGGGTTTTTCCATCTTGCAGATTCTCGCAATGTCTGTTTCGGTTCGTGGACTCTCATGATCTACAGCGGCAGCAGCGGCAGCAGCGGCAAGCCTGAAGTGCGTAGGAGGGAATTAACGAAGTAGCGAGAGTGGCCGTGAGTTGCTGGAAGGTCATGCGGGCTGTCGGTTCGCCGCTCGCCAGCACGCGCGCCCACGTGAGAACCGCTCAGGCTGATTTACATATTTTTAATGAGGGTTGTTCGTTCGTGCTTCCTTACATACTTTGCATCTGTCCATCGTACCAACGAGAATCGGCCCGGGTGGAGTCGGTGTTCAAACGGGCGGGCGAGTAGGTGACGGGACAATTGCCCGGCCTCCAGCGTCTCTTGCCAAAACGGCCGGCATTCACCGGCAGCCAGAAAGGCGGCCGCTGGTCAACAGAGACACTACCGGGATCTGCGCTGGAAGAGTGGCCGCTTTGTGCTGCTCGGGAGTTACGGGTTGGGCCACGGGGGGGGGGGCGGGAGGGGGTTGGGGTAGTGAGTTAGCAGGAACCATCTTACCGTAAGTCTGTGCCACGTGGCTGTATCCCTGGCGACCACGGGGATCCACAGTGCCGGCGTCGCATTGCGGGACGCGGAGAGTGGATTCCGCTTGGGGGAGGGCGCAGTGCCTCCTCATTATCTGTGTCCCCTGCTGACCCCTTCTCTCTCTCTCCCTCTCTCTCTCCCTCTCACCACATCGCACCTGCACTCACCGCTACCTGCCTCCCTTGCTCCGTCAACACACCTCACCCACGCACACCTTATTTGTCTACCCCTCACCGCACATCACTCTCGATCACTCCATCTCCCTGCTCGCCTGATAATTAATGGTGCCCCCACAGATGGCCTTGTTAAAAAACTGGATGAACTGGAACGCACGGCTGAGCTGTACAAAGGTAAAGGCACTTTGTGACCCCCTGGGGTGTGTGCATGTGTCTGAATACCTGCACGTACACCTGTGCGCACACCAGTACACACCCTGTAATGAACGCACTCTGGCACACACCCACTTGTACGCCTCCTGCAGTGAGATAACATGCTCATCCAGCGTGCATTGAATACACACAAGATACAAAGATTCCCCACGTGTAGATTTTGGACACATTTGTGGTTAGTGAGCACCTATTAAAGGCTGGCACTGCATATAAGGATGTGGTGTGGTCAGAACCACATCCGGATGCCTGGCCGCCTTTGTCTCCTGGATTACGATGTTTGCATGTCACGCACCGTGTTTAGATTAAAAACAAATTTCTTCAGAACTGCTTTTTGCATTTAGTTTGTACTCCCGCACCTCTGATTCACACGGTTAGCTACGTACGGTGCGAAAACAGTTCAACATACAGACGTGCATTTGCTCATTTAAGGTAGTGTTAGATCCACTGCACTACTGCTGCCACCACCAGATAAACTCGTGATCACTCGCTCACTCTAGCGGACACACACCTGCAAACACTTAGAAGTGAACACTGATAATGATTCCCCATATCGCCTTTAACAGACTTAGGGAAAGTGCTGTTTGCGAGCACCTATGGAGGGCAAGTATGGCACATGAGGGGGTGGGTAGGCAGCACCATTTGCGGCCGCCTTTGTTGTCGCCCCCGATGCTGAGGTTTACGCAACTCGTGTAAGGCTGAATCGACCTAGGGGAGGCCCACGACCAGTTCAGATAATCGCCACTTGTATCAGTAGTGAGTGGGAATTGAACTCTGGTCACTGGGTTTGCAGTAACCACAGCTCCACCTCTGGTGTGTGAACAACAACAACAACCGCCATTCGCCACTCAGTGGCGGTGACGTCACCACGACGCTTGTGCCAGGCCATGTGCACCTTGAGGCCACGTGAAGGGTCGAACGCCCGCTGGTGTGTGAACACACACACCTGCACATACCCGCACACACCTAGATGTGAACACACCTGCACACACCCGCACTCATTCTGCATTGCAAACAAATAGTGCACTCCATTAAGTTGATTCATCTTTAACACAGGCCCCTACTTGTCATAAAATACCCAGCTATACTATGCGTGTTTGCCAATCTTGTGTCCCTCGCCTTGATTTATTAAAAGGCCAGCCGGGCGAAACATTGGCTCCTGTTTGCCTGAATACTTTGGTAGTTTACCTAAATCCCAATATCTATTGGTTGTAACAGTCCCGCTTGTACAATTGCACATTAATCAGTGCGGCATTGTGTGTGTGCGCGCCTACAATCGTGCGTGCACGCACGTCCATTTGTGCTACGCTTTATGAAAGAACATTGGCATTTGGCCGGGTCCCCCTTTTTAATTGTGAATGGCTTTTTTGTTTGCAGGCCTGATGGAGCACACCAAGAGGCTGCTGAAAGCCTTCTTTGAGCTCTCACAGACTCATAAATGTGAGTTTGTGCGTACGCAACAGTGTGCGCTCACGTGTGCGGTCTGTGCGTTCGCGCATGTGTGTATGTGTTTGTATTCGTGGCAGTGTGTACGAATGTGTGTGTGCATCTCAGTGTGTTCGTATGGGTGTGTATGTGTTTGTGACCTTGCTGCTCGCTAACACAGCACTTGCCCCAACAGCCTGTTATGGTTATACGGGGAATGTTTGTATTGGTGATGAAGTGTGCGTCTGTGTGTACATGTCCGTGTGCGTACTTTTTTTTTTCGTATATGCCCTAGTCGGGAGGAGGTTGTGGTATGGAGGAGGTCGTGGATTCGATCCCGACCCTAACTACCTGCATATTTGAAGTTTGCATGTTCTCCCCGTGATCACGTGCATTTAGATTATATTTTACTGCTATACATTGTCACATGATGAGCCTCTTCGTTGAGCTATCATTCGTGGCCAGGTCACTTCTGAAAAAGAGCTACATCGCTGGTAAATAAAATAGTTCAGTATGGTTTATGCTGTCGCATCTGTCCATATAATCTGGCCGTTCGTTCGCCTGCCCCGCGGCACTAACATTCAGACAGTGCAGCCACTGAGAAATAAGAGGACGTGTCCCCTCGAGGTAGGGGGGGGGTGGTGTGGTTCAGCGATCGCCAACATTCACTGGGCAGAAAAGCAGCTCAAATAATTCCGTTGTCCCTCCTCGAACCCAGGTGTGAGAGCCCCTTTGAGATTCACTTTCTCTTTGGGAAATTCACTGTACTCCACTTGCCCTTTGTTCCGGGTGAAACCACTTTGTTTATTCGCTGTTTCTTAATAAGTTCGGCTTCACTTCCTTCAGTTGCCATTTATCCAGGTTAGAGTACGAGCGAGATTCCCTTGGCAACAATTAATTTTGCCCCATTGTCTCGCATTTAGCCACGTGAGATCCCTTTGAGATTTACCCCCGACACGGAGTTCATTTTAATCGTTGTGCTTTAGCCAAGTGAGATTCACTTTAGCCTTGGCAAATAAATGACTAATTCCTTTGTCCCTGTATGTTACAGGTGAGAGCCCATTCAGATTCAGTTTGTAAAAACGAATTATTTGCTTTCATTGTCCTTCGTTTACTCAAAATCACATAAGCCGAGCCTGCATAAAGCGAGGCAAATCAGTGCTTTGTAAGAAAAGGTTTTGCTGGCTGGGGTGTCGGCGGGAAATTGCACGGCCGTGACATCACCGCGCACATTTGCATGATGAAGTCACCCGCAGCGTTGAGCCGATTTAGTGCGTCAGCAACGTCACTGCCTCCCCACCTACCCCCCCCAGTCTCCATCTCAGATATGTGTCCTGCACAGATGTGTGGGCAGTGCTGGTTAATAAAAAAAAAAATTCGAATGACCAATTTTAGTAGCTGCCGAGTACCCTACAAACCCTTCAGTTATTAAAAACGTGTTCCAAAATATACTAATTTCTTTTAAAATGGTTTTTCACAACTCACTTTCATCGGCCGTGTAAAAAATTCACGGCTGTACTAGGAAAGTTTTTACCATGTACCAGGTTCCATCAATGTCCACTCTGGCCCATAGACCCTACGATCTCGAGCTGCAGGAGCAGCAGCAGCAAGCCTGAGGCACGTAGAGGACGAATGAACAAAGTAGTAGTGAGAGCGCGCCCGCTACAGATCGATGAATTTTTATGGCGTGTGTGCGTGCTGTGTGCAATCGTCAAGCTTGAATTCGTGAATACATTATTTATTTTTTACATGTGGCAAGTATGGAAATGACCGTGGTGTGGCATGGTGGAATCTAGTTGCGTTGTTTGCACTCAAACCAGATCGCTGCATGTAAAAGCGTCGTGTAATATAACCTCGGTGACGTGGTTACAAAACTATAAGCGTTGCGTGCATAGTAAACAAACATAATTTTGTGTGCTCGAATTACTACACGTGTCGTGAATTTGATCATCGACTCTTAACCAACGAATCGTTATGTTTATAGTAATCCGTAATAATAGGCCGATTACTTTTCCAAATTCATCCTCTTAATGCTGTCGCGTGAGGTCCCGTCCGTCACAAGCCGCCGAGCGGACGCGTGCACGTGCATGCGCGCACTCGCACAAGCACTCGCGGCAAATTTCGTTTCCGCTTCTCATCGGGATCGCAAGGCGGAGGTTGGCGCATCGCTCCGTGACACCGTCCACATGGTCCTGGCCAATCCGCCTCCGCTTGCTAGAACCGCGCGCAAGACTTTTTCTCGGCGGCAAGTTAAAACTAAACTAAGCTTAACGAAGTGGTTTATCATCACGTGGGAGTTTATAGCGGCCAAATACATCCAAACTCCAAAATATACCAGGCGAGGGAGTTAACATCTCTCCACCGAGTTATTACGAGCCGGGCGTCACGAGCGTGACCGCTCGCTCGGCGCCGCGATCGCCGCTCGTCCTCCGCTGAGCCGATTACAGAAGCTCTCGTCGCCACCGAGGTGTCTTCCATGTCCTCCGCCCCCCCCCCCCCCAGGAACGAAATCCGCACGCAACACTTTATCTCGCCCGTTGTCAAGAACTTAAAGGGCGGTCATGAAATGCTCGCAGACGACATCGTCGTCGTCTCTGACGCGCGCGGGTTTCAGCGGTTCATCCGTCTCTCCGGATTTTGTCATATATTCTGGCCGAGCTTGGGAACATGCGGCCATCTTGGCGAGCCCCGACTTGCGCTTTCGCTGCTGGCATCTGCCGAGCGATCGGTCACGCCGCAGAGGACGTGTCCAGACGCACCGTGCGGCCGAGTCGAATGGGTTTCGCCCCCCCCCCCACCTCTTTTTAAAGGTTGGAAAGTGTGCAGCGAAGCGTGGAGAGAGGTACATGCTTGGGGATTACAATGGGAGACAGAAAGATAGAACAGTTACAGAGGCTCGGACAGGATATCGGTTTGAGTGAGGGTGCCCAGTGGGTGCAGCTGGTGTTGAAATGGCAGCAAAAGGATGAAACATGCCCTAAAGGATGACCACTGCAGAGATGGAGGGACAAGATTGTTTCATGCACATGGCTTGTGCCTTTGCAAGACAGTGAAGGTCGCAAGTTCAAATACTGGTTTGGAGTCGGCCCGTCATCAATATCCATCCGCGGTTGTGTGTGTCCTACAATATTATTTACTCGGGAAAACCTAGACTCTTTCAGGAGGCTCCTGCTAAATTGCGATGATTATGTTCTGCGTGTCAGACGATAACGGGAGTACACTGAGAAAGCACGTGCATACAAGGGAGTGGCACTCAAAATTCTGCACAGATGGATTCAAAAATCCATTAAAAAATCCATTACTTTATTGCCATCTTCAGCTCACCTCGTAGCGCCAAGTCTACAATACCTGATATGTTCAGGCAGTCTCCTATCCAAGTGCTAACCATCTTCAATTCCTGCTTATCCGCAAAAAATATCGGACAAACTCGACCACATTCAGTGTGATTTGGTCTCGGGCCAAATCTGACACAAATCCTCTTTGCAGGCTCCCCAATCTGCCCCCACCCCCCAGGCAATTCTCTTGGCCCAGTTTTGTAGGAGGTGAAAGCCTCCCCCAGCCCCCACCGCCATCATCCTTGGCGTTCCCCCGCGGCCCAGTGGAGAGAGCGTCGGCGTTGCCGATCGATCGTGGGTAAAAATAGAACGAGGGGAGGAGGAAGAGGTGCGCGTGGCCATCGGTGGGAATTCGACGTGAAGCGGGGTGACATTTTGCGCAGCTCAACGGTCAGGGCGGCGGGATTTCGGGGAGCGTGATGCGACATTTATTTTGTCTGCGTGTCTCATCTTAAGCGCGTGTGCGCATACCAAATTTTCAGGTCCGTGCGAATTGACATTCATAGCAGTAGCAGCAGTCGCAGCAGTTGGCCAACGTGCCATACCTTCCCTCTTTTAGGTGGATAAAACGGGTGCCACTGTGAGATAATGTCGACTATGGTTGTTCTCTAAGAGAGACTGCCCTCACCAATGGGAATGTTGGGAAATGTGGGATTTGCTTCACTCGGCCAGGGCTGCCGGAGGATATGACCACCGCCCGTTTGGTCGTTTTGAGCAGATAGAAACGTTGATGGTTTACCCGGGAGAGTATCACTTAGTCACAGGATGCTTTTCGGTGTACCGATGCAAAGGTTTGTTAATTCTACATGAATTCTAAAGCCCAGAAAATACATGCATCGAATTGCACGTAAATCAATCGATGCTTTCCAGGGAACGCATGTGGTTTGTAAATGGGTTCATGTGACCCCTCACCAATGAACCCGACGGACAGATGGGCAACCGGGCAATGCCAGTGAATCATGGAAGAGGTAAATTGTTACAAGCCAAGTTGACAGCATGTGCGTGCATTCCAGCAGTGTAACAGCGCATGTGCGTGTGTTCACACACAGTGGTGTAGCAGTTTGTGTGCTGCGCTACTAACCCAGCGACCAGAGTTCGATTCCCACTCATGGCCAACACCAGTGACGATTATCTGTAAAGGTCCTGGGCCTCCCCTAGGTCGACTCAGCCTCAAATGAGTACCTGGTGCGGTGTGTAAACATCGGCACTGTGGAGACAAAGGCGGCTGGGTGTGGTTGCTGGCCACCCACCCCCTCGTGTGCCGTTCCGGCCTTAATAGGTGCTCGCTAACAGCACTCGCCCCAACAGTCTGTTAAGGCGATACGGGGGTCTTTGTTTTGTTAACACTGTGTATGTGTGCATGTGATTACTGTGTATATGTCTGCACGTGTGTGTTTCCTGTGTATAAGTATTAGTGTGCATGTATGTGTGTGTGTTTACTGTGTGTATATGTGTTTGCACATGTGTTCGTGTGCATGTGGAGAGCGTTCTTGTAGTGGTTAGCGCACTGCGCTACAAACCCAGCGACCCAAGTTCAATTCCCGCTCACGGCCACTACCCGTGATGGATTTCTAGACCAGTTTTGAGCCTCCCTGAGGTCGACTGAACATTAAGTTGAGTATTTGCTGCAGTGTGTAAACACCAGCGTTGGGGGAGACAAAGACGTCCGGGCGTGATGTATGTATGTAAGTTGAACTTCTTTTGCACCGTACGTAACCAACTGTGCTAATCGAAGGTGCGGGGGAAGGAAAACAAACAACACAAAAAGCAATTCTAAAGAAATTAGTTGGTTACTGTCCATGACACCAACCCGTGCACAGTGCCGGCCTTCATAGGTGCTGCTCGCTTTGCAGCACTTGCCCCAACAGTCTGTTAATGATACACTGGGGACCTGTGCGCGCGTGCGTCCAGCGTTTGGCGACGTCTTCTCCGTGATCGGGGTGCGGGAGCCTCAGCCTGCCGCCAGCGAGGCGTTCGTGAAGTTCGCCGAAGCCCATCGCAGCATCGAAAAGTTTGGCGTGCGGCTGCTGAAGACCGTGAAGCCGGTACGCCCCCACCCTTAGTCGTTGGTGTACGAGCAGTCCCACCACTGAAGAACCTCTCTTCAAGGTTCAAGCATTACTATAATGATGATTATAGAAATAGGGGTGCTGATGATGGTCACGATGCAGTTGAGTCAATCCAGGGTGAGTTATTAACATGTTCCCGCCACGATCATGAACGTTTCCAGCTCATACAGCTGGGCTATCCATCATTAGTTTGAACAAAAAAATTATAAATCCAAACGGAATGTGGAATTCCCACCAGTGGCTCGGAACTCCCCAACAGTGACGTGCACCACCCCACTTGTATTTGAGCAGAGAGACGCTTGGGCCTTGTGTCCGGCTGTGCGGTGGCTTACATTGCGATATGATTCCGGCCACCTAGGTTCAATTCCAATACTCTTGATACACAACTTAATTTACAGGCCATTACTGAGCCTGTCCTGAGCCAACCGGACCATCCATGGGTAACCCAGGACAGTGTGAACATCAACACTCTGCAGATTAAAGGCATTTGGACATGCATTGGTGCTGGCCACACTACTGTCTCATGCTCCCATGCAAGCCTTAAACAGGTGCTCGCTAACCGCGCTTAGTCCTGCAGTCTCTCAGGCTAAACTGAGGCCCATTTGTCTCTATAGATGCTCAGTGACCTCAACACGTACCTCAACAAGGCCGTGCCCGACACGAAGCTGACCATCAGGAAGTACGCCGACACCAAGTTTGAGTACCTGGTGAGTATGGCCGGCATGTCGTGCACGTGCCTGCAGTGTGTGGAGTCAGTGCTGGTTTAACCGGGACTCAAATTTGAGCGCTGTGTGGCGCCTTCTATTTGGACACATACATTGGATGGACAACAAAAGGAAAATGAAAAGTGCATTAGGAAAAATGGAAAGAAGCGAAAAGAGTGGAAGACCTATAGTGGTTCTTTCGGTAAAGTCACATAGGTAGAGAAAATAAAATAAAATAAAACACGACGTTTCGGGAGCAACGCAAGTGCCCGAAACGTCGTGTTTTGTTTTATTTTATTTTGTCTACCTACGTGACTTTACCGAAAGAACCAAGAGTATGGATCCTTGCAGTCACGAAAACTGCAAGTCTAGTGGAAGACCTTGCAGATAATGGCTTGACGACGATATCATAAGAGATTGGTGCCAGAAATATGTGCAGTACTTGAGTATATTGGCACAAGACAGGAAAGTGGAAACAAATGACGACATGTGCAGTGGACACCCATGGGCTATCTACCCATGGATTGTGATGATGATGATGTCCCGCCTTGGTGGCAGTGCATTGTGTTGGCAGTGCGCGCTGTTATGGTGTGGGTGTAACGACCAACGCCATCCTTGTGATTATTCGGTGACTTGCTGTGGATCAGGAGCAATAGAGCTTCATCTCTAATTCAGCAGCCTGTTAAATGAGAGTGTTGAGAATCGACGAGAGAAAAACAAATGACACTTTTGGCTTCGCAAAGTGGTACTCATTTTATCATGGCATTGGTCAATCCCGGAATAGGATGTGAACTGATTGTGAGTCAAGGGCAATGAGCACAACATCGCTCGGGCCGCATTATACAATAATATGAGAACAAATGCAAGTCGGCTTGACAGCATGTTAACCATTAATAAAGACAAGTGGCTTGGGCAGGATACGTTGCTCAAAGGGACGGGGACCGATGGTTGAAGTAAATGACAGAGGCAGCCAAGGGAAGGAACACGCCCCACGAATGCGTTCGCTTTGGAGGTGGAGCAATGAATTGGTTGCGTGCGCGCCCGCCAGGCGGATCGCCGCACCGCGGCACCACGGAAGATGGCGACGGTGTGGGGTGTAGGGCCTTCACCCAGCAGTGGATTGGTGGTAGCCGACGATTATTATGATGATGATGATGACGACGACTATCAGAGAATGCGCATGAATGAGAGTGAAACTACCGAGGGCCTGAATAATACTATAGATGGAATGTTCGAGTGGGCTCCGGGCCATGTTCGTTAATGTTTAATCGCGCCGGCGCTGCCGCCCTGAGTGAGACGTGCCGTGGGGGGGCGGTGGCTGCGTGAATACACGCGTGTCTCGTGTGTCGTCCGTGTGCGCGTGTGCATCCGAGTGCGCGTGTGTCGTCTGTGTGCGCGTGTGTCGTCTGTGTGCGCGTGTACATCCGAGTGCGCGTGTGCATCCGAGTGCTTGTACGTGCGTGATGTAACGTCTGAGTGCGCGTGCCTGCGTGCCTACGTGCACGTCTGGAGAGCGTTGGCACAGTGACTAGCGGGGACTGCGCTACGAATCCGGCCACCCGAGTTCGATTCCCGCTCGTGGTCAATGCCAGCGATGAATGTCTGAACCGGTTCTGGGCAACCCCTTAGTAAACTCAGCCTTAAATGAGGACCTGGTGTGGTGTATAAACAGGTGGCCACCCACCCCCACGTGGGCCATTTTGGCCCTTAATAGGTGCTCGCTAACATCACATGCCCCAACAGTCTGTGAAGGTTATACGAGGGATCTTTGTGCATGTCTATGTTTGAATGTGTGTATGTGCATCACCTAACATATGCGCATGCATGCATGCATGCCAGTGCACGGGTCTGCGATGTCTTTGTGTGCCTGCAGCACATGATTGCATGCGTGTGTTTACATCTGTGTGTTTGCGTGCCTGCACATGTGTTTGTAAAATCGTCTTTGTGCCTGTACTGCAATGCGTATGTGCGTGTGTCTGTGTGACACTGTGTTAGTATTCGTGTGTGTATGTGTGCTGGTATACGTGTGCGCGTGCGTGCCAGAATGCTCGCCACGCCCGTGTGTTTCGGCACACACGTAGCAGCATCGTGAACCCAGTCACCCCGCACCCCGACTCAACTGTCGCCCCTCCCCCTCTCCCCACAGTCGTACTGCCTCAAGGTGAAGGAGATGGATGACGAGGAATACAGCTACGCGGTGAGAGGGGCGGCGCGTGCTGCCTGTGCTGCCTGCACACACTGTAATGCCTGTGCTGCTACCTATACCGCCTCTGTGCCTGCCAGTGCTGCCCTTGCCTGTGCTGCAAGTGCTGCCAGTGTTGCCCTTGCTGCCAGTGCTGCCAATGCTGCAGTGTAGATTGCTGCTGATGATGATAATGATGTACTTCGGAAAATGCTATAGTTTAATGTTTTGGTTTATAATGGTGGGCAGTAGAGTAGTGGGGAGAGCAGTGGTTAGCACACCTACTGCATTAAGAACGCGGTAATTGGTAGCGACTGATATTTGAGCTAGGAGCCCATGTACCAGACCGGATGTTGGATAAATTAAAAGGCCATAATGATTATTATTGGGGTGGAGCAGTGGTGCAGTGGCTGCCTTCCTGCATTATCAACCCAGCGATGCGAGTTTGATTCTAGGTCATGGCTAACATTAAAAGGCGAGTGATATCTAAGCCGGTCATGTGTCCCTCCCCCCCCCACCTCGCCCATTCACCAACTCGCATTGAGCAGCGTGGTGAAGTATGGTCAAACAACCACATGGTGCCAAACCCAGCATAAACATACACGTCATGTGGATGCCTTCATCAAGCAGTGGGAGTGACAGGAGCTGTACATTGTGATTTGTTCTGGTGTCGTGATCGATATGGTAATTGCTGTTTAGGCACTGTATGTTGCATTTGTAATATTGTGGTGGTTGTAGTTTTAGAGATGGTTATATTTGTAATTGTTGTGGTTGTGATAATAGTTGTTGTTACTCAGGCCATGTACGAGCCACTCTAGTAGCATTATAGTAGTTGCAGTGGTGGTGTTGTATGGTGGTATTTGTAATTGTGACTCTAGTAGTGGTAGTATTACAACGGTGGTAGTTGTGGTGTTATAATGATGGTAGTGGTGGTATTGTAACGGTGGTGGTAGTGGTATTGTAATGGTAATATTGATGGTATCATAACAGTGGTAGTGGTGGTATTGTAATGGTCGTCGTGGTGATGGTTGTTGTTGTTGTTACTGCTGCTCAGGCCTTGCAGGAGCCGCTGTACCGTGTGGGCACCGGTAACTACGAGTACCGGCTCATCCTGCGCTGCCGCCAGGATGCGCGCGCTCGCTTCGCCAAACTGCGCAAGGACGTGATGGAGAAGATCGAGCTGCTGGACCAGAAGCATGGTGAGGGGTCACCACTGGGGGTCACCACTGGGGGTCACCACTGGGGGTCACTTGTGGGGGTCTCCGCTGGGGGTCACCGCTGGGGGTCACCGCTGGGGGTCACTTGTGGGGGTCTCCGCTGGGGGTCACTTGTGGGGGTCTCCGCTGGGGGTCACCACTGGGGGTCGCCGCTGGGGGTCACTTGTGGGGGTCTCCGCTGGGGGTGACCGCTGGGGGTCACTTGTGGGGGCTCCGCTGGGGGTCACTTGTGGGGGTCACTTGTGGGGGTCACTTGTGGGGGTCACTTGTGGGGGTCACTTGTGGGGGTCTCCGCTGGGGGTAACTTGTGGGGGTCACTTGTGGGGGTCACTTGTGGGGGTCACTTGTGGGGGTCTCCGCTGGGGGTGACCGCTGGGGGTCACTTGTGGGGGTCTCCGCTGGGGGTCACCACTGGGGGTCACTTGTGGGGGTCTCCGCTGGGGGTCACCACTGGGGGTCACTTGTGGGGGTCTCCGCTGGGGGTCACCGCTGGGGGTCACTTGTGGGGGTCTCCGCTGGGGGTCACTTGTGGGGGTCACTTGTGGGGGTCACTTGTGGGGGTCTCCGCTGGGGGTCGCCGCTGGGGGTCACCGCTGGGGGTCACTTGTGGGGGTCTCCGCTGGGGGTCGCCGGTGGGGGTCACCGCTGGGGGTCACCGCTGGGGGTCACCGCTGGGGGTCACTTGTGGGGGTCACCGCTGGGGGTCACCTGTGGGGGTCTCCGCTGGGGGTCACCACTGGGGGTCGCCGCTGGGGGTCGCCGCTGGGGGTCACCGCTGGGGGTCACATCTGGGGGAGCGCAGGAGTAGCGACAGTTAGTCCAGAGCAAAGGGGTCGTGAGTGGGCGTGCAATGACGCATCGATTTACACGCTCACGATAAGCGCATTGAATTGTGAGTGAGAGAATTGATTACTTAGAATTAATGGAAATTCTATGCACATTGAATGGTAAGTGTTAGCGCTACTATCATTGATTGGATAAACAGATCAGAGATCAGACAACAGTATGGACGAGATGGTAAACATTGAACAAAAAAACTATTTAGTGAATTCAATCACAAACCTTGGTCATGGTGGTTCCAGCCAGGGATTACCGGGGTGCCTCCAGCAGACAGAGGGGGTGGAGGGGTGTCCAAGTAAGGTAATGCACCACATGGTGCCAAGCCCAGCATAAACATTTTCAACACGAGGAGACCGTTACAGTGAATTACAAGGTATCGTCATTAAATATTCAACGTTTCTATAAAAAAAATCGCAATCAAAACTGGTGAAGGACGCTCGTTGGGTTGCTAAAGTAGACCACGGTGGCGAGATGTTCACTATCTTGCCTGCTATACAGAAGGTTGTGGGTTTGACTCTGACCCTGACGCCTCTATATTTGGAGTTTGCATGTCTCTCTCCCTGTGCTCAGGTGGATTTTTCTCCTGGTCCTCCGCTTTTTCCCTCCACAGTATTTGGCTACTATAAATGTTCACGTGATGATAAGCCACTTCGTTCAGATATCATTTGTGGCCAGGTCGCCTCTGAAAAAGAGTTATATATAGCTCAGTGGGCCTTACCTGGTAAAAAGTAAAAAAAAAAATTAAATAGTAGACGGCCTGGCAAATGCCCCCCACTCACTTTACAAACACAAATATTTATTCTTCTTGTTGTCATTCCTGCACCTTAACCCTTTCCCATTCCGAGACGTCTACAAATTCCAGGGTGGGGTCTCGTTCACACCGCTGAATCTCGGGACACGCAAGCGATTAGCGTTAATTTTATTTAGAGAGATGTAGCACCATTGTTTTTAAGGACATTGTACTCACCGCAGAGAACCATGGCGACATGACCGCAGTCTATGATACCTGCCACCAAACTGTGCCACACGCTCCCCGCATAGCCTTGTGAGATCCTTGGTGTACGTCTTCCGATCCGAAGACGTACTGATAAAGTTTCTTTTTCTTAAAGAAAATACACATTTTGGAGGCGTGGATATCTGTCCTCGTCATGAGTGGGATTATTATTTATCCAATAAGAGGTGTAATATTCCCCCCCCCCCCCCCCCCCCAATAAATTTCCCAAACCTCTTTGTCAGCTCAAAGTTTAAGATACGTTGCTGAATTTCGCTGGGCAGGTCACATCTTGCCGTCGTGCTCTGTTGTTCCGGGTCGTGCTATGTGCTGGCATGTAGATGCTGTGTTGTGTGTGTGGTGTGTTTGTAAGGGTTCCGTGTGCCCTGTGGCGCGTAGAGTCTCACGGTAGAGATGTCGGCTTCCAAACGTCCTCAACGACCTCGGGCAGAGGTCCTCTTGGCTCGTGTACCCTCTGCGTTATTGGAGTGTGTGTATGTGTGTACGTGCATGGGTGCTTGTGTACGTGCATCCATGCATGTGTATGCATGTATTGTCGAATCGGCGCGCTGCACTACAAAGCCGGCGACCCGGGTTCAATTCCCGCCAGTAACAATTATCTGAAGTAGTCCTGGGCCTCCCCTAGGTCGCCTCAGTACCTGGTGCGGTGTGTAAACATCGCTACTGATGAGACAAAGTTGGGCGTGATACTGGCCACCCACCCACTCATGTACTGTGCCAGCCTTTATAGGTGTTTGCTATCAGCACTTGCCCCAACAGCCTGTTAAGACTATACGGGGGATCTCTTTTTTATGGTGGAGCGGTGGCAAAGCGGTTAGCGCGCTGCACTCCACTAGGAACCTCGCCAGCAAACCCGAGTTCAATCACCCACTCAGTGGCCAACACCAGTGCCGATTATGTGAACCAGTCCTGGGCCATCCCGAGGTCGACTTGGCCTTAAATGAGTACCTGGTGCTGCGTATAAATATTTCCACGAGGGAGACAAAGGCGCCGGGAGTGGTGCTGGTTCACACCACCCCCTTGTGCACTGTGCCAGCCCTCATAGGTGCTCGCTAACAGCACTTGCCCCCAGCAGACCGTGAAAGGCTATACGGAGGACCTGTTTGTGTAAGTGCATGTGTGTGTGCGCATGCACATACATCTGTGCGTGTGTACGTGCGCATATTTAATCGTCTTGTAGATCAATGTCGGTGATATTTTCCAAGCGGCTAATGGAGCGATGGGACGTTTTATGCTGCGTCTGCCGCCTCCTCGCTATGAAAACGCATTAAACGCACGCGTGCACATGCACACACACACGTGCGCGCACACGTGTGTGTACATGCAGACAAAGGCATAGACGCCTTGTGTAGCATTTAAGCCGCTGGGATAAGCGCACAGCGCTCGTGGTGGGGGTGGTGTGGGCAGCACCACACATCTGTGGCTGCCTTCTCTCTCCCCATTGTCGATAATAATGATCGCTCCAGATGCTCGTTATAGGCCAAGTTAATCTAAGGGAGCATCTGGACATATTCAGGTGGCATATGCCAGCGATGATGGCCGTTATGGCCAGGAATTTATTCCAACTTTGTTGTGCTGCTGCTGCTCAAAACACTACTACACTCTACACCTTTATACTGTACATCCATACACTGCACTAACCACTACCACACACCAAAAGCAAAGATCCCCCGTATAGCCCTAATAAACTGTTGGGGCAAGTGCTTGTAGCGAGCACCTATGAAGGCCGGCACAGCACACGAGGCGGTAGGTGGCCAACACCACGTCTGGCCGCCTTTGTCTCCCTAGTGGCGATGTTTACACACAACACCAGGTCGTCATTTGAGGCTGAGTCGACCTAGGGAAGGTCCATGGCCGGTTCAGATAATCGCCGGTTCGTAGCACAGCACGCTAACCGCGACACTACCGCTCCCCACACCACACACACCACTTGCATGCACACACACATACACAATGTTTCGCCTACTACAATACCACTTGTATCCACACACGCACGCCGCACTAAACACGACCACACCACAAACGAACTGTACACACGCGCCACACTGACCGCTACCACAGCGCGTGGGTGCACGTAATCGAACGTGCACACACACACGCACCGCGGAGCCACTCGCTCTGAATTTGTTACCCAAGACACGATTCCACGAGGCTCGGATTTTTAAGATGTGCGTGGGTGTCTGTAGGGAGAGTCATAGGGGGTGGGGATGTAGAGGAGGGGCAGAGGTGACCTGCCTCTAGGCCAAAGAGGGGCCATGTGAGTTCGTGGGGATCGCTGCTCACAGCGGATGTGAACCTTGGCCCTGCACCCAGCTTTCTGCTGTCCTCCCTGTGTTCCCACACTCACCCCTGTGACCCCCGGGTTTCTGGTCATCCACAGGATTCTCACCTTGTCCACGCGCACCCATTTCCAGACGCTTGCCCCCGTGTCACCGCACTAACCCTCGCATGCCTCGTGCTCATCTCCATCCCTTGTGTCCCTGTATCCATGTGTTCCTGCGCTCATCCCTATCCCTGGTGTCCTCGTATCTCCATGCCTCTGTGTTCATCCCTATCCATGGTGTCCTCGTATCTCCATGCCTCTGTGTTCATCCCTATCCCTGGTGTCCCCGTATCCACGTGTCCCCCTGTGCTCATCCCCACGTCTTCACGCTCGTGTCTCCGCAGTGCAAGACATCGTGTTTCAGCTGCAGCGCTTCGTGTCGGCGATGTCGCGCTACCACGACGACTGCAACGCGGTGCTCAAGGAGGCGGACGTGTTCCCCATCGAGGTGGACCTGGCGCGCACCATGCTCAGCTACGAGTCGCAAGGGCCCTACGCCGAGACCGGCCACCACCGCCGTCGCCACGACGACGAGGACGACGGCGACGACGACGACGAGGAGGAGGACAACAGAGGTGGCGACGACGAGGAGGGGGGTGAAGGAGGAGGCCAGGACGACGGGGCCGGGATGATGGCTGACGACGGGACGGAGGAGAACGGGGAGAAGCTCATCGATGACTTGTGATGCGGTGGCGGTAGGAGGTTGTTGGCGGTGGTGAGGTTGGAGGAGGTTGTGATAGAGGAGGAGGTCGTAAAGGTGGTGGAGGTCGTGCAGGTGCAGGAGGTGTTGGTGGAGTTGGAGGCGGCGATGGGGAGCGGTGGTTGAGATGGAGGTGGTATCATCGGTTTATTATTTGGTAACTTTTCTGATTTTAATTGAAATTTGATGCACACTTGCTTGTGCAAGCAAGTGTGCATCAATGCATAAGCCAGTGCGTGTACCCACGGGTACACGCAGCGGTCGCACCTCTTATACCTACACGTACGTACATGTAAATAACACATTGTATGCGCGTGCATGTACACGCATGTGTATAACACGTACACCTGCACGTGCATGTGTGGAACACATGCCAATTACACGCGCACACATTCCAGTAACACGTACACCCTTAGCATGAACGGCACAGCACATGTGCACGTGTCGCCCCACATAGGTTATTCGAGGCGTGCAATACGCACACGTGTACACGCATTCATGCGCATATGTGCAACGTTCACATCTGTACATATGTGCGTGCCTGGACGTATAAAAGTGTAACGCACACACGTGTATCCCTGTACACATGTGCATGTATCGCATGTTCACCTGTGCTAGTACAACTTTGTGAGATGTGAACATGTGTATTACACGTGGCTCACGTAGATGTATGCACAGGTGTATTCTGCACCTGTACACGTTCACGTACGTACAAGTGTATATCTGTACCTACGTGTAGTCATGTATGCAGTCGTCTACGTTAACTGTGCATACATGTGCATTGCATGTGCATATAACAGTAAATCGTCATGTACACGTGTGACACGTCCTGTGGTGTACATGTATGTGGACCTGTACGCGTACACTTGTACGTATACGCCTGTGCACATACATGGGTAACACCTACTGCACCTGGACACGTGTACATCATGTACACGTGTACATCATCTGCTTTGCTGTCTCGTTCGCCAGCAATAACTTTGGGGGGGGGATGGGAGGGGGGCCGGAGGGGGGTTTATTGTGGCAGGGGGAGCTGTCGTTCTTACCCGAAGGCGTTACATTTCTCTGAGTAAATTATTGGGCGGTGGTGGTGGTGGTGGTGGTGGAGGGTTAGGCACAGATGGGGGCACCAGAGCGCACCCCCCCCCCCCTTTTCTGGTCATGTCGTTGAATTAAAAATGTTCGAAGGGGTTTCCTCTAAGGGGGGTTTTCTGTTCTGGGGTTACAAACCCCTTGACGTCCACGTGCAGGGGGTGAATGTGTAAATATTGGGCATATCACTCCACAGTACTAAAGATAATCCTTAAACAAAATCTTGCGTCCGACTATAAAGCTTCCCAAAGCTTATTTATGCTGCGTTTTCTGTATTTTCAACATTCAATGTTTGGAGGTGAAACCCTTGAAATGGCAACACTGGTTGAGTGGAATAACAACTACCTTAAGCACATGTTAGGCATGGCATGGATGATCCTCCGCGTGGACCATTGATGATTTTCTACGACTGTTTTGTGCAATTGGTTTACGTGAAACCTGCAGCTCGCTACATTCAACAACACGACGTTAGGAGCGTAGAATCTTGAATAGTGACTCCCGAGTTGTGACATTTAATTGAATCGCAAGGGGATAAATTGTTACTTGCCTAGTGTGTGTGTGTGCACGCGTGTGTATTTACTGTGTGTACGTGCGTTTACGTCAATGAGCGGAGCACTGGGCGGATAAAACGCAGCAACTTGACATTGCGGAGCAGAGGTGGTGCACGCTCCAGTCATCCCAGTCAATCAACCTATGGCACCTGGGTCTGTCCCGTGACCACCTTAACGTGGCCCCAAAGTGCACCTAGCCTGGCACAAGTCCCGTGATGATATCACTGCCACTTAGTGGCGAACGGCAGTTGTTGCTGTACTGCGAACTACGTTCACCGAAGTCCGTTGTTAGTCCTGGTGTAGGGAGGAAAGCTCCCACGCTGCAGTTTCCACTGGGTTATGGGTTAATATTAACCCACTATTCAGGAATATTCTGTGCTGAGTGAATTCTATGGTTTAAAGATAGGGCTAGGGTTAGTTTTAATTGTTTGGGCTATGATGAGAGGCTTCGTGCTATGGTTACAGATGAGTGCTAATATGCCGAAGATTAGGCTAATGGTTTAGGGTTAAGAGGCGAGGGGTATGGATAGTGCAATATTACAGCGAGGATTATAGTTCTATACGGCTAGGAAGGCTTTGGGCTCTGAAAGCTGGCAGCGCTCGTGCCCACGGGGTACACCATGTGGAAAGCTGGAGTCGATGAGAGAGACCACGTCTCTGCGTCATTGTCCTCACTGGAAGAGGCAGGGGGGGGTGAGAGACACGTGCCACAGGGTTCACATTTGTTTATGCGAAGTGGCGCGCGTGTGTTTGTCTTTGAGTCACTTTGTTCAAAGCAACGACGTAGCCAAGGGAGTGGCACGTGTGCGGTTACGCACGTACGCACGCGTACATGTGCATGTGTGTGTGTGTTACAGACGCGTGTGTTGCTTACGCGTCTGTGTGTGGGGAGCGGTAGTGTGGGGGTTATCGCGTTGCGCTACGAACCCTGGCTACCCGAGTTCAATTCCCGCTCACAGTTCTCATTGGTGACGATTATCTGAACTGGTCCTGGGCCTGTCCTAGGTCGACTCGGCCTCAATTGAGTACTTTGTGCGGTGTGTAAACATCGCCACTGGGGAGATGAAGGCGACCGGGTGTCGTGTCGTCCACCCCCCCCCCCCCACTGCTTCGTGCGCCGTTCCGGCCTTCATCGGTGCTCGCTAACAGCACTTGCCCCAACAGTCTGTTAAGGCTATAAGGGTGATCTTTGTTACAGACAGATCTCTTGTTGAGCCGTATAGACACGTGTTTGCAAGCACATATTATAAGGCTGGCATATTACCAGTTTATTGGGTTGGTGTGGCCAGCCCAACACACGTCCTTCATAATATTTGTCCTAAACAGGTGCTCGCTTAACAAACACTGGCCTCCAACAGTCTGTTCAGGCTGTATGGGGGGTCTTTGAGGTTTTTTTCCAACAAAAAAAACCTAAGACCACTACTGATGCTGTTCTCTAATGCATATCATTCAATAAAAATGTTATACTGGGATGTGAATGTGGAGGTGTCCAATTGTGCATGTGGCCAATGTTGGCAGTGGTATACAGGTACTTGTTCTGTAGTTAATAATAATATATCCAGGAAATCCTCAGCCAAGTCCCCTGCGTTGAGGTGTCTGGCCAAGTCTTTATGTATTATTAGATTTTCGCATGTGGGAGGAATCTGGAATACGTGGGGGACCTCGTATACCAACCCGCAATGACCAGCGTGGGGAAGTATGACCAAACAACCCCAATGACTGACACGGCGTGGAGAGAGAGAGGGGGGGGGGTGACATCCCGTGGTGGATTGAATTTAGAAACAGCTGTAAGTTAAATAATCCCAACCCTGCCCGGTCACCACCCCCATGACCCTATCCCCATTCCATGTGGGAGGAGGGGTTGGGGGTCCGTGGAAAGGGGTCTTCCTGTGAACCCCAACTTCATCTCTCCCTTGGCTGAGACCCAACACGGTGGGAGCGGGGGGGGACACGCTTGGAGGAAGGTCCCCTGCCTCTGTATTCTCTCCAAGCCCCCCGCCCACCTCAACCATGCTGGGACGAGGCCATTGTTTTGTGTTTGATCCTTCGCAGTGCCGAGATCCAGTTCAGAAGGAGGAAGCACTCTGCTCTGTCCAGAGGCTTTCTTTTGTTTCCACGGCTGACTGGGGGGGGGCAGTGGGGGAGAGAATTCCACGCGAGATGAAAGGAGCCGAGTCACTTGATCCAGTCCCCGCGATCCCCTGCTCGAGGTTTATTGGGAACAAACTCAAAAGGGAACTTAAGAATAATAATAATAATAGCGTGTTTATCCAGGAAAGAAACACCGAGTCGTAAGGACTTTTTTTTCAAGAGGGTCACGTATTTTTTTCGTGTGTTTTCGGTAAATTCACGATGTGTTTATTATACACGCGGGAGGAATCCAAGCGTGCGGAGGGACCACGCTCAATCTCCGTACAGATGAAAACAGATGGCGATTCGTTCACTCGCCATAGTTTCATTTTAGTTTTACCAGATAAGGTCCACTGACCTATAATAGCTAATTTTTAGAAGCGACCGGACCACAAATGATAGCCGAATGAAGTGGCTTATCACGTGGACATTTATAGCGGCCAAATACTCAACGCATGTTGATTCTAAATGTGGAGGTAAAACCCGGAGGACCCGGAGAAGAATCCACACAAACCACGGGGAGAACACACATAGATTTGAAGCTTTCGTGACTGCAAGGATTCATACTCTTAGTTTTTTCGGTAAAGTCACGTAGGCAAAAATGAAATAAAAATTAATAAAAATTAAATTAATCATGACGTTTCGGAGGCGACACAAGTCTCCGTCATAAGGTGGGACCGCCACAGCCAGATTTGCTGTATCACTTGATTTTTTATTTTATTTTTATTAATTTTAATTAAATTTTTTACCTACTTGACTTTATCGAAAAAACTAAGAGTATAGAACACACATACTCTAAATATACAGCAGGTGCCAGGGTTCGGGATCGAACCCACGTCCTCCTGTATACCGGGCGAGGTAGTCAACATTCTGCCCCTCTCCCGGCGAGCTAGGGTATGGCGGCACCTCGACGTAGAAACAAGTTCAGCACTTGAATTTCCTCTGAAGTGCTGTGAAGAAGCCTAATTGCCCCAAAAGCTGCCTATTTCATGTTTACTTTAAGGGGCACAATGTTTTTGACGAAAAACAGATGACTTGTTTTGTTATTTATATTTTGTGCACCACTGCCAACGCAGCATTGCGATATAATTGGTCTATTTCAGGATGATTGTGCTGTGTGTGTACAGTGTAGCCAGTCTGGTCTAGCCATTGCATCATCATCAACACAATCATAAAAAATGTATTATAAATATATTCATTGTTGCAATCGTCATCAATGAAATCATCTCTGATCGAGTCTCTAGACAATGATAGGCTGACAACACCGGACATCTGGACATGTCCGAAAAAGTGCTTCATAGCTCATCGGATTCCTCCAGTCTAAACAAAGATTCTGATAAGCTGAACCTGTTACATCACAGGGCTGAGTGAGATGCGAACGTCTTGGGGAGGCCTTCATCCAGCAGTGGATCGATCACGTCTAATTTCGGTGCATGTCCCCGCTTGACTTCTTATCTCACCCCCAGTTCCTGCCCCTGCCCCGACCCCCCGAGTTCCTACCCCGTCACTGGAGCCGAGTCCTTTTTATCAGCAGGAAGCAAACTGGCGGCGTGGCACGCTGTGGTTTCAGCGAGTTTGCGATGACCACAGAGAAGATTGACAACTCGAGGCACAACTTCGTCTCACAGAGTCGTCCCCCAGCTCACACGAGCCATGGGGTAGCCAGCCCTAAGCCAACGGTGGACATTGCACCAACGGTGGACATTCCACCGTTGGCTTACTCTCTTTAGGCAGAGTGGACCTGGGGTAGACACATACTAGCTCGTGGGTCTGGTAACCAAAATAACAAGGGCTATTTTTTTTTTCGAAATCGAGAAAGAAAAACTCAAGGTTCCAAGAGCGGCAATGCACTGTGTGGTGAACTACGAGACGGTGGTGGTCTTTAATAAATGACGTCACGGATCAGTCCTTCAAGGATCAGTCCTTCAAGGATCAGTCCTTCAAGGATCAGTCATTCAAGAGCCGCAGGTTGCCGACTCCTGGCCGAGCTCCTAGATACGAATATCCACCGAGGTGCATGCAGTGTGTGCAGTGTGGGCAGTGTGTGCAGTGTGGGCAGTGTGTGCAGTGTGGGCAGGAGTTGAAACCACATCACAGGGATTGTAAGGAAACTGAGGGAACTGTGAATCGGTCTGATGCTCATATTCTTGACGAGGTTATTTGATGGATGCTCATTGTGTATAGATGGACTGCTCGATTCTAAACTATTAATTTGGCAACTTTAAAAACATTTCCAAGTTTCCCCACGGGCCTCAGTGTTAAAGTGTGACTTCCAACTACAAGTCAGTTCCTCTCTCTGCCCCCTCTCTCTCCTCGAAGAAGAGCCAGTGCCCGAAGTATCAGTCATTTATATCTCACTCTTGATTGTATTTTGCCGGTTGAGCCACTCGATGGAGCAAAACGGCCGGCGTCGCCCATGTCGTCCGTGTGGGAGTGCAGTGGACGTGCCAGCGTGCATTTCTGATGATCGTTAAAGTTAACAGAATGACGTGGCGTGTTTTCTTTTATTCGTTACGATTACATCGCAACGCTAACTAAAACCACGTACGCTGAACTTCTTTTACACCGTACGTAGCCAACCGTGCTAATCGGAGGTGCAGGGGAAGGACAGCAAACTAAAAACACACAAAGCAGTGCAGCTCTCTCGGCAAAAAAAAAAAACCCGTTCGCGATATCACGTTCGTGATATCAGCACCGATGATGCGGCTCCGATCATTCTCGCTCGATGAAGATGGACCCGGGCGGTTGAGGTTGGGGCCAAAGAATCAAAGACTCCAAAGTCGCAGCTTCGTGCAAACTGCGTGTGTGCGTGTGTGGTGACCGCACTGACCGTTGGGGTCAACCTGGGTCCCACGCCGTCGAGCGCAAATATCTTTCATTGTTCACTCAAAGCTGGGGACCTGCATCTCAGCAGCGACACTTCCCGTCCTCCCAGCGCCGTGTCCATATTTCCACGCTACCTCGGTGAAAACCTGTTTTTGTTTCCGTGGATCCGACTGGGCAGCCGACAAAGGGTGGCCACGTGGAATAAAACAATTTCTGGGGATTCATATTCTTAGGTTTTTTCGGTAAAGTCACGTAGGTAAAAAAATAAAATTAATAGCTGTATCTTGATGCAGCTATCGTGCTGACGGTTCCACCTGAAGACGGAAGCTTGTGTTGCCTCCGAAACGTCGTGATTTTTATTTTATTTTCATTTTACTTTTATTAATTTTATTTTTTTATCTACGTGACTTTACCGAAAAAACCTAAGAATATGAATCCTTGCAGTCATGAAAGCTTCCAATCTAGAATTTCTGGGGAGTTTTTTACGTTTGAATTTAGCAACAAAAGGGGGACTACAGTTCTTTCTCACAGCTCTTGTGAAGCAATGGGCAGTATTCCAAGATCATGTCATCTCCATTGGAGAAATCTATTCCTTCAACAAAAGATAACCCTCATGGTTCAGGTTTTGTCACCGTTGTTCCTTCAATCATCTATCATCACCGGTCTCAAGACGAGGTGGTTGGGGCAACGTGTTGGCCAGCTCTGGTTGTGATCTCCATCCACCTTGCTCGGCCCTCAATCTCACTGATCGGCTGGTTTTAGTTTAAGCCCGTTAGGATGCGACATTCTGCATCTAAGGTTTGGATAGTTTTCTGCATCTATTGATACACCCAAATAACTGCAGTTTTCCTTGCGTAACGTTGACTACAAGTTCTATGTGGACTGGATGATATAATTGTGCCCCATACATATTCATTGTGCGCTGTTCATAGCATTCATTGCCACATAGTGTATAAAAGGTGATCCCTCAATGTGCAGTTGCTCATTTCGAGATACGCGATACTGGTTCTCGTTTGTATCAATGCAACTTTCAATGGAATGTGTCAGTGGGCTCCCACATGACCAAATTAAAATAACTGAATGAACCTAAGCTCCAGACAATATTTAAAACTAAAATGTTTATTTTAGCAGGTAAGGCCCACTGAGCTATTTAGCTCTTTTTCAAAAACGATCTGCCCACAGATAGCACAACGAATTTGCTTATCACATTGAAATATATAACGACCAAATACTCTAAATTACATGTCTGATTCTAAATGTGGAGGGAAAAAACCCAGAGGATCCGGAGAAGAATCCACGCGACTGCGGGGAAAGAGAGCCATGCAAACTCCAAATATACAGGCGTCAGGGTCGGGATCGAACCCACGAACGCCTGTGTACCAGGCGAGGTAGTCAACATCTCTCGCAACCGCCGTACCTCCAGACAAGGATTTAACCTCCAGGAACCCGATGGCTACTTCTGGACCTCCCGTCGCTGTCGTCAAGAGATCTCATATATGCACGTTCAACACAACCAGTTTATTCAGTCAGTGGCACGAAACAACAACACGTTAAAAAAATAACGATTACATTGAGAAATTATTTTTAAAGATAACATCACGATCCAAACACTCGGACCCCTGTTTTGCTCGCTTCCCTTCCCCCGGCCCCACATTGGCAAACAATTCGAGCTTATTCTGCTGTCCACTAATCTCACAATGGATAAATAAATACATTCATCTTCTCTGTTCTCGAAAAACGTATCCACGGGTTTGGAGAAACAGTGCCTCACGGACACCCTGTAACTCGAGACGACCTTCGTCTCTATCGATACCCATTCCTCCTCACCTATCTCTCTCCATCCGTAGTCTCCACTTCTCCCTCTCTCACCTCATTTTTTTTTACGTTTCCATTTCTCTCGTCCTCCCTTTGTCCACCTCCAATGTTTTGTATTTATTCTATCTCGCATTCACTCTTCCATTACACCTTTCATGCACGCACGCCGTTGACCTTCACTTCTACTCGCCTCTCGCTCTGCCTGTTCCACTCTCTCTTCCATTATCTCCAAGTTCGTCGGTCGCTCTCGACGTTTTCCTCCTCCACCGCCTCTCTCTCTGCCTCTCCATCTCCGCCTCTCTCTCTCTCCATCTCCCTCTTCCATCCTTCCCAACCATTTCCCCCTCCCCAATCTCTGCGTCCCCCCCCCCCGTCCTTCTGTGTCGTGTTCACGCGAGGAGCACATTCAGTGGTGAAACACAACACACTGTGACGACATGTTGAAACACAACACCCCCCGTTCCCCCACCGCCGCTCCACACACCTAACCCATATTCACCACACTAACCCTCACCCACACACTCGGGGCACGAGTTAACATCTACCTGGGGCCAAGCTCCAGGATTAAACAGAGGGATTAAAGACAACCCGAGAAAAAAAACACAATCAGATCTTCACTAGTAGCTACACACCTGGGCTGTGTCCCGGACTGTTTCCGCGTGAGTGTGGGGTGCTGTTAACTGATTAAACGACCTTTATGGTGACTTTCACATCGAGTGCTCGTGATGCAGGTGGTGCAGCGACACTAAACAGTACACAACGATTTACAACACTGTTTGAAATTGATGAAAGTGTCTAATCACAGCAACTGAAACCTGGATACAAAGCGATTTCTTTAAAAAACTGAGATGACAATCACGTGAGCATACTACCCTAGCAACTTTAAAAAAAAATGTGAATTAACAAAGCTTCAAAACTCGCGTTGGATATAGCCCAGGAAGCACAGCCCACATGTGTGTATCAGATATCTCGAGGATAAGAGGCGTTTGTTTTCTGGGTTTTTGTCTTCAGCCAAGCTGGCTAACGGGTCACATGGATGAAGCCCCATGGGGCTGTGAAGACTGAAATACCAGTGTTTTCTGCTTTTGTGGTTTTCTTTGCTGAAAAATAAGTATACTGTAATATAAGAAAAGTCTATACAGCTCGCAACACTTGAGCTGCAGCTTGCGCCTGGAAGTGTGTTTCCGTTGCCGCACAACAGGGGAGTCGGTTGCAGGAGTTTGTGGGTCGCACACAAGGGGGGGAAAGCAAAGGCTGGAATGACAGTAATTGCATGAAAGCAAATTAAATAAATTTAATTAAATCAATAAAACCAACGTGGTCCGTTGAAGGATTCTCGAAATATGATCACTAAAGGTATTCAATTAAGGCTGCTGCCACTCTACAATGCAGCCTAAAGCCACTTCCATAAATTGTGAAGACAGTAGATTATTTTCCCAAAACCTTTGTCTTTCAAAGGCAATCTAAGGGGAACGCTCACGTAAGCCGTTTTAAGTAATAGCTACAAGATCCCAAGTGATTACTTGGTTCGACTCTTTTTATTCTAATTTATATTGGAAATCCTTACGGAGCCTAAACTACTTTATTCAGGCGCAACCGTGCATTGGAAGGTTTGGTTTATTCCTTTAGGGGCTTAAAGGAAATTGAAATACCCAGAAAAAACACAAATCCCACACGAAGGGGGTAATAATACTCAAACCTCCAATCACTTGGGGATTCAATAATCCACTGCTATACTTGAATCTCTTGGGCTCCCTCGCAGCTCGGGGAAGTGCAAATCTGCATGATCCATCACGCCCAGGCTACAAATCTGAGCCGTGCAAATACTCGGGAATGCCCCTTTAATGACAAGGGAGGAAGCGGTGAAGGGGAAACACACTTCGAGATGCAAGAGCAGCTTGGTGCTCTCGGTCGGCACATGTTGCTCGCTGGTGGAGAAGTCTCCGCTGGCCAGATGAACCCCCATTCGGCCAGAGAGACTAAACCCCACCCAATTCAAATTTGGTCCCAGGTGGAAATAAAAACAAACAACAATATTATATTTCTAATACTTAATCTAGTTATTCCTTCTGCTGGTATATAATATAATACATTAGTAATTTAATATATTATTTGATGCTTGCTGTGCTGTGAGGTTGGTAGTAAAGGTCTAAGGCTGTAAGATAATTCGTCTTTTTTATATCCGTGACAGCCTGAGGCTCAAGGAGTATTTTAAGGAGGCTCCTGCATGAAGTTGTGTCGACCACTTCATTTTTAAGCACATTTTCACGACTGGGCTCAAAAGAAGACTGCCCGGAGAAAACCCAAGGACACGATAAGAGAACGCATACAAAATATATCTGTTACACCAAAGTACTTGCAGTACTGCCAAGTCCTGGCTAGTGGTCGAATATAATCGCATATCAATGGGTGTATCACATACATGTTGGTCTGGGTGAATCACCAACCCTGTCCAAACACCAAATATCTGACCACACAAGTTAACTCGCAGCTTATCAATATGCTCGACACTGCTGAATATTAGCGATAATGGCCATCGTCACCACAGATGGGTGAGAATTATGGTTTCATCAACGCTCACCCAAACCCATCACAGCTCTACGCCCACGCTTTGATGATATAGAGCTAGCCAGAGGTGTGGACTCGAGTCATGTGACTTGGACTCGAGTCAGACTCGAGTCATGAATTTGATGACTTGCGACTCGACTTGGACTTGCATAACAATGACTTTGTCCCACCTCTGGAGCTAGCCCAGGACCCAGCTCTCTCCACCTTCACCTCCACGAGTGACCCCTCATGGCGCCTTCCTTCCCCCGCCCTTCCCCTGACCCCCTCGAGGCCTAGGAACTGACCGGGGAAAGGTTTACCGTTCCTGGCCTGGAATGTAGGCGAGGTCAGTGGAGGGAGGGGGGGGGCAAATGTTTAGTGAGGAAGTTTAGATAAGTGGGGTTTGTTTTAACAATGGGTTTGTTTTCATAAACAATGCAGTTATAAACAATGTTCAAATATTCTTGGTTCTTTCGGTAAAGTCACGTAGAAGATAAATAATAAAATACTAAAAATATTAAACAATAAAAATTCTCACGACGTTTCGACTGCAACACAAGCAATCGTCATCAGGTGTGAAATCCACAGCATGAAAATTTGGAAAGAAAATTCTTGCTGTGGATTTCACACCTGATGATGATTGCTTGTATTGAAATCGAAACGTCGTGAGAATTTTTATTGTTTTATATTTTTATCATTTTATTATTTCCCTTCTACGTAACTTTACCAAAAGAACCAAGAATATGAATCCCTGCAGTTACGAAAGCTTTACATCGAAATGTTCAAAATGTTACATTCCCCCTCGCCGCTCTCTCAGTGGTGGTTTCAACTCGTGAAACAAAACGGTCAGGGAGAGGGTGAGGTCAGACACTCATCTGAACTCAGCAAAGCGCTACTTACAAATTAAATTCATGGGAACGGAGGTAGCTGGAGGCAGTCCGGTTACTAAAAACCAACCCGAACCAGAAGGGGGTGGCTCGTCGTGGTGGGGGAGGGCGGCTGTCTCGTTGGATCGTGGCAACAATGACCAAGAAGGCTTTATATATATATTTTTAGTATATATATTTTTTGTAGCAATGTTAGTCTCAGAGCGCGACAAAATATGCACGATAAAATTAACACCACGTCTCAAGGTGGTGCTGCTATTGCTACAAACATCGATGAACAGTAGTTGTTTTTTTCCAGTTCACCTTATGCTGATGTTTACCTCACACGCATGAGTATTAGCAAAGTGGCGAACTGGTAAATTCCCCACGGATGGGGGTCGCACGCCTTGGTTGTACAAAACCCCAAATTATTCCTCTTGAGGCTTGAGGCCTTGCTACACCACTCGCCCAATGGGCTGCTCCGCAGCCTCACGTGACGTTTTCAAATCATCCTTTTATCATTACGAACAACTGCATTCAAGTTGTGCCATTAGAGTGGAGTTTCTTACACACAGAAAAATCCAACTTTGGTGACTCCTCACAGATGGTGGAGGGTTGCCTTTGCCAGTAAACAATCCTTCACAGTGGTGAGACCACGGAAATGCCAGTCTCCTTTAAAGTCTCAAAAACCTCTCCTACCAGCGCTGTATGAAGAGTAATTCACTGCTCGTTCTCTGATATACTTAGTAATATCTCAGAATTAATCCGATGTTGCGAGGCCAAATTAAGTGAAAATATATATTTTTTGGGCAATCGTCAACAAACTTTCTGCACGCAAACTTTGTTAAATCGTGGATGGGTGCTGGATTCGAACCCAGGAAATCAGAGGTTCTCGCCGAGTGGCTTGATGGACATCAGCACGCCGAGGGTAACGGAGAGCTTGTGTGCATGCTCCTGGAACAAGGCCTCAACGCCACAAAACTCGTTGTTGCAGTCGCTGCAATAACATTTCCCACTGCACAATACGGAAGCAACATCTGCGCCAAGTACAACATGTAGCTGCACCGCTAAGAGATTCCCAGTGACCTCACCAATAATCAAGAGTCGTTCAATAAAACTGACGAGATTAATTGGACCGAAAAAATCTAATGACGTTGATGAAAGCAGCTAATCAAGCGTCTGCTCCTAATCTACAATGGCAGCCTCAATTCTAAATCTCGAGGTAATTGAACAGATTCCAAATTGCGGATGGAAACCAAAGGAAATGCACTGTACAGCAAAGACACTTGCTTCCGGTCACAAATACAGCTGAGAAGTCCGGCATTAGACAGCTACTATCCATCACGATTATCGCGACGGTGGCACGCGTGCGGTGCACGCACATACTTTACGTTTTAGACGTGAATAAGCCTAGGCCTAGAAACGCAACTCAAATAATCACGGTAAATGCCCTACAGGAACACACGATGCTAAGACCTGCAACGGGAAAAAATGTTTTAAAAACAAAACGAGAGTTGACGCTGGACGTGCCACCCCGCCAATTGGAGGCAGTGTGAGGCGGTGGCCAGTCCTTCAGGCGTGCTGCTCCGTCTCCACGTTGGCGGATTCTCCACCGCTCGTAGGGTCGTTTGTCTTCAGTTCCTCGGTGGCCGCTTTGTTGTCGTCGTTGCCGCTGGCAGCCTCTGCCTGCGGAGAGACCTCGCTTTCTCTCTCCACGTCGGCACGAGTCGTGCCTGGAGCCGGATCTGGCTCCTTGCTCGACGGTGCCTCTGCCGCCTCTCCCGTCGACTCTGGCTTCGGCTCTGCCTCCACTTTCGGCTCTGCCTCCACTTTCGACTCTGCCTTTGCTACCACTTCATCAGCCGCCGTTGCCGCCGCGGTTGAAGCCACCGCTGCCGCCACCGCCTCCTCCTCCTCTATGTGCGCAGATGCTGGTGCAGCATCCACTTTCTTCTCCTCGGGCGACGGCGGCTTGGCCTTGTCCGGGGCTGCATGCACTTCATTTGCCTCCACGTCGGGCTCCGTGGGACCCCGGCTATTGTGCACGGCATCGGGATCTGGCTCGGTGCTGGTTACCACCGTCAGCGGCTGCCCCTCTTCCTTGCCGGGCTCCAGAGGGGGAGCCGCGTGTGGACAAGCTTGCACCTTGGGTAGGCAGAAGAAGTTGGCAACGCCCATGACTATGCCGGAGATGGTGACGAGCGTGCCCGCCATGTACAGTGTCAGCTTGTAGTTCTTGGTGGCATCCACCAGGCGGCCTGGGGCGTAGGGGTCAGAGGGCAGAGTCATGAGATGACGTTTAATTTAACAAACTTGTTTTACTACCATTTTTATTTGACAAGGTAAGGCCCAGTGAGCTATGTAGCTATTTTTCAGAAGCAGCCTGGTCACAAATGATAACTTAACGATGTGGCTTATCATGTGGAAATGTATAGCAGTCAAATACTCTAAATGCACGTTTCTATGGGCAGTGTCATTTTAGACAAATTAATGTTTAAGCTCATTCACACATCAAGTCTTGGTAATGCTACATATTAAAATGTCCTTGATTTAACTGAGTGAGGGTATTATTATTTATTTGAAAATAATTTTCCCAATTTGTATTTTATCTGAAATACCATTAAGGTTGTTGCGTGCAATTATGTCACAAGGTCTTCAACTGGGCAGCAGTTGTTGCACGAATTAAATCACAGACTCCAGGCAAGCCGGCTCAGTGGCAAACGTGAAAAATGTTAAAGCACCCAGCCCCCCCACTAATTGTAGGCAACTCAACCAGACAACAGCACAATTATACCCAATGTATTCTTACGTGTACATTTCAAGCAAGGTCTATGGATGTAAGGGCCTGGACATTTTTAGGTCAGTCGCAGAAACAAATAAAGAAGTGTTCTGCCACCGAGGCATCAAACCAGGCAGTCATGTGGGCGAGCATGTGTGCAAATGAGTGAGTATATGGGCAAGCATGTGGGCGAACAAGTGAGGAGGACAGGCACCTGCACTGGGCGGCCCGACCAGCACGGCGCAGGCCTCGCACAGCAGCACGAGGCCGATGGCGCTCGAGAAGACGTGGGAGCCCACGATGGCCATGAGGACCTCGAATTGCAGCGCACCCACCATCCCGTATGAAATCCCGAAGAAGACACAGAATGTGGCGAGGCCGCCGTACGTGTTTCCGAGTGACCCCATGAGGTCCGAGAACCCATTGAAGAGCATCGCAAAGCAGAAGAGGTAGGTGATGTATGGGCGTACACGCTCGACGCCAGCTAATATGCCGCACAGCGGCCGTGCAAAGATGTCGATGATGCCGATGATGGACAGGAGGAAGGCCGCTTTGGTGTCCTCTACGCCCATGTCCTTGGCGTAGCTCACGATGAAGACGGGTGGCACAAACAGCCCGATCACCATAATGGACGCAGCCACCGCGTAGATGACGAAGCCCTTGTTCTTGAAGACGCTGAAGTCCAGCAGCTTCTTCTTCGGCTTCTTCTTTGGGGACACCGGTGTCTCCCGATGGGGGGTGGTGCCTGGCGATGGGCTCTCAGCGACCTGGGAGCCATTGTCGTCCAGAGGCACGGCCACAAAGCCGCCGTTCTGCTTCGAGGGCAACATCTCGGTGAGCTCTTGTTCCGCAGCGCCGGCGTCCCTGCTGCCGTTACGCCGCTTGCTCTCGCCGGCGTTGGCACTTCCGCCACTGCCGGCGTCCTCCTTCGGGGGCACAAGCGGGCGCATTACGGCGCCGCATGCACAGCAGTTCAGCAGGAGCCCCCCCAGGATAAGGAAGCCGCCCCTCCAGCCGTACGACTTAACAAGCATCTGTCCCAGCGGCGACAGCGTGGTCAGGAACACGGGGCTGCCGGCTGCTGCCAGTCCGTTAGCCAACGGGCGCCGCTTGTTGAAGTAGCGCCCCAGCATGATGAGCGACGGCTGAAAGTTGAGCGCCAGCCCCATGCCTTGTGGAGGAGTGTGGGCAAGGAATATGAATTGTTCATGTCAACAATATACTTATGAATGCAAGTAATAGATGTGTTGAGTCATTCCCAAACTTTAATACCTTTTCTACTGGCCTTGTGGATCAGAGACCCAGTGATACTGTGACCTAAAGGCCTGGTATCCTACTGGTCTAGAGACCTGTACGCTCTGTGGCCCAATGACCTGTTGGCCTAGCGGGCCAGTAGTCTTATATTCTTGTGGCCATGTGACCCAGCGGCCTGGTTCCAAAGTGGCCCAGTATCTCCACTGCACATACCTGTGATGACTCCCGCCGTGAGATAGAGCATGATGATGTTGGTGCAGAAGGAGGCAAGGATCATCCCCAATGAAGCAAGCAGACCCCCGCCCAGCATCACGGGCCGGCAGCCAAAGCGGTTCACGAGGATGCTGCACAGAGGACCTGCACAAAAAGACAAAGATCCCCCATATAGCCTTTAACAGACTGTTGGGGCAAGTGCTGTTAGCGAGCGCCTATGAAGGCCGGCACGGGACACGTAGGGGTGGGTGGCCAGCACCACGCCCGGCCGTATTTGTCTCTCCAGTGGCGATGTCTACACACCACACCAGGTACTCGTTTGAGTCGACCTAGGAGAGGCCCAGGACCAGTTCAGATAATTGTCACTGGTGTCGACCATGAGCGAGAACTGAACTCGAGTCACCAGATTTGCAGCGCAGCACGCTAACTGATACACTACCACTCCCACACACACACAGACATGCCCACACATGTATTGCATGCATGAACACTATGGAGGACCTACACACGCGCACAAATACATGTATGCATGCACACACTGTACGTACACGCATGAATACTCGGATGGACGTGCACGCATGCAAGCGCGTACACGCACATAGAGAACAATAATATAGCCTTAATAAACTGTGGGGGCAGATACCTATGAAGGTCAACATGGCACATGAGGTGGTGTGGTGCTAGCCATACCGTTCGCCTTTATCTCCGCAGTGGATAAATTTATACACCACACTGGGTACTCATTTAAGGCTGAGTCGACCTAGAGGAGGCCTCGGAATGGTTCAGATATTGAGAAACGATGTTGGCTGTGAGCAGGAATTTAAGTCAAATGACCAGGTTTGGAGTGCAATGCACTAACCTCGACATTACTGCTTCCCACAAAGACAAATGTGAGTTCATGTAAGCAGGCACTTCCAGTACCTGGTGTTATGTTTCTACTCACTGGCCCTTGTATAACCAAGTGAGGACCCTTTGAGATTCATTGTATCTTTTGTGACAGTCCTGTAAATGTATTAATAAAAGCATATTACTGTATATTATTTATTCACAATATATTGACTGGTAATTTCTACATTTAGGGTTATGGCTGAGCCACGGTGAGGAGATGTTAACTACCTCGCCTGGTATAGAGGAGGGCATGGGTTCGATCCCGACCCTGACGCCTGTATATTTCGAGTTTGCGTGTCTCTTTCCCTCCACATTTAGAAACATGCATTTAGAGTATTTGTGGCTGCTTTAAATTTCCACATGTTAAGCCACTTCGTTGAGCTATCATTTGTGGCCAGGTAGCTCCTGACAAAGAGCTATATAGCTCAGTGGGCCTTACCTGGTAAAACAAAAATAGTAATTAGCATGCAAGATCCTCCTGAAAAGGTGTCTCACGACCCGGTGAGGCTTTCCTGGATTAACAAAGGGCATTGTTATTGTTAATACACGGTGACCTAATTTTGAGGATAATGATATCACAAGGTGTTTACTGTTCCAGCAAATAAGGGGCACTTTGGCTGTAACACCACCACAGAAATTACCAAGCCATCAAGTGAAAAACACCACTGCTCTTTAAAAAAAAACAACACAATACTGCTGCCAATCAGATTTAGTCGCGAGAATGGAGGGGTGGAGCAATGTAAGCATTAATGGCTGCAATATAGTAACATGTGGTAAACAAGTGACCAGGATAGCGTAGGGATTACTACAACGCGACTTTTCATAGCCACAATATCTTGCTCTGCAACGCATGTAGCAGGAATCGAACCATCAACTCATCCCATGGCAGCATAATCCCATCGCAATACAGCCCACTACCACATACCCCATCACTGCAGGTGTAACAATTCGTCTTCCGTGAATAATTGAATTGTTACAATTCAGTGTCAAAGTTTAATTCAGGTTGTTATCTTTATTTTACACTGCGGTGAATGTATCAGCCTATAATGGCTGGAGGTGTAAACGCATGACAGTACGTGTAACATACAGTATATGACTCGAATTACACTGAATCTTACACTTGCAATTCGAAACATGTATTGTGAGCAGCAGAACCACTATTAACCGATGCATCGCGTCGCTATACCCCTGCCCATCACCACATGGCCCAATTACACCACAACCCCATCACCACCCATCACATGCAACCCCATCACTACCCATCACAACACATGGCCAACCTCAAATCAGTGACATCACGGCCCATCACAGTACAGTGGGGGATTAAACAAATAAGACCCTCAGAGGGTGTGGAGCCAGCGTTATGTTATGGCAATATCCCCCGATTAGTGTTTTGCTAAACAGAGTGCAGCACCCACACAAGAGAGTGCAGGGGGAGGGTTCTCCAGCTACAGTGACAGCTGCCCTGAGGCAGCACAGGACTGGTAATTTATCAAACAACACATCTCAAATCTCCTGCCCCTTCTGCAGCCGAGACGGTGTGTCAACTGGTGATGAAAACATTGGGCGAATCTGTGAGTGCGTTAAACGGATCGTTCAGGATTATTAAATCGGGCCCTTCCTCGTTGCCTGCCAACGTGGCTCAAGCTGCACCGAAGGTGCTGAGAAGTATGACTGCACCGGCAGCAGACACCCTGGATAGGTTTCACTTTCACCAAGACTCATAAGCCACGTGTGTATCTGTGAATGCAAAACATGTGTCTCATTGCAGTCTTTCACGTGTTTGATTTTACACCTGGTTTTTTCCAACATCCATTCATTTGTTATTTTGCCTTTATAAGACACCCAAAGTAGTCTTTGGTAACGCCTGAACGCAGACGACTCAACTTTATTATAACTTATGTCCATTTCCCAACCTTCCCACCCATACACAGCAATGCAAAACAAATCTATGTAAACTACATGTTGCACAATTCACCCGCTCGGCAAATTAAATTTTCGTGATTCAGTCGTGATTCAATACCATAATTATTATAGACACTGGTGTATGTAGCAGCCTGCAGTGGCTGTAAGGGGTCACATTAACCCATTATTTACTCCATATACGAATCGAGAAAACATTGATTCTTGCCAACTTGATTTGATGCATGTATCATGAGCTTAATTAATTTATGCATAAGTACACCTATAAGTATAACACCTGCATTTCCTTCTCATCCAAATGTACCAAGGGTGGGGAACCTATCGCTGATTTAACACATTCAGCCACAAATAAAGGTGAACCATAATAATGTTTCAAGCTATTATTGAACAAAGCAAAGGTGATTGTTAATGTGTGGCCCACAAGAGGTATTTGAGAGTCCTATTTGGCCCTCAGTAAGGAAAAACTTCCCAACCCAACACAAATGTCCTGGCACCACCAAAAAATGATCACTTTAAAAGCCATCCTGGTGTCCCTAAGCTATTGTGAAATAAGGATGCTGTCCTTCCTGGTAAAAATATTCTGGCTGCATCATCAACATATATGGGCAAAGGATGGTTCTAACTGAGCAATGGTGCATGGTTGGCAAAGGAGGCAGGGTCTCTATTGTCAAGAGAGTGGGCCAGCGTCAAAGGGTGAGATCACTTGCCGTGTGGGCAAGTCTCATTATCGAGTTAGCAAAGTAAAAGTAGGTGGGGTTGACGGAATCAGAATATATTTGTTCGACCGGAGGAATCCGATGAGCTATGAAGCTCTTTGTTCACAGATGTCCAGCATGGGCGGGTCAGCAAGGAGGGGCTGCCATGCTCACGATGTGTCCTGGTTGAGCCTCCCAGAATTATACTATATTTAAACTTATATGCTTTACTCATTTTGGTAACTCCAGCTGCTAGCGGCCTCACCTGAGCCGTAGAGCATGGCGAGCAGGATGGAGGAGAGCCACGCCGTGTCGCTGTAGCCCACGTCAAACTCGTTGATCAGCTCCTTGAAGAAGACGCTGATGGCCTTGGGGAACGCGTACGAGAAGCCCGTGATGACGAAGCAGCCGAACAGCACCACCCATCCCCAGCCGCCGTCTGGCGGTGGAACCAGCTGGGGCTCGTCATCCATAGGCGCAGCGCCCCCCATGCTGCCCGATCAGTAAGCGCGGCGCGCACCCCCTAAAAAATGAATCGACACAAACCAGAGCCCCCTCCCCAGCAGTCTCCACGTGTCAGTCTGCACGCACGCACACAGGTAGGGGGAACAGAATGGGCAAAGGTGAGACTTATTTTAGCCAGGTCTATCTGGGTGAAGTCAATATTCCAAACCCAGTACCTCTTATCCAGAATACCTCTCTCTCTCTATGGCTGTCACTTTTCGGCACATCTTAACCTACTCCAGTCTACCATCATCATGGCTTGGCTTCGCGAACGAAGATCTAGGAAGGACATCCAAGTCTTCTGCAGGCACGCTGGTGGCTGAAGAGGCCTATGCGGACAAGCAGATCCTGCCACAACAGCTGCAAGTATAGGTCTGATCTGGGATGGGTGCTGAGGGATCATGGTTCTTCCTAAGTCTACCAGCGACAAGGAAAATATTCAGTGAAAAATTGGGTAGGGTCCATCGACAATCATTAAAATAAACGGCATAGTCACCATGGTCAAAGGGCAGAGAAATGGTCATTAGGGTAGCGGTACAGACGGTAATTATTGTAAACAGCCGAGAAGGGTCATCAGACAAGGTCGTTGCTTATTAGTTTCGAGGAAACGGGCAGGGTCATTGTTAAATCGCACAAACGGGGTTATTATGGTAAAGGACATGGGCAAGGTCATTTGAGTGTAAGGTAGAAAGACCATTCGGCTACATTTCACAGCCAAGACCATTAGCGTACCCAAGCACCAATATCAGTTATCTGTAGCCAGGAGGGGAATGTATTATTAAATGCGATAATTCCCAGCATAGCTGAATGTAGTGGGGTAGATGTTTGTAAATTGACTTGTGATACACTGGGGTGGTGTAATTGAAATGGAACCAGGTCTATGAAATCTACATACACACAGTACTGTGTACTGCAGGGTAGTGTATAAACTCTGTATATTAAAGTGACGTGGGCTAAACACTTTGCATTAAAACCAATTACATTCACGTTTTTGTTGGAATAAGTAACGCGTATGCGATTAAGACTGTCAACAAATCAATGGTATGGATTAAAAATATATATCTCATACGTTTCTCTTCCAAAATGTAATTAGCTGCTCACTCCTCAGGCGAAAATGTCATGAAATCTTCATTTCTGTGTTCTGGTATGAATGTATTTTAGGACGCAGTGAATGATAAAGGGGGGTAAATATTGTTTAAATCGGTATAATTGCAGTCACGTCTAGGCCCCATCATCTCCCCAATCCCTGCGAGTTTCTTCCCCCGTTCAAACCTCGCATTATAGATACACACGGCTGCATTTTTAAACATCCTGCTGCATGTACCAAACACCAAAGTAGCTGTCTTATTACAGACCAATTCAGACCTTATTGGGTCACCCCGTGGCCCTTATAAATCTTAAAGTTCATCCCACAAAGTCCCGTATCGTCGAAACGGCTGTACAGCCGGATGGACCTGAAATCTCGAGTTCCCTGTACAAGAATACGGGGTTTAAACCGTGTGGGTTGACACGGTATGAACAACTATACACTAATATAAAACTAAAAACATTGTGGCAATACATCAGTGTGTGTACAGTAACACAGAAGCAGCATCTCGCTTGCAATAATAATGAACACCGGGGCACATGCATAATGCATTCGTGTACATTAAAAAAACCACACACACACAATTGTACTCTTATGTACATCTATATTTAGTGCAGTATAGTAGTGTCGGGGTTAAATGATTGTAATTTATGCAACTTGATGAGGCTACGTCGTTGAGTTAATACGCAGATCGTTGCTGCTCTTGTACCTTGCAACACCACCGACAAACGAACGCGTAAATTGCGAGTGTTGGCATACATCAAAGCGACAAAACAACAACACGAATAGCATCATTAATATTGAATAGTACGGCTGGTTGAAGCGTGTTATATTTATTTAAAAAACCCGAGTGTATAAAGTATTAAAAATAGCGAGAGATTAAGCGCCTGGCCTGGAGTCAGGCCCACGTGTGTGGGCCACAGAACTATGAAGTTTTTAATCTAATTTGTTTTAATTGCACACATTATTACGCCTATTTACACTTTACAAACCGATGGGGGCTTTGTTTTCTTTTCTTAAGCTTTGGTCCAATTAAACCACGGTGTAAAGCGCGCGATGGAATACATTAATGAAATCACGATAACTGAATCCACCGAACGTTGATTATAACTGCTACTTTTACCCGTATATATATTATTAATCGCTTGTTCAATAGCGCACCGTTAACAACAACATCGACATCAACAAAACCGCGTATAACACGAGGCAAAGGGGGTGTTATCGATATTCACAATTAGAACGTCGTGGACCTTGCGCGCGTTAATGGAGGGGAGAGAGAGATGGAGGCAGGAAAAGGTTGGTGGATCACGAGGTGATCGGCGAGATTCTCACAACTCGAGCAAAGTCGTCGGTGTTTTTGTTGTTGTTTACCGACTCGTTGTTATTCTTAGTTGCGGAGCACAGCTCCGAAGCAGGCGTAAAGAGTAACAAAAAATGAATGTGAACACGTTTCTGTTGAGCAAGATGGTTGTTGTTGTTGTGGCTGTTGTTGTTGTGGTTGTTGTTACAAGCTTGGAGATGGAGGGGAGAAAGAGACGTTGATGATGGTGGGAGACAATTCCCAAGTGGAGACGGAAGGGCATGGGAAGCGTTATGACCTGCTGTGGGTGATGGTTGAACACCAGCAGTGGTGGTGGTTGTTGAGCCCTCAATGGGTGAAGGTCACTGGAACACCGTCAGCCATTAATTCTAGATTTGAAGCTTTCGTGGCTGCAATGATTCATACTCTTAGGGTTTTTTCGGTAAAGTCACGTAGGAAAAAATAAATAATATTTCTATTATTATTTCTATTATTTTAACTTTTATTATTTATTTTCTCCTACGTGACTTTACCGAAAAAAACGTCAGCCATGGATGCTGAGCAGTGCTAGCATAGTGTGGGTGAGTGTTGTGTGTCACCCCCAAGTCCACAGGGGTGGACGAGACGACAACAATCTGGTGGAACGAGTCGTGGTGGTGGTGATGATGATGATGATGCACCACGTTTCCCTTGAGCATCACGGGTAGAAAGATTAAAGAAATACGACTGTAAGCTTAACTCCCATTCCGCCTCTCGATGCCATATATAGTACATTTTAAAAGTTGTTTTGTTGTTAATTGAGCCTATGTATTGTTGTTATTATTAGCAAGTGACATTTGGCGGTTTGCATTCAACGGGGCATACTTTTCAAAGTACAGGACTAAAGATAGGCCATGGTCGTTTCGATTGTGGGCATGCAACCCACTATTGCCCGTATAGTATAGTAAAACCCATAGAGATACACAGAGACTCTCACAAGGGATGAATTGCTCCTTCATAGGGATAAGATTCAAGAATCCACGGCAGTACGAGTGTGCCAATGCAACACAAACTATGCATAATATTAATAAACCACTGCATTCCTTCAATGGTTGAAGAGTTTAAAATAAAAAAAAACTTACACAAACATTCACTCGTCATGCCCAATAGACTTCGAAATTGGCATTCAGCTCCTAATTAAAAAGTCACGCAATAATATACTTTTCAATAACATATGTCAGTGCACACGCGTTATTGTTTATCAAAACACGACTCTGTTGCTGACACCCAGATGGCCAAAACTTGTCCAGAGTATTTGTTTCCTAAACAAATGGGGCTTGTTAATAATATTGGTCTGGAAAGGCTGATGTACTAAAACCCATAGTTTTTTTTTTATATATACGGCAAAATATTCGGTTTGGAGAAGGTTGATCCGATGCCTCCATGTAGTATTGGTGAAAATCGTAATTTTGCCCCGATATAAAAATGTAATAACCTCATTGATATACGCCTGTGTCAGTTGAAATCGATAAGACAATAGCGCCTCTATCGTTACCTCTCCATATAAACCAATAAAGAGGCATTTCTTACACAACCCATCAGTGGCCCCATGGCTCTCTGGGAGTGCACAATTTTAGCAGCAATAATTCACCACAGTACTATACTGTACTTTATTATACAGGGTGGTTCATATGTCTTGTGACCCCCTCCCCTGATTGACTCGTAAAACCTTTTTTTCCTTTGCATATTAATGTATATTTTAAATAAACCTTAAAAAAGAAAATTAAATGCCGGTCATAGGACATCTGGACCACCCTGTATAACTGTATTTGTTTTTTTTTGTTTTGGTCAGCATCGGAACCAGACAGCGCTGCAATGAACCCACGGCATGGGTGTCTCTTGACTACAGATGAGTTGTGGGTTGTAATGTATGACCACTGAATCACAAACGCCTCTGCAGAGCATCAAGTTATGCGGGCCCTAAGGGATTGTGGATAGTGTGCGCAACCCAAGCCAAATATCAGCTCGAATTCACATCTTTAATTCGCGGATTGGCATAAAGAGGCAAGCATTCTCTCATTCATATATTTATTGTCTGCAGCTATCTTTTCTCATGGCAGTGCATCTATGTTCTTTCTCAAACTCTGTCTCCGGTCTATATCCTGTCTGTCATTCCCCCAAGGATTTAAAACGATTCAAAGAGGAACCCCAAAAATATATTTCCACTTGGGGCCCCATTGGGCCAGCACCACCGCTGTATGCGTGTCTAATGTGAGAGCATAGTGTGCGTATGTGTTTAAACAATGATACATGTTTCAGAAACATGCAACGCATCCGAAAGGTAGTTCACTGAAAGAGATTGAGCAATGAATTCAAGTCGTGTGCAGGTGTTATTGTTGCACCGCTGGATTGTGAGAAATGGACGCTTGAAGAGGCCATTATGAAGCAGACCAAAGCTGCTGCCGATGACGTGTATGTTGTATGGTGTACATGTGTGTGATGTGTATACTTTAGATTGGAATGTGCGTACATGTGTAATTTATCAGTAGGCGAGTGGTAGCGCAGCAGTTATTGCTCTGCGCTGCGAACCCGACGACACTAAAATTTGATTCCCACTCACGGCCAACACCAATAACGATTATATGAACAGGTCATGGGTCTCCCCAAGGTTGTCTCAGCCTCAAATGAGAACGTGGTGCAATGTGTAAACATCGCCACTGGTGAGACAAAGGAGGCCGGGTGTGGTGTTGGCCACCCACCCCCTCGTGTGCTGTGCCTGCCTTCATAGGTGCTCGCTAACAGCACTTGCCCCAAGAATCTGTTAAGATGTTCAAACACCATATATTAGGCCAATCAGTGTAGGCCAATCAGTTTAAAAGACAATGCATATATTATTAAAGCAGGTTTTTGTTAGCATGTTTTACAACCAGCGTGTGTGGTTAGTGCAGACTCGATGCCTTACAATAGGTGTCTATTTGGTGTTTTAACATCTTATAACCTCCTGTATCATTGCCGGATAGGATAAAACCTATTCTTTTTCATCATTTTGATTCCAGCGAAACAAATTGTCCCTTAGATATATTAGTATCTGTGAAACCACTGAACATTAGTAAAACAATAAAACGCTTTATAGCTCATCGGATTCTTCCAGCATATTAAAAAATATATTCTGATTCTAAGGATGTTTTATTTCCCATTAAGTCTGAATTCGTCAAGTGAGGCTGGATCGTGGGGGGTGGGTCTCATGGACTTGTTGGAATGCGGCACGCCGCCTCGACTTGCACGCGTTGAGGTCATCGTCCACAGGCACCGCCCACACGGTGCCAAGCAGCCAATCACAGGCGAGGAGCTGGCCATTGTGAACATCCAAACGTTGTGTTGTGTTCATTGTCCCTGGGGACCCGCCCCCACCCGTGGTGTGAAAGGGGTTTGGGCTCCCACGTTCGCATCACCACGCGACGAATGAACCTCACCACAAACACCACTCACCACACACTCCTCACCACGAACACCCCTTTTCCACACGCTCCTAACCACGAACACCCCTTTTCCACACACTCATAACCATGGACACTGCGAACCACCGACACACCTAACCAGGGATACACCTCAGCATACACTACTCACCACGAACACCACTCACCACACACTCCTCACCACACACTCCTCACCACACACTCCTCACCACGAACACCCCTTTTCCACACGCTCCTAACCACGAACACCCCTTTTCCACACACTCATAACCATGGACACTGCGAACCACCGACACACCTAACCAGGGATACACCTCAGCATACACCACTCACCACACACTCCTCACCACACACTCCTCACCACACACTCCTCACCACACACTCCTCACCACGAACACCCCTTTTCCACACACTCATAACCATGGACACTCCGAACCACGGATACACTTCACCAGGGATACACCTCAGCACACACTACTCACCAGAGGTGTGGACTCGAGTCATGTGACTTGGACTCGAGTCAGACTCGAGTCATGAATTTGATGACTTGCGACTCGACTTGGACTTGCATAACAATGACTTTGTCCCACCTATGAGATGTGGACTCGAGTCATGTGACTTGGACTCGAGTCAGACTCGAGTCATGAATTTGATGACTTGCGACTCGACTTGGACTTGCATAACAATGACTTTGTCCCACCTCTGCTACTCACCACGAACACTCTTGGCCACGAACACCACTCGCCACACACTTCTCACCACGAACACACCACTCACCACACACTCACTCCTCACCACGAACACACCACTCACCACGAAACACACCTCACCACACTCCTAACCGCGGACACTCCAGACCACGGACACATAGACGATTTCTATTTTACCAGGTAAGGTCCACTGAGCTATATAGATTTTTTTTTCAGAAGCGAACTGGCCAGAAATAATAGCTCAACGAAGTGGCTTATGACGTGGAAATGTTATAGCTGACAAATCTAAACGCATGTTTCTAAATGTCAAGAGAAACCCCGAAGGGGAGAACACGCAAACTCCAAATATTCAGCAGCAGACGTCAGGGTCGGGATCGAACCCACGACCTGCACACCAGAGGAGGGAGTTAACATCTCTTAGCCACCATGATGATGAGAGAGAGACGCAGACTCCAAATATACAGCAGCAGGCGTCAGAGTCGGGATCGAACCCACGACCTCCTGTATACCAGGCGAGGGAGTTAACATCTCTTAGCCACCGTGATGATGATGAGAGAGAGACGCAAACTCCAAATATTCAGCAGCAGGCGTCAGGGTCGGGATCGAACCCACGACCTCCTGTATACCAGGCGAGGTAGTCAACATCTCTTAGCCACCGTGATGATGATGAGAGAGAGACGCAAACTCCAAATATTCAGCAGCAGGCATCAGGGTCGGGATCGAACCCACGACCTCCTGTATACCAGGCGAGGGAGTTAACATCTCATAGCCACCGTGATGATGATGAGAGAGAGACGCAAACTCCAAATATTCAGCAGCAGGCATCAGGGTCGGGATCGAACCCACGACCTCTCCTGTATACCAGGCGAGGGAGTTAACATCTCTTAGCCACCGTGATGATGATGAGAGAGAGACGCAAACTCCAAATATTCAGCAGCAGGCGTCAGGGTCGGGATCGAACCCACGACCTCTCCTGTATACCAGGCGAGGGAGTTAACATCTCTTAGCCACCGTGATGATGATGAGAGAGAGACGCAAACTCCAAATATTCAGCAGCAGGCGTCAGGGTCGGGATCGAACCCACGACCTCTCCTGTATACCAGGCGAGGGAGTTAACATCTCTTAGCCACCGTGATGATGATGAGAGAGAGACACGCAAACTCCAAAGATTCAGCAGCAGGCGTCAGGGTCGGGATCGAACCCACGACCTCCTGTATACCAGGCGAGGGAGTTAACATCTCTTAGCCACCGTGATGATGATGAGAGAGAGACGCAAACTCCAAATATTCAGCAGCAGGCGTCAGGGTCGGGATCGAACCCACGACCTCTCCTGTATACCAGGCGAGGGAGTTAACACACCCCGTAATTACACCCCGTAATTACCACGAACATAAATTCACCACACATCCTCTCACCACGTACACACCATAAACTGACGGACACCTCTATTCGTGTTGTCAACAAGCCCCGTGCCTGACCTCCTTATCTCCCCGGTGCTAAACGCAGCACCAAATAAGGTGCTCACTTTGGGCAGCGTCGACCTATGGCAGGGTGACAACAACAAGAAGCGTTGATGCAGTTCATTTTTTTTTGGTGATGGACGTTGCTAGGAGACCAATACGGCAGACGGCTCGCACACTAACGAAGATAAATATCCTCCATATAGCCTACCGTCGAAGACAAAGATCCTCCGTGTAGCCTTAACAGTCTTTTGGGGCAAGTGCTGTTCGCGAGCAGCGATGGAGACCATGTTTACACGATTGGCACCAGGTACTCATTTGAGGCTGAGTCGACCTATGGGAGGCCCAGGATCTGGTTCAGATATTTGTCACTGGTATTGGCCGTGAGCGGGAATCAGAACTCGGGCCGCCGGTTTGAACCACGACACTACCGCTCCCCACTCTCACAGCCACACACTCAGCCAGCCACATCGCCTACATGGATTGTTAGGGCAAGTGCTGTTAGCGAGCACCTATGAGGATCTGCTAGGCGCCCGGTCGCCTTCATTTAAGGCTGAGTCGACCTAGGACTGGTTCAGATCATTTCCACCAATGTTGGCTGTGATCAGAAATCGAATTCAGGTGAAATCGTTTAGCGCGCTGCGAAACGAGTTTTATTTCCCGCTCTCGGCCAACACCAGTGACAATTATCTGATAATTGGTCGTGGGCCTCCCCTAGGTCGACTCAGCCCCAGTGACGATGTGTAAACATCGCCACTGGGGAGACAAAGGCGGCCGGGCGTGGTGCTTTCCACCCACTCTCTCGTGTGCCGTTCCAGCCTTCATATGTGCTCCTCGCTAACAGCACTTGCCCCGACAGTCTGTTCAGGTTACACGGGGGATGTTTGTCTGTGCCTAACACAGTCACACACTCCTGCACACGAAGTAACACACCAATGAACACATTGCACACGTTAATCCATCTTTCCGCCGAACTTCCCCACACACACCCCAACCCTCGCAAGCCCCACCAGCAGCATCCTCCAAACAGCACTCTTCCTCTCCCCACAGATGCACCCTCACACCCAACCCCCATACATAACCCCTCACTCACACATGCACAAATACAAAGATCCCCCGTTATTATAGCCTGAAACAGACTGTTGGGGCAAGTCCAGTTGGCTCGTTGGAATAGGAAGCCGCTTAAAGACCTTTTGAGTGAACTGGTCTCATCATATGCATGTGGAATGGACACCATCTGAGGACGATACCGATTTAGATGACTGTATGTATTGTAGCGATAACGATGATGTTCGCACGTGTCCTCATATCATCCACTGCCATGGCTTCCTTTGGGTGGCTTCCTCATCAATAATGAGCTTCGTCTCCTGTGACCTCACCCAACCTCGCTCCTCCATTCCATCGCCTCCTTCACCCCCGCACCACGGGATGTCTCTCCCACTCGCATGCTGTTCACATTGTCTAGACTCCACCGTTTGATTATTTTCTTTGCTTGTGTTTAAATATGTCAGCTTTACGTAACCACAATCATCCATACAACTGAATGGGCACGGCCAAGAATGAAAAAAAATGATGTCATTTATTTATTCACCAAAGCATCGCTGCTATTTTGCAGGGTGCTGCTCCATTGATATATTTTGGCAATTCCAATTGTTTGGTCAATTTGAGTGTTTGGCTTCATTCGGGAGGACACCGGAGAAACCCCACACTGCGAGCAAGGCAAGTTGCTCAAGCACACGAGGTAGATGTAATAATCCATTGCAGCACTGTCATCTCATGGTGACTGTCTCCCAACCAAATCCGTTACTAACCAGGATTCATTTTTGCCTGCTTAGCTTCCGAGATCCGACGAACTCGGAGCGGACGGGCAAGGTGTGTGTGGGGGGCATTCGAGGTGAATATTTTGCGCTCTCCCGTTCACGCTACAACCACTTGGAGGGGATGTCCTTAGCCTCGTCAGAAAGAGAGAGAGAGAAAGAGAACACCCCCACCCCCCGCACCGGCTCAGAGCCGACCGACAAACAGAGAAGACGTTGAGGTCATTTGGGGCTGGCGTCGCCGGCCTTAATAGGCGCTCGCTAACAGCGCCTCCCAAGGCTCCCTGATTGATGTGGGGGGTGGTGGTGGGGGGGGGGTGTTTACAGGTTAATTGGGGGGAGGGTGTAGAGTGAACGACGGTCTCCTTGGCAACAGAACCCCCCCCCCATCTAATACCCCCCCAACCTCTGTGCATTACCGACCCCCATTCCCTCCCCCCTCTCTACTTGCCCCCCAGTTCCCCCCACCCCCGTTCCCCCCCTACCCCCCCCATCTACTTGCCCCCCAGTTCCCCCCACCCCCGTCCCCCCCCTACTCCCCCCCCCTCTACTTGCCCCCCAGTTCCCCCCACCCCCGTTCCCCCCCTACCCCCCCCATCTACTTGCCCCCCATCTCCCCCCACCCCCGTCCCCCCCCTACCCCCCTCCCCCCAGCAACCTGCCCCACCCCCCAGCGCATTAAGAGGCAAAGCGCATTTCAGCATTCAGGGCCCATAGAGCGACAGCGCTCGCAATGACAGCCTCACATCGACATGACTCTCATCACATCGACAACCCACTCTCATCACATTCATATCACTCCCCTCACATCGACACCATAACCTGCCTATCGACACAGTTCAGCTTTTTACCGAAGACATTGCTGCTGCTGCTACCCCGTCAACAGCAGCGAGTGCGGTTGCTCAGTCACTGCGACACCCGTTCACTCAGGCGTCAGCGCCGCCTAGTGAGAGCGGACGTAACAGAGACACGGACTGCCACAGAGACACAGACTGTCACACAGAGACACGGACTGTCACAGAGACACAGACTGTCACAGAGAACACAGAATCTCACACAGAGACACGGACTGTCACACAGACACAGATTGTCACAGATAACACAGAATCTCACAGAGAAACGGACAGTGACAGATAACACAGAATCTCACAGAGACACAGACTGTCACACAGACACGGACTGTCACAGATAACACAGAATCTCACAGAGACACGGACAGTGACAGAGAACACAGAATCTCACACAGAGACACGGACTGTCACAGAGACACAGACTGCAACATATAACACAGAATCTCACAAAGACACGGACTGTCACAGAGACACAGAATCTCACAGAGACACGAACTATCACAGACACACAGAGGACACCAGCGTCTCACGGAGGTAGCAGCTTTCATGCAGACAGAGCAGACTCTCACAGAGACACTCCTATTTGGACACCCCCTGGAACAGCATAAGCCGTGAACAATCCACTGATGGATGAAGGCCCTCTCTGCATGCCATCGCCATCTCTCGCTGATGGAACAATATGCCGAGCAGCTGCACACGAGCCGATTAGTATCGGTCCCATCCCCGTTCCGCGTTCCATTCCGAAAATAACATTCCTTATAGCGAGACGGGAATATCGAACCCACCCCCCGTTCACCCACGACAGATACATCGTCGCTATGCAAACACAGACATCACCGGAACTTACGACGAGACGAGACATCACCATCCAGAACCATCGTCACACATAACCATCACACCACCACAACAACCACACATCACCACCAAACATCATCACCACACATCATCACCATACATTACCACACATCATCACCAACATCATCACCCATCATCACCACACATCACCACACATCATCACCACATCATCACCCCACTTCACTCTACATCATCACACCACCACACATTACTACCCCCCATCACCACCACACCACCACACATCACCACCACGCACCACACAACCCCACAACACCACCACACATCACCACCACGCACCATCACCACCCATGGTCGCTCTTTCAGCGTCACGCCCAGCGATGGGGATACACGCCTATTGAGTAAAACACTTTCCGGATTCCATTCTAATGGTCCAGACGTCAACTCCAATGCAATCCGGATTCAAATGACTACATGGATTACGTTTTAATGACGTCCGAATTCAATTACGATTAAACCCGCGGATTCAAATTCCGGCACAATTGGGATCGAATCGCAATGCAAATTAGAATTGTTTCTCGGACGAAAATCGCGTGAAATATTTCCGATTTAGTTTTAATATAATTTCGGATTTCGATTCCAATGCACGTTAATTTACAACACGAACTATGGTACATTCCAAACACAATTCCTCTACAATTTTGATACATCGAGGTTATCATTTCACACGCAATTGAAGGTTTCAAGACACAAAAAAATTCATCATATTTTTGGAAACAATTCTGATACAAACCAAACCAAAATTCCGGCGAAATGTGAATGTTATCTCAATCACACAATTCGGCAGTAACACAATATATGGCTGAAATTACAAGCGGGTCAAATGGATGGAGATGGGGAGGGGGGGTGGAATTGGGGGGAGGGGGGGGATTAGAGGAGGGAGGGAGGGGTGGGGTATTGGGGGGGGGGGGCTGGATCGCCCACCTGGACCTCACCTTAAATCCCCACGTGGATGTCACCGTCACGGAGCCGTCGCGCTTGTGAATGAGAGAGCTCGGCGCGTGCACGCGCGCTTATAGGGCGGAGTGACGTCAGCACAGCAATCGCCTACACAAGACAAAGATCCCCGGTATAGCCTTCGGCAGGATGTTGGGGGCAAGGGCTGTCAGCTCGCACCTATGAATTGCCGGCGCGGCGCACGAGGAGGTGGGTGGCTAGCGCCACGCCCGGTCGCCTTTGTCTCCCCAGTGGCGATGTTTACACACCGCACTCGTTTTAAGTTGAGTCGACCTAAAAGAGGCCGAGGACCGGTTCAGATATTCGCGACTAATCCGTCGCGAGTGGGGATGGAACTCGGGTCGACGGGTTCGTAGCGCAGTGCGCTAACCACTGCGCCACCGCTCCCCACCACGGAGTCTCAAACATAAATACAAAGATACCCCGTGTAGCGTTAACAGACTTTTCAGTCAAGTGCTGTTAACGAGCGCATGTGAAGGCCGGGACGGCACACAAGGAGATGGGTGGCCAGCACAACGCCCGACCTCCTTTGTTTACACACCGCACCAGGTACTCATTTGAGGCTGAGAGGACCTGGGTGGGAGGTTCAGAACCGGTTCAATAATAATCTTCACCGGGAATCGCCCCCACCGCCTCCCCCCCCCGCCACATCCCTCACTCCCACCTCTTCTCTAGAGAGGTTACAGAATACGTGGGCTCGTGTTTCGATATTATATTGTTACGTTGTATAATGTGTTTACACACGTTATGCACTCTGTGCATCAATTTAACCCTTTGTTATTGTTTTATAAGAACTCCGTGACGTGGTAAGTGGGTGAGTTTGCTGCACCAAGCGTTGGTTACGTAGTACAGGATGCTGGTGATGAAATGTCCTGCAACGTGCTTGCCCCACACTCTAACGTGCAGTACTTTTTATGTTGAACTTCTTTCGCACCGTAAGTAGCTAACCGCGCTAATCAGAGGAGCGGGGGAAGAAGAGCAGACTAAACACAAAAAGCAGTTCTAAAGAAATGAGTTTTCAACCTAGATTTAAAAATTCATAGTCCAGTGGTGGAGCGCGGTGTAATCAACATTTAGACTCGCACAGAGACTCATAGACTCGCAGAGAGACTCATAGACTCGCAGAGAGACCCATAGACTCATATAGAGACCCATAGACTCACATAGAGAACCATAGACTCACACGGCATCGTATAGACTCGCACAGAGACCCATAGACTCATACAGAAATCCATAGACGCACACAGAGACTCATAGACGCATCAAGAAACCCATAGACTTACTGAGAGATCTATAGATTCACACAAACTCACAGACACATATTCTCACACAGAGACCCATAAACTCAAAGAAAGCCCCAAGGGTTCCCCGTGCAGTTACATCTCCTGCACACTCGATAGCTAAGTTCCTGTAACGATTTTCTTTACGAACGATGCATGAGCTCGAGTCTGCGCCAGAATCCGATTCACGACATTGTGATGCTGCATGCGCGTATGGGAGCCTCTAGAGGCCGAGTGATTCCCATAGAGACATCATAATACACAGGATGGCTACAAAGTAGCCATGTTTTGCATGAACAAAATATAATGAAAAATTCCGTTCGAACAGCTCCGTGTGCTGCCATCTATTCTCAGTACGCAGCTGACATCGTGCCCAAATTCTTCTTGACCATTTCCTCCAAGTGGATGGCTGCGTATTACACAACGCAGTTCCGGATAGCTGTTGTGAGTTCCTCAATACAGTATTTATACATGTCAAACGTGAGACACTCTTCTTGATAATTCTCCAAAAGGAATTATCGATCCATCGTCTACTGAAATCCCAACTCAAAGATCCCATAACTGCGAGGGCATAATGCGCACCAGAGCCCCCTCCCTCATCGTGCAAAGGGACTCTGTGGACAACCTGTACACTCCACCAAACCCACAATGATCGGCGTGGTCAAGTATGGTCAAACAACCCCCATGACCCACCCCCGCAAGGACCTGGGGTCGAAAACTCTCAACAAGCAGTGGATTGAAATAAGGACTGTGTAGACATAATCACGTACCTGTAAATTCACATACAAGCACGTATGAATCTGTCATTTTGATCGATTTGTTATCGCGTGCCAAATCTCATTACAGGGCTTTCTCCTGGTGATATATATGACGCAAATCAATACTACAGTCTGTAATAATCATGATATTATTCGACGTACGATTGTTAAAGTTCTGAGCAAAACCACATCGGCCTATGATCTGTAAACACGGTAACAGATTTAGTGGCACACTATTAAAATATACGCATATGGCAAAATACGTACCCAGCATACGTGTTGCACACGTGCACATACACACGTACCGGTGTGTGTGTACAATACACTGTATACTTACGAACCGTTTGATTTAGGAACGAGTCTCAGGAACGAATAATGTTCATAAGTCTAGGATTGCCCGTCCTATAGTTATATGGTGGTGTTATGGTTAGCAACAGGAGTTCAATTCCCGCTCACGGTCAACAACAGTGAAGAATATTTGAACCGGTCCTGTGCCTACCCTAGGTAGACTCGGCCATAAATGAGAATCTGGTGCGGTGTGTAAAACATCAGCACTTGGGAGACAAAAGCGGTCGGGCGTGGCTCTGGCCAACCCACCACCATCTCTCATGGCGTGTCGGCTTTCATCCTTGCTAACAACACTTAATTGTATAGACATACAACAGCACGTGTTTGTATACGTGTAGCGTGTATACGTGTGCCAAGTTGCAATCTGAGTCAACTTGCCCATCTCCGAGGTTAACTCGATCTAATTGTACAATTGTAAAGTGGTGGCGTAGTCTTTTTGTGGTCGTGTGTGTGAGCATCAGAACTGGGTGGGTGAGACGGAGGCGTTAGTGGGGTTTTTAACCGGACCCACCACTCTCTGCTTGCACCCCTATCTCGCGCGTGTCCACGTGTAAAGTGTTGACCTTAATAGGCGCCAGCTAGCGGCACTTCTCCACACGATGTCCTTTCCTGGTTTGTATTCGGGTATTTTAGTGCGGGCACAATATGAGCATGTATTTCAGACGTCAGTAAAATGGAATTCAAATGTAGTCCGTTACTATAAGAACAACTATACAGTACATGCAGCATTCTCTGAATTATGAGGCCACTTTTCTTTCCCACCTCTCTGTATTTTAAAGCAAACGTTAGGGGGTGCCTATTACAATCCCTTGTGTGTGTGTGTGGTAGGTGTGTGTGTGTCTTTATGAACATAATTGTATCAATTGTATTGACACGCGTCTTATTGACACATCGCTCAATTTCCAGAGCGTCTTACACTGGGGGAGAATACGGTACACGTACTTGATCTTCTTGCTCAAGATAATTCAAACAAAACAAACACGATTGTGAAGAGCGACTTTTAAAACAGCTGCGTTCGGCGGTGGGGGGGGTTAAATAAAGGGGGGTCGTGTTCGAACCATAACTCTAGGAAACTTGGATGATCTGTGATTCCCTGTAATACAACTCACGATTACTCACGCAGATGTTGTTGGCAACACTCACCAAGCACGTGTACGCGACCGCGTTCACACCCACGCACAGGAAATACGCGTTCACATTGACCGGCAAAAGAGCAAAGATCATCCCGTATAAACTTTCGCAAAGTTCTGGGAAAAGGGCCGTTAGTGAGCGCCTGTTACGTTGATTCCCTTGCCTGGGTTTGATCCTGCACATAGCTCACGGTCCATCCTAAATCGCATCCACTGCACAAACCGTGGCAGTAGATGCGGACACCTGATGCGCAAATGGCAAGTGAAAGAAACAACATCTTCTCCAGTAGTGTGCAACTGTGGTCATCCAGAACGGAGCGGGCAACGTATAACGACGCAATGCCCCGATCCTCAAATACGAAGGAGACATCACGGCGATGCCACTCCGGTTGCTCCAGACGCGGTCCTATGGCTTGATCACCTGAATGTGAAATTGTAGTTGTTGCTCTGCATCCACATCAGCCAATACGAATGATTGAGGCGAGCACTGGGGTCGCATGGTCAACGCCAACGCCCGGCCGCCCCAGTCTCCCCGAGTGTTGATGTTTACACGCCGCACCATGTTGTACAGGCTGTTGTTGTTGTTTGACTTGCATCCCACTGGGATTTTTGCACACAGCGTTGGTGTACGGTGTTTTTTTCTGCAATATTTTGCTGTCTTTTCTTGGATTTTCTGTTTGCACTTAGTCACATATTCACTTTAAGATGTTTTTTTGTTCATGTTTTTGTTTTTTGTTTGTTGCGGTTGCACCCGATTCAAGAGCCGAATGGCTCACAGGGCTATACCTAATCAATGAACTTGAACTGATATCACGACTGATCTGATGATAGCGGTGGCTCGGAATCGGACCCAGGGTGGCCGAGGTGCCCGCGGCACACAATTGCGCATTGTGCACTGCTCCCCCTACGAGCTGTGTACGTGTGCGCGCACGTGTTGGGAGTGTTCGCACGTACACAGCAGACAGTCGCGACGCGTGGCGTGAAGCAAATCAACCAACAAAATGCGCATGGCCCCGAGAAGATCAATGGGTCCGGCGGAATCGTGAATAAAAAATATCAGCTGGAATTCAGATCCTAATACACGTAATTAAATTAACATATGAAAAAGCATAATTATTATCCCTTATCTTGTCTATGCATCTCTTATCTCACGACATCTTCGTCTCTTGTCTAAAGGGTGATCCAGATGTCTTGTGCCCCCACCGCCACCAATTAATCGACCCCTATTTGTTTTTCTTTGTATATTCATTTATGCTTAAAATATTACGTTTTAAATAATTAAACGGAGGGTCACAATACATCGAGACCACCCTGTACATCTCTGTGATCCCACTACATTTACGTCGAATCTGTCAGTACGCATCTCTTCTTGAATCTCGCTAGAACTCTAGTTTTTGGCTAAATCGCTTTCTGTCATTTCAATGGGAGGTTGTAAAATGAAAGGGGAGGCTCCACAAGTAATGGCTGCTTGTGGCTCCCAATGGCCCGAGCAACATCACTGCACGTACACACCAACCACAAAAATCCCCCGTATAGCCTTGAACACTGTTGGGGCGAGTGCTGTAAGCTTGCACCTATTAAATCCGGCACGATACGAAACGCGAGGTTATAAGGTGGGGCAGACCGACGCCCGCCCGACCGCCTTTGTCTCCCCAATCCTGATATTTACACAACGCACCAAGTACTCATTTAAGGCTGAGTCGACCTAGGGGAGGCCCCAGCAGTTCAAGTGGCCGGGTTCTTAGCGCAGTGCGCTAACCACTGCACGACCGCTCCCCATACGAACCACACATGCTCACGTGCACGTGGTTCCACGCGTTCGTGTTGGGTCGTGATAGCGCAATTGCTCACGTCAGTACGCTACCAACCCAACCTTCACAGTTCGATACCTGACCAAGGCCGATTTCACCTTTACACGGTGTTGTTTATCTGAAGCGGTTCCTGGCAGGGCACCCCTAGGTCGACCCAGCCTTAAATGAGTCACTGATACGGTGGGGGAGACAACAGCGGCCGGGCGTGACTTTGTCCACCCCCACCAATGTCGTTCGCCGTGCCAACCCTTAACAGGTGCTCGCTAACAGCACTCTCCCCTACAGGCTGTGTGTGGCTACCCGGGACACCTTTGTGTATATGTGTGTGTGTGTTGATGTGGGCGTGCGTGTTGGCTTGTGTAATTGAAGTTCTGGCTCCTCCCAGTCTGTGCGTCTCATGTTTGTAGGTCATTCTCTCGGTGGGGGTGGGGTGTGTTGCGAGGGAGTAGTGGCGCAGTGGTTAGCGCGCTGAGCTACGAACACGGCTACCCCGAGTGGGATTCCCACTCGCAGGCCAACACCGGTGACATCTGAACCAGTAGCTGGGTCTCCCTTATGTCGACTCAGCCTCAAACGAGTACCTGGCGCAATATGTAAACATCGCCACTGGGGAGACAAAGGCGGCCGGGCGTGGTTGCTGGCCACCCACCCCCTCGTGTGCCGTGCCGGCCTTCATGAGTGCTTCTCGCTAACAGCACTTGCCCCGAGAGTCTATTGAGGCTACACGGGCTTTGTGTGGTGAGGGAGCGGTGGCGCAGGTGGTTAGCGCACTGCGCTACCACCGATCCAGGCCACTTAAAAGAGGGAAATGTGTGGCTACACTGCCCTCTGCTGCCAAAGTAAGCCTCGCACAGCCTATACGCACTGACGGTGGCCAATTCAAGGTCGATTCTCGCTCACTGCCACCACCAACACCGGTGACGATTATCTGGGCCTCCCCTAGGTCGACTTAACCTCAAATGAGTACTTGGTGAGATGTATAAGCATCGCCACTGGGGAGACAAAGGCGGTCGGGCGTGGTGTGCCGTGCACGCTTTCGTAGGTGCTACTGGTTAACAGCACTTGCTGTATACATAGGGGGGCTGTATTTGTGTACGTATGTTTCAACCTAGGTCGACTCAGCCTAGAATGAGTACCCGATGCGATATGTAAACAGCACTGGGGAGACAAAGATGACCAGGAGTGGTTTCTCGCCACACCACTTCATCGTGCGCGCTAATAGGTTTTCGCTCACCGCACTAGCCCAAGCTGTCTGTCATGGTTACAGGGGGAACTTTGTATGTGTATGCAGTACTGTATGTAAATGTCATTGTGTATGTGTCCGTATGTGTGTGTGTTTTATCTGTGAGAGACAAAGGCGGTCGGGCGTGGTGCTGGCTGGCCACCTACCCCCCACCGTGTGCCGTTCCGACCTTCAGCGGTGCTCGCTGACAGCACTTGCCCCAACAGTTCGTGAAGGCTATACGGGGGATCTTTGCCTTTATCTGTGTGCGCATGGCTCCACTCAGTCTGCGCGTCTCGTGTGTAGGGCATTCTCTCGCGGAGCGGTGGTGCAGTGATGAGCATCATTGCGCTTCGGACCTGGTAACATGAACCTGAGTTCGATTCCCGGCCTCGGCTAACAGCACGGGCGAGCGATATCTGAACCGGGTGTTTGGGCCGCTCCTAGGTCGACGCAGCCTCAAATGTGTATACCTTGTACGGCGTGCAAACATTAAGCACTGGGGAGACAAAGGAGGTCGGGTGACATGCAGGTTGGATAACATCACGTGTCCCAGCATCTTTGTGCGCGTGTAAACGTGTATGTGTGTGAGACCAGAAGCGAATTAAACTCTGAATATCTGGGCACATTAAGTGTGCTCCTGCTGCAGATGAGGAATTGTTGGCTTTGTCATGTAACTAGCATTACTCGCCGGATAGAGGAGGGCGAGTAAGTGGCACTGATCTGGTAAGATTAAAATTATAACTTATTGGATATGCGGCTGAATGGTATTAGCGGTATCAAAATCGGCCTCGTTTCTTTTTCCTCTGCTGCACCCAATGGTCCGAAACTCCGTTTCTCCCACCTACAAACCGTGCTATTGACTCCCTTCTACTGGACATCTGTGATAAAAGGAGCTTTATAGCTAATCGGATCCCTCCAGTATAATTAAATATGTTTTATTATCTTTAATTCAAGACTCAATAGGCTATCGTATATGGAGTTATGTCGCGCTTTATTCCAAGGCGCTTTACAACATCTATAAAATTGCACGTAACATAGTGGTTGAAATAAAGAGTGAGGTTATTAAAAATGGTGTGGTGTAGTTGTGGTGATAGGAGAACAGGTTGCAGTGGTTAAGGATCGTAGCTGGGGAAAATACCAGCAGGAGTAGTGATCGGGGTAGTGAGAGGGATAGTGATATGGGTCGTGATATAATCAGAATATGGATTTTATACCGGAGGAATCCAATGAGCTATGACGCCCTTTTTCACAGGTGTCCGATAGGGGCGGGTCAGAACGTTTCAACAACAAACAATACAAAAACACGATTAGAGCGCAAAAAAATGTAAGCAAATAACTTTTCAAAAACACAAATAAAACTAGATCTTTCTTTATGTTACCAGGTAAAGCCCACTGAGATATTAGCTTCCTTTTCAAAAGCAACCTGGCCGCAAATGATAGCTCATGTGGACATTTAAATCAGCCCAATAATCTAAATAGTAGTGATAGGGGTTGGGGTTGGTCTGGTCGTAGCGGGGGGGGGGGGCAGGGAGTGGCAGTCGGGGTAGGGTGTGGCTACGATAGGAGAGATGGGTTTCAAGGGCAATCCGTTCCCTCTGCAATGATTGCGGCTCCCTCTTACACAAATACGGCCACCGTTTCCGCACAGCGTCTCGGGATGTGGTCGCATTTTCGACGCGATACGAATTCAAAATTGTATACGTTGGACGATGATCAACATTTTGTGGCACGTCAATCGGTGGCCATCGTACGGGCGTCCTGGCCCTCGTCGCGGGAATATGGAATTGTACGCACGGTGGTGGTGGTGATGATGATGCGGGGATGTGAGCGATGTGCGCACGTGCACGTACGCAGTGACGTCACGGGTGGGGATCACTCGCTTTCCTTGGGGGGACGGGGGGGGGCATCATCAGCCTTCGCCGTAATTGATACTCATAATCAATAATATAATCGTATTCGTAATCATGTTGAGTAACATCGCATTAATCATCATCATGAATAACATCGTATCCGTAATCGTCGTTTGTAACGTAGTATTAATCTTAATTTAAAACATCGTATTGATAATTGAATCATCATTAGTAACATCGTAGTCATCAATTATAATAATATCGTATTAATCAGCATCATTAGTAACATCGTAGAGTATAAGAATTAATAGCATTGTACAGTATTCATAATCAATAATAACATCGTCATCATCCTTAAAAAAGAACAATGTGCTCATCTTTTAATATAGTTCAGTATTTATAATCACTCACAGCCATCATTAACCTTCGTCATCATTATTTACCATTGCCAACATAATCATCATCAACAAACAAGAAAATCATCATCACTGGCCATCCTTCACCAGGGCTCCTCATCCACCAGACCCACCGCTCCCCTCTGCCGGTGTCATAATCGGAGGGGGATGTGAAATATTTTCCAGAGCTCGGTCCCGGTCAGCTCCAGATGAAATTCAGCCCTGGTCTTCACCATGCGGCCTGCTAGGATTGAATCTTTTCAGCAGCATTGATTGAAATTCAAGCAAACTCTGGACCGGTTTCGATTCACAGTGCCACGTCAGAAGATTCAGTCAGACTTTGCATGAATAAAGTGCCTGTATTACAGGTTGGAACATTCTTGTTGACTTAGATGCTGCAAGAGAGGAATAACCGGTCTCCGCGCCTTAACGGCACATTACGAAATGTTTGGATGTTATTATTATTAGAATACCTTTTTCAAAAACAAAAAAACTCCGCGACCTACATTTACATCCTGGATGAGTCTGATATATAAAATAATTGGTACCAATGGCGGAGCCAATATTTTCAGGTAGGGGGGGCAACCCCTCCAGCAATGAAAAATGATAGAGGAGTTGTTCCTAAGTAAGGAATTGTCCCTTGCTTTGTATTGGACGCGTGTGCGGCGATGGCTCAGCCATCGATCGATGGTCGAATTCGAACCGCATTGTGATCGGAATCGCGCTCGCTGAAGGTGAATGTCTTCAGGGAAGTCGTGGACTGTATACGCAACTACGCACAATTCTGAGTCACTTATAACAGCTTTGTCGTTACTTATTGCCAATTATGGACTCAGACTATTGTCCTACCATCTCATAGAGTCCCTGGCACGTAATATGCTACACATATTAGTGGGGGTCGCAAAATGCCGATTTATTACTAATACACCCCAATGATCCGATCGAAATTAGGGATTTTGATCGGATCAGTGGGGGGGGGGCACGTGCCACCCCCCACTGGCTCGTGAAATGCATTGGCTTGAAATACATTATTTGGTGATAATTGCGTTGGCAGTGGTGCACAACCACAAATAACAAAACAACTGAATACATTTGTTAATAATTATGGTATAAAAAAATAACTAAACGTTTGTAATCGGTGACGTTTCGGGCAATGTCCCTTCTTTATATCACACACAGAGACCAGGGAGATATAAGGACGTATCTGGCTACTATCCAAATATCTCCACCGCTACCCCAAGTATTGAAACAGTTACAGATCCGAGCTATAAGGGCTCCGATACTTGCATTATCTTTGTACTGTTTGCCTGTTGGCGTTCTCTGGTCTGACTCTGGCAAGACAAGGGGATACAGAAGGTAGTCTCTGGTGTAGGCCAATCAGTCTCAAAGCCAACGCATATATATTATTAGAGCACGTTTATTTGCATGTTTTGTCACAAGTACGTGTGGTTAATGCAGCCTGGATGCCTTGCAAAAGGCATCGATTTGGTGTTCGAACATCTTAACGCAACTGTTTTATTGCCAAAACGGGTAAAACCCCATCCTTATATTGTCATCGTCTCAATGTCGTTTGTGGCGATGTTCTTCTTCCACTTCGAAGAATTCGGCTTACCACTCTGCAGATCGGAATCCTCAGTCTTAATTTTAGAGCTTTCGTGACTGCAGGAATTACTCTATGGCTCTTTCGGTAAAGTCACGTATAAAGAAAAATAAATAAATTAAATAATAGCATACGACGTTTCGATTGCAACACAAGCAACCTGATGATGATTGCTTGTGTTGCAATCGAAACGTCGTATGCTATTACTGTATTTAATTTATTATTTTATCCTATACGTGACTTTACGAAATCCTCAGCTCGCAGAGCGCTACCACGTGGCGTAGCAGTGCCACTGCGCGCCACCACGTGGCGTAGCAGTGGCACTGCGCGCCACCACGTGGTGTAGCAGTGCCACTGCGCGCCACCAAACACGTGGTTCCGCGTCCCACTCGCGTCGTCCTGCAACCCCCCCTGGCAGCTGCTGAGCCGCTCGCCTCGAGACTCTCACGATGCCCTTCGACACGAGGAGGCTGCAGGGCCCCGAGGACTCCCAGTCGCCGCTTCTCTTCTGCGCTCCTGCGGCCCAAGTCGTTGCGGCCCCCCGGGCTCTGCTCGACGGCCGAGGCAAGCGGGCCGACGGGCGCGCTCCGGACGAGCTGCGGGCCTCGTTCGCGCGTGCCGGGCTGCTGAGCCAGGCCAAGGGCTCTGCGTACGTGGAGGCGAAGAACACCAAGGTGCTGTGCGCCGTGCACGGACCCAGGGAGGTTTTACGCAGGGAAGACTTCAGTATGAGAGGCCGCCTCTACTGCGACTTCAGGGTGGCGCCGTTCGCGGGCGCGCGGCGCTGCGAGGCGCGGCCTCCCGGCGGCGACGAGCGCGAGGCCGCCCTGGCCGTGGTGCAGGCCCTGGAGGCCGCCGTGCGCCTCCACCGCTACCCCAAGGCGCAGATCGACGTCTTCGTCACGGTGCTGGAGGACGACGGCGGGGCCCTCGGCGCGGCCGTCACGGCGGCCTCCCTCGCCCTCGCCGACGCGGGCATCGAGATGTACGACCTGGCCGTGGGCTGCTCCGCGCGGCAAGCCGGTGCCGTGCTGCTGCTCGACCCCAGCGCCGCAGAGGAGTACGGGCGGTATGGGGAGCCGGCCCCGGGGGAGGGGGCCCCCTCGGTCAAGGCGGAGCAGCACGGGGGCCTGACGGTGGCCCTGCTGCCGTCGCTGGACCAGATCTCGGGCCTGGTGTGCCAGGGAGAGTGGGACGAGCAGGTCTTGCGGGAGGCCGTTCGGGAGGTGGTGGATGGCGCTCAGCGTCTCTACCCGCTGCTCCAGCAATGTCTGCTCAGGGCCGTGCGGCGCTCGGTGCGGGCCCCAGAGGGGCCAGCTGGGCCACTGGGTGGGCCACTGGGTGGGCCACCGGTTGGGCCACCCGGGGACGCGGGCAGCGAAGCGGGGGTACCCCCCGAGGAGAGCGAGCCCTGAGGTCGCGACCCCGCCACAACCTGAACTCTGTTCGATTTAAAGCTTTCGTGACTGCAGGGATTCATCTTCTTGGTTCTTTCGGTAAAGTCACGTAGAAGGGAAATACTAAAATAAATCATTAAGGATTACTTATTTTATTATTTCCCTTCTACGTGACTTTTCCGAAAGAACCAAGAAGATGAACCTGAACTCTGTCTCGGTGCAGCGTGTCCAGACCATGGGGTCAATTATATGTTTGCATTACAGTTGTATTGTTCGCCGTTATTTCATTTTGCAGTTGCAATTCTTTACCAATCGCTGAACTAGGATCGTAATTGACACACGGGGTCAGTTCGCCTTATTCTGTAAAGTTTTCCAAGTGAGGATTCTGCCAGTCACGGGTTTTTCTTTTGTAAAGAATGAAATAAAAGTCAAATTGAGTTGTTAACGAACGGTATATTTGTGTCGCGCTTCATTCTCGCGCATGGCAGCAATACTCTCAAAAGCTGAACTCCCAGCCCTTGTCGTGGTCTGTTCACCACGGCAAGAGGGTTTCAACGAGAGTTCGTGAAGGAGAGAAAAAGACGACCGTGGATTACTATATGGTCAATAGTTTGGGGTTGCTTGGCCCCACAGTCGGCATGACTTTCACATTCATGAAGGAGATATGCGCATCGGGCTGTTCATGCATGTTCTGATGCGGTTGATGATTCCGCCAGTTTCTTCGAGGAATGTCAAAGCCAGGAGATGGGATGTTTGGTTCTCGAATGAGATATTAATTATGGACACGCGCGTTGTTCCACTGTTCGCTGAACTTAGTTGCTATGCAAACTATGTGCAATGCCATTGTAGGTGGTGTTTTTTTCCGTGTAAATCTCCCCAGTGCTGATGTTTACACAGGGTACCAGGCACTCATTTAAGGCTGAGTAGACCTCTTGGAGGCCCAGGACCGGTTCAAATAATTGTCACTGGTGTTGGCCGTGGGCGGGAATTGAACTCGGATTTCTGGGTTTGTAGCGAAGTTCTCTAATCTCAAACTCCCCCGACACACGCACCCATACATTTAAACACACACTACTCACATTGATACGTAAATACATCAACGCTGAAGGTCGTTCTCATTTTGAGGCCGATTGCACCTAGGGGAGAGCCACCCACACGCATTCCACCCCATGCCGCTCTTCGTCTGGGTATCCCTAGTTCTTATAACCTCGCTCATTTGAAGAAGTTTCTTGACCCTTTAATATTAAAACTGGAATCGTGCCTTTTGTTGGTAGCCGCAGCCCTTATACCATATAATCAGAATCAACATCGTCATCATCAAGACCAAATATAATCGGCAGAAGCAGCTACATTCGCAAAATCATAATTGCCATTAGAAAATACATTGCTTTTGCAGCATCGTAATCAGTTTTCAGCAATTGCATCAGCAGTGATGGACAAGCACAAATCACACAAAACTTGGCACGTTCATTGATATAACACTGGCCTTTAAAGGAAAATTATGAGGCGACGTTTTGGGAAATAGCCTTTATTCATATCACATTTATTAAAACAAGAAGTTGGCTAAATAATAGGCAGCATCTTCAATTATATCATCATCATGATCAGCTGTGCCAATTACCATGAGCAGCTTGATCAACTTACCCAATAAACATGCAACGTTGTTGGCATGTGGTTCAACCAAAAGTTCCATGTTTACTGGGTGGCTAACTCGGGTGATACAGGGGCGGTTTTGTAATTGTTGAATACACTACTGACGACGCGCTCCCCAAATTTCACCAGGCTCACTGTTCATGAACTCTTGGAAGTGCTTGCACAAAGGATAGTAACATCTCATCCTGTGTTCTTGGAATCTTAAATTGACATTTTACGTAGCCGTGTCCTTGACATCACCGGTATAAATTAAGCCCTGGTTGAATGTGTAGTTTATTTGGGAGAACGCAACGCGAATGTGTTTTGTCTGAAGAATATACTAGCTTCCGTCATGGGAATGTGGAATATCCATCATTGGCTCGGGCAGATAACGTGTGGTTGATAATGTGTTTTTTATTGAGACATACTTATAGAGACATACTTTAGTACTAATGTATGTCTTATAGAGACATACTTTAGTACTAATGTATGTCTCAATCTTCATTCAACCAGGAGAGGGAACCTTTGTACTGTATTTGCATTTGTTGTTGTCTGGTGCACAACTCAGGGGCCGTCCATAAATGACGTCACGCACCTAGGGGGGGGGAGGTCAAACATTTGTGACGAGGGGGGGGTTTGAGAAATGTGACGTCACATCAAAATGCGCAACTTTAAATAAATATAGACAACAGGGTCTACTTAATTAAATAGACGTTTTAATAAATGTTTTCTCCTGCAACATCAGAGTGCAGCGGCACATTAAATACGCACTACAATGACAATAGTTTAAAGCGATTTGAAGCATGGTTTATTTGAGGGGGGGCAGAGCTTTGTGACGTCATATTTGAGGGGGGGTCTGACTTTTTGTGACGCCCTGTGACGATGGGGGGGGGGGGTCAAAAATCGTCCAAAATCGCGTGACGTCATTTATGGACGGCCCCTCAACACATTTGCCAAAAACACTTCCCAAAAAGAAAAAGTATATAATAGGCGACGTTTCGGGCAATTGCCCTTTTTTAGGAAGAAGGGCAATTGTATTCCCAGCAGGGCATGTCTGGACAGATGAATCCCATTAAATACACGTGCAAAGGTTAACGGATTGAAACGGGAAATATAATAACAAAGTTACAGTATTGCATTATCATGGGACCTCCCTTGCCGGTATCAAAATATCAGAATAGGTTTTACCCTTTCTGGCAATAAAACAGGTATTAAGATGTTAAAACACCAAACTTAAACTTTTTGGAAGGAATCATGTCTGCATTAACCACACATTTCTGGTAATATATGGGTAATGCAGACGTGATTCCTTGTAAAATGTTTCAGTTTGGTGTTTTAACATCTTAACACCTATATTCTTGGTTCTTTCGGTAAAGTCACGTAGAAGGGAAATAATATTTTTTGTTTATTATTTTATTATTTCCCTTCTACGTGCCTTTACCGAAAGAACCAAGAATATGAATCCCTGCAGTCACGAAAGCTTTAAATACAAATCTTAACACCTATTTTTATTGCCAGAAAGGGTAAAACCTATTCTCATAGTATTACATTCCTCTACCGTAAATAGTCGCGTGTGTAACGTGACGATACAGCCGTGTCAACATCTGCACATGGGCCAAGTCTCAAAATATTCACATCGCCACGTCACCGTGGCCTCAATCGCCCCAATGACGTAAAGTTCACGCGATGACGTCAACGTCATTAATCATAAACGTCAACGAAATCACATTTGATGTTTGTGACTAATCAAGTGACGTCGCGGGGTTGTCATGTATCACGCGTATCACTGTGATTGCGCAATTAGATCGCGTGTTATTACGTCATAATCTGTAACTGCCGTGGACTGTCCGCGCCTCGCCGGGGACACTACGTCACGGGTCTCAATCCGGCAACGCCGCTTCTACGTATATTTTGTATGCGTTCTCTTATCGTGTCCTTGGGTTTTCTCCGGGCAGTCATCTTTTGAGCCCAGTCGTGAAAATGTGCTTAAAAATGAAGTGGTCGACACAACTTCATGCAGGAGCCTCCTTAAAATACTCCTTGAGCCTCAGGCTGTCACGGATATAAAAAAAGACGAATTATCTTACAGCCTTAGACCTTTACTACCAACCTCACAGCACAGCAAGCATCAAATAATATATTAAATTACTAATGTATTATATTATATACCAGCAGAAGGAATAACTAGATTAAGTATTAGAAATATAATATTTTTGTTTGTTTTTATTTCCACCTGGGACCAAATTTGAATTGGGTGGGGTTTAGTCTCTCTGGCCGAATGGGGGTTCATCTGGCCAGCGGAGACTTCTCCACCAGCGAGCAACAGGTGCCGACCGAGAACACCAAGCTGCTCTTGCATCTCGAAGTGTGTTTCCCCTTCACCGCTTCCTCCCTTGTCATTAAAGGGGCATTCCCGAGTATTTGCGCGGCTCAGATTTGTAGCCTGGGCGTGATGGCACAAGCTCGTGATCCAGAACTTTGGGCAGGGTTTGTGGATCATGCAGATTTGCACTTCCCCGAGCTGCGAGGGAGCCCAAGAGATTCAAGTATAGCAGTGGATTATTGAATCCCCAAGTGATTGGAGGTTTGAGTATTATTACCCCCTTCGTGTGGGATTTGTGTTTTTTCTGGGTATTTCAATTTCCTTTAAGCCCCTAAAGGAATAAACCAAACCTTCCAATGCACGGTTGCGCCTGAATAAAGTAGTTTAGGCTCCGTAAGGATTTCCAATATAAATTAGAATAAAAAGAGTCGAACCAAGTAATCACTTGGGATCTTGTAGCTATTACTTAAAACGGCTTACGTGAGCGTTCCCCTTAGATTGCCTTTGAAAGACAAAGGTTTTGGGAAAATAATCTACTGTCTTCACAATTTATGGAAGTGGCTTTAGGCTGCATTGTAGAGTGGCAGCAGCCTTAATTGAATACCTTTAGTGATCATATTTCGAGAATCCTTCAACGGACCACGTTGGTTTTATTGATTTAATTAAATTTATTTAATTTGCTTTCATGCAATTACTGTCATTCCAGCCTTTGCTTTCCCCCCCTTGTGTGCGACCCACAAACTCCTGCAACCGACTCCCCTGTTGTGCGGCAACGGAAACACACTTCCAGTCGCAAGCTGCAGCTCAAGTGTTGCGAGCTGTATAGACTCTTCTTATATTACAGTATACTTATTTTTCAGCAAAGAAAACCACAAAAGCAGAAAACACTGGTATTTCAGTCTTCACAGCCCCATGGGGCTTCATCCATGTGACCCGTTAGCCAGCTTGGCTGAAGACAAAAACCCAGAAAACAAACGCCTCTTATCCTCGAGATATCTGATACACACATGTGGGCTGTGCTTCCTGGGCTATATCCAACGCGAGTTTTGAAGCTTTGTTAATTCACATTTTTTTTAAAAAGTTGCTAGGGTAGTATGCTCACGTGTCATCTCAGTTTCTTAAAGAAATCGCTTTGTATCCAGGTTTCAGTTGCTGTGATTAGACGCTTTCATCAATTTCAAACAGTGTTGTAAATCGTTGTGTACTGTTTAGTGTCGCTGCACCACCTGCATCACGAGCACTCGATGTGAAAGTCACCATAAAGGTCGTTTAATCAGTTAACAGCACCCCACACTCACGCGGAAACAGTCCGGGACACAGCCCAGGTGTGTAGCTACTAGTGAAGATCTGATTGTGTTTTTTTTCTCGGGTTGTCTTTAATCCCTCTGTTTAATCCTGGAGCTTGGCCCCAGGTAGATGTTAACTCGTGCCCCGAGTGTGTGGGTGAGGGTTAGTATGGTGAATATGGGTTAGGTGTGTGGAGCGGCGGTGGGGGAACGGGGGGTGTTGTGTTTCAACATGTCGTCACAGTGTGTTGTGTTTCACCACTGAATGTGCTCCTCGCGTGAACACGACACAGAAGGACGGGGGGGGGGGGACGCAGAGATTGGGGAGGGGGAAATGGTTGGGAAGGATGGAAGAGGGAGATGGAGAGAGAGAGAGGCGGAGATGGAGAGGCAGAGAGAGAGGCGGTGGAGGAGGAAAACGTCGAGAGCGACCGACGAACTTGGAGATAATGGAAGAGAGAGTGGAACAGGCAGAGCGAGAGGCGAGTAGAAGTGAAGGTCAACGGCGTGCGTGCATGAAATGTGTAATAGAAGAGTGAATGCGAGATAGAATAAATACAAAACATTGGAGGTGGACAAAGGGAGGACGAGAGAAATGGAAACGTAAAAAAAAACGAGGTGAGAGAGGGAGAAGTGGAGACTACGGATGGAGAGAGATAGGTGAGGAGGAATGGGTATCGATAGAGACGAAGGTCGTCTCGAGTTACAGGGTGTCCGTGAGGCACTGTTTCTCCAAACCCGTGGATACGTTTTTCGAGAACAGAGAAGATGAATGTATTTATTTATCCATTGTGAGATTAGTGGACAGCAGAATAAGCTCGAATTGTTTGCCAATGTGGGGCCGGGGGAAGGGAAGCGAGCAAAACAGGGGTCCGAGTGTTTGGATCGTGATGTTATCTTTAAAAATAATTTCTCAATGTAATCGTTATTTTTTTAACGTGTTGTTGTTTCGTGCCACTGACTGAATAAACTGGTTGTGTTGAACGTGCATATATGAGATCTCTTGACGACAGCGACGGGAGGTCCAGAAGTAGCCATCGGGTTCCTGGAGGTTAAATCCTTTTCTGGAGGTACGGCGGTTGCGAGAGATGTTGACTACCTCGCCTGGTATACAGGCGTTCGTGGGTTCGATCCCGACCCTGACGCCTGTATATTTGGAGTTTGCATGGCTCTCTTTCCCCGCGGTCGCGTGGATTCTTCTCCGGATCCTCTGGGTTTTTTCCCTCCACATTTAGAATCAGACATGTAATTTAGAGTATTTGGTCGTTATATATTTCAATGTGATATGCAAATTCGTTGTGCTATCTGTGGGCAGATCGTTTTTGAAAAAGAGCTAAATAGCTCAGTGGGCCTTACCTGCTAAAATAAACATTTTAGTTTAAAATATTGTCTGGAGCTTAGGTTCATTCAGTTATTTTAATTTGGTCATGTGGGAGCCCACTGACACATTCCATTGAAAGTGGCATTGACACAAACGAGAACCAGTATCGCGTATCTCGAAATGAGCAACTGCACATTGAGGGATCACCTTTTATACACTATTTGGCAATGAATGCTATGAACAGCGCACAATGAATATGTTACGGGGCACAATTATATCATCCAGTCCACATAGATCTTGTAGTCAACGTTACGCAAGGAAAACTGCAGTTATTTGGGTGTATCAATAGATGCAGAAAACTATCCAAACCTTAGATGCAGAATGTCGCATCCTAACGGGCTTAAACTAAAACCAGCCGATCAGTGAGATTGAGGGCCGAGCAAGGTGGATGGAGATCACAACCAGAGCTGGCCAACACGTTGCCCCAACCACCTCGTCTTGAGACCGGTGATGATAGATGAATTGAAGGAACAACGGTGACAAAACCTAGACTTTGCTCCATGCTGTGTGTGGTGGGTTGTCACCTCTGTGGTTGGGTGCTGGCGTTTGTATTCGGATGGTAGACATTCTACCGAGATCTGGTGGCATTGTGTTGAACTGCAGGACAGCATTGTGCTCGGCACCGCGTAGTTTTGATAGTCTTTGGGGCCCGTCCATAAATGACGTCACGCACTTAGGGGGGGGTCAGACATTTGTGACGATATGTGACGAGGGGGGGTGTGTTGAGAAATGTGACGTCACATCAAAATGCGCAACTTTAAATAAATATAAACAACACGTTCTACTTAATTACCAGTAAATAGACTTTTTAATAAATGTTTTCTCCTACAACATCAGAGTGCAGCGCTACATTAAATACGCACTACAATGACAATAGTTTAAATCGTTTTGGGGGGGGGGGGGGCAGAGCTTTGTGACGTCCATATTTGAGGGGGGTCTGACTTTTTGTGACGCCGTGTGACTCGGGGGGGGGGGTCAAAAATTGTCCAAAATCGCGTGACGTCATTTTATGGATGGCCCCCTTTGCAAAAGGTGGGTAACACATTACCCACTCACTCACACCCACTCCCTGGCGCATTGATTCACGAATTAATTTGCAAAGTCACTCGATAATTCACCCACTTAATCAACCCACTCAGCCACCCATCCACGAGGGTTGTTTCCTGTCCAGGGACTTGACATCTGTGTTCGGGTGGCAAACATCGATTTCTACCGATATCTGGTACTGTTCTTTGTGTTGAACTTGTTTTACAGTAAACTGCACAGCTTTCATAAACAGAGGTAGGTTAACAGTAGAAAATGTGCAGACCCCAAAAAAGGTACAAGGGGCCGTCCATAAATGACGTCACGCGATTTTGGACGATTTTTGACCCCCCCCCCCCCTCGTTACACGGCGTCACAAAAAGTCAGAACCCCCCCTCAAATATGACGTCACAAAGCTCTGCCCCCCCCCCCCCTCAAAATATAACATGCATCAAATCGCTTTAAACTATTATCATTGTAGTGCATATTTAATGTGGGGTTGCATTCTGATGTTGTAGGAGAAAACATTTATCAAAAGTATATTTAATCAAGTAGAACGTGTTGTCTATATGTATTTAAAGTTGCGCATTTTGATGTGACGTCACATTTCTCACCCCCCCCCCTCGTCACACATCGTCATAAATTTCTGACCCCCCCCCCCTAGGTGCGTGACGTCATTTATGGATGGCCTCCAACCTGTGAAATATAATGGATGAAAATAAAAACGACAACGTATTTACTGTTTTTATGCGCTTTGTTTTGCGAAATATGTGCTCGACCTTTTACCCTTTGGGAATGGATCAATTTCCAAAACAAGTGAAAAGAAAGCATAATTATGTTATCACGCACACACGTGAGCACGTTTCACAACGCAATTTCACTTCAAACGTAATTACGTCATCACGTACATATGTGGGGCGATCAGTGTAATGTAAAACGTCATAGCGTACACACGAATGCTATATTCTAACCGAAATTTCATCCATCTGCGTATGACGTCATACGAAATGGGCGGGGTTATACACGAGGCCCCGTCCCTGTTGGGCTGGGCGTGGTCTGGAGTCACATCCATTCTCTGTTCAAAATCTGAATATTTATACAGGAGAAATATTTATTTATGCTAGAGAAATCCGATGAACTATAAAGCTCTTTTTTGGTGGGTCAGAACGTTCTCCTTGGGGTGCTATATTATTTAACATTTTTTTTAACCATGTAGTTCGAGAAGCCTTTCCATGGCTGTACCAAAGGAATTTCTTTTTGGTACAGATACAATGGGAGGCAGGCAGATCGATACCCGAGTGCGGTCAAGAGATGGCTCCCTATTGGACGATCATGTTATGAATGCTGATGATCTGGTAGTTGTTGCTCACTCTGAGGAGTTGGAGGCTTTACTGCTGAACCTGGAGTGGCCGATCAACTCCACCAAAACTAAGCCCTTTCCTGGGTACTTTGTGTCATCCAACTCCCTATATGAGTCATAGGGCAGTTTTCAAACCTGGGCAGTGTGCTTTTATGCACAGGTCCGGTTTGGAAGCGGAGGTCAATCTCCAAATCAGTCGAGCGGGCATTATCTTGTCATCAGCTGCGATACGCTGCTGTGTGGAAGCTACATTGTCTGTCGCTCCACACAAAGCTTCAGGTCTTCTAGGCCACAGTTATGGCCTCCCTTCTCTATGCTTGCGAAACATGGACCCCCTTTGAAGGAACACATTCATGATGGCCTACCAACGACCCATCCAGGGTTTAACCAGGCTGGATTGTGTCATGAGCTCACACATCCTTGAAAGATCTGGGTAAATTCCCATCAGTGAGCTCCTCCGGCAGGCAAGGCTGCGTTGAATGGATTACGTAGCTTGCATGCCCAGCAACCGCATGCCCAAATAGCTTCTGTTTGGCCGGATAGCGGGCTAAACGGGCGCAGCACGGGCTGGAGGAGAGATGGACTGATGTGGTACAGAACACGTTCCTGCGGAGGGAGCTGGTAGGAACGTTGGGGATGCTCGGTCAATGGCCAGGGTCAACGGCGGCGTGGTATATTCCGCAAATATTCCCGACTGTGAGGACGGGCACAAGCCGGCGTGAGTAGGTTAAACGTTGAGTTTTATAAGGGCACCACGGGGTGACCAGCCCCTCCCCGCCCAGCCCCACCCCTCCCACCCCCCACCCAGCCCCACCCTTCCCACTCAGCCCCTCCCCACCCTCCCCTCCCATCACCTCCCCACCCAGCCCCCTCCCCACCCTCCCCTCTCCACCCAGCCCCACCCCTCCCATTTTTGGATTCACGAAGGACGGACGGATACAATAATCCCCTGTGGGCTGGTGGAACCAGGAGGGTTCCTACCCGTAATAACCTGGAGC